>NC_135531.1:47146605-47467439 GCF_045843805.1 Urocitellus parryii | reverse complement strand
AGAGTGAAATCCTTGCTGTTGCTTCATTCCTGAAGGAAAATCTTACACATATGTGAACAGATAAGACAACTTAGGAATTTGAAGTTTATAGCTGATGATGGAGAATTTACTTCACCTGTGCTCAGTGGTGACCTGTAGTTTGGTAAGGAAAATTGGGGGATTACATATTTGAACTGAAATAAGATCAAATAAGAGTCTAGATGTTGAAACTGATCTTACATTTTGCTACCTAGAATTTTTTTAGCTCTTAAAACTGCAATAAATACAAGGTTACATTTAGCCAAAATTATACAAAGATTTAGAAAGAGTAGGTAAATCTGCAGATAACTGAAACATAGCCTTTTGATGATACATTTAATGAAGCCTATTTTTCATTCAATGTGTGAATTAGTTCACAAACAGAATTAAATTAATATATTACTATGAAACTATTTTTTCCACACCATGGTAGTTTGGTGAAAAATAATATACTTACCAAGAGTTTATTACTTGTTCTTATCATCTCAATATGCAGGGAATGTCTAAAGTGAATATAGTTCTAAAAGCTATATCTGCAATATATCTGGGTGAATCCAGATATGTTGGCTGTTTATGTTGCAAAATGATTATCGTGGAATTGCTTGTTAAATTGGAATTTTATGTTGCCAACAAAATTCATATTGCTAAATCCTCTTTTCCATTATCTTCTAAATCTCAGAGTATTTGTAGTGAAATTCAGTATGTCTTATTTCTTTAATTTCTTGATCATATTAGTAGTGTTTTTGATTTGCAGTAGGCTATTTGCAGGTTTCTCTTTTATAAACCTTATAGCTGTAAGAGGAGAAAAATGCAATCGATTTCTTCTATTGCCCTTTTCAAATATTGCACATAAACATATAATACTCAAAGACTCTCTTAGAAAAGCCTTCCTCTCCTCCTGGCAAGTCAGGCAGCATGGGATAATCAAGAGCCAGATCCCCCTGTCTTCTTATGAAGTTGCAATGTGTGCCACATCTACTCTGTAGAGGTTTAAATTAGTTGTACCTGGAACCCCACACAGGTGGGTCCTGGGATTTGTAAAAGCTCTTTGTTTATTAGAAAATATCTGATGGTGTGTCATCTACTGACCCCTGTGATATAAGCCTTTCTCCAGGCAAGATCCATCAGAAGTCTCAAGGGTCACAGTTGGATTTTTGCTGGAATGTGTTTCAGCCTCAAGGAAATTCTCTCCTGGTTCCATAGAAGCAATAATTACCCCTACTTAGGGGAAGGATCTGGTTAAACACGCTGTAGTCCTTCATGTCTTTTACTTGAAAATCTTCCCTGGAATACCCTTCTTAAGGGAAGTTCAGGAAGAAATATTTGATTGTGAGAATGGTGACTGGGTCATAAATTGGAGACTGATGTTTCCTTTGTGAGGAAATTGATTTAAAAAAGAGAGAATTTTAGTGATTTCCCAGAGACCAAGTCAGATCCTCTTGGAACTGGAAACCCTGAGGTAGGATTAATAAGAGACTAGAATAGGAAGATAGAGATGATGACTGTTTATCTGCAACATGGATAAGTTCTTAATGTACATCTCTAATTAATCAACTAGCTAATTATTTATGTAGTAACTCATTCATTAATTTAACAAATATCCATTGGGCATCTCTGTCAGGCAAGATTCTGGAGCCAGAGTTACAAAAGTGAATGAGACTCATTTTTTCCCCCTTACAGAGGCTAGAAATAAATATACAAATTACTATAGTAATTATTTCTCAGACTGCCAGATAAAGATGAGGATAATCACATGTTTCCTAATGTTGTTTTTTGAGGAAAACCAGGTGGAGAAACTTAAAATAGGAAAAACCAAATTCATATTCACAATTGTTTTTTCTGTATATTATTGTCATCAGCAAACCAGGGGATGGTAATGCAGGACTTGGACTATGGGTACATTGTCAATTTCAGTCTTGATTTTTCTAAAACATGCAAGTGGTAATGTACACAGTTTCTCTTGAGGTCAATAAAATCAAAACTACCATCAGTACAAACCATCATAGCCTTGGTGGTAGATATCCCTTATGCTGTGTGGAGTTTGACATCTATCAAATTTTCATAAACATTTCTCCACATTTTATTTTCACAAAAGCCCTGTTAGTAGGTTTTGTCATTTACCCTTTTCTGTTAAAAAGATGGGGTCTCAGTGATTGTGCCTGACCTAGACCTCCAGGTTATAGGAGCAACATTTTCAGAGAGCTTTCTTACATGAGATGTCTTCTGCCACTCAGCCTGGGGAAATTTGTACTATATTTTGTCAAGGAATAATGGAGGGCTAAACATATGGACTCAGTGTGGATCTGGATAAGAACTGTCACAGCTCTCAAAGGTCTGGGAGAAGCCTTGTCACTTTCTAGGTTGCTCAAGAGGATGATGTAGTCAGAATAGTGGGGCCTGAGAGAGATTCATGTCCTCATCCCTGGGGGCCATCAAGATGCTAGGTTACAGGAGAAGGGTAATTAAGGCTGCAAATGGAATCAAGGTTGCTAATCAATTGACCCTAAAATAGGAAGACTATTCTGGATTACCCAGGAAGGCTCAGTGTAATTCTTAAGAAAGGAGGCAGAAAAAAAGAGGAGATACAGGCAACCTAAGGAAATTAGAGGGATGTGGCAGGGATGTCTTTCAGGATGGAGAAACAGGCCACAAGCCAAGGAACATGGATAACCTTTGGAAGCTGGAAAAGACAAGGGAATAGATTTCCCTCCATCATCTCCAGAAAGGGATGTCGCCCTGTGAATCACTTGGTATCAGCTTATTGAGACCCACTTGGTCTTGCAAACTACAGAACTACCAGACAGTAAACTTGCCATATTTTGTCACTAAGTTTGTTGTGATTTATTAAAGTCGAGGCAACTAATACAGATGGGATGGTTGTTTCAACCTAATCTACACCTCCCTACCTTCGGAGTAGACTGTGGTTGGATCAGTAGTTCATTCAATTATTAATTAATAAATACTTACTGGACACCTACTCGGTACCAGTTATCGTTCTAGCCCCAACAGTAAACATGATAATAATTCCTGCCTTCATGAAGCTATCATTATAGGAGAGACAGACAATAAGTAAAATGTATCATATGTTGTTGGTAAGTGAAGACAAAATTGTGGGGAGGTAACGGTGAAGGGAAGTGGTGTGTGCATGTGTAGTGACTTGTAGACGTTAGACGGGGCTTCCAGGATAGGTTCCCTGAGAAGGTGATACGTCAATACAGAGCTGGGACTCACATCAAGAAAGAAGAGACGAGCCATGTGGCTTTCTGGGAGAAGATGTTCTAAGCAGAGGGAACATGGAGGTTCTGAGGACAGAGAGATGTGGTGATGGGTGAGAGACAGTGGTTCAGTGAGAGGCGAGGCAAAACTTCCAGGGCGCCAGGTTCATCTTCTGAACAGTAGCCAGGAGGCCCCTCCAGCCTGGCTGTGCAGCTTTGCCTGAGATGCAGAACAAAAGCAGACCACTTCCAAAGGTCTGTGGGAGGGATCCAGAGGCACAGAGTGTCAGAGGATTTTTTCAGTGCTGATAACAATTTTATGGATCACTCATTTGAATTAATAGGGAGAATGGAGGGGAGTGATGCAAATCATGTAAGTCCTGGTTGGTATTTCTCTGAAAATTTTAATAACTTTTGCTTTTCAAAGGGCAGGAAGGCTGGTTAGCTACTGCAAACAGGCAGACTGGGGGATGTTCCAAATCCGATCCACATTTCACAAAGTGATGTTGGAAAAGGTCAGCCCCATCTCACTTCACATTGCTCACCTCTAATATAAATGTCTCAGGAACTATTATCTGTCTGTCTTTAGACAGAACTCACAACCACTACCACTCTACAGCTGTTGGCTAGCATTTCTTTAAACAAGCAGTCTCCTCAGAGCACTTCATATGACTAGCAGTGGAGGAAGGAAGGAAGTTTTGTGAGGATTGAATATGTGGAGCTAAGGAGTCAGGTATAACCAGAAAAGGGCAGGCCAGTTGTCAACAGTAGGTTGGATCAGCTACAAACTTGCTCTGAGAAATGGGAAATGAGAAATGTCAGAGCTTGATTTCTCACACAGAAAAAAAAAAAAAGAGGAGAGAGAAAATAATAATGGAGATAACCTAGAAGAAAAAAGATGCCTCCAGTTTTAAAACATGGTAGTTTTATAGCATGGTCTCAAAATCCTCCCACAGGCTTTCCATCCAAAAGTGGGGTCTAGTCTCCCTCCCTGGGAATCCTCTTATGACTGCTGATTAATAAAAATGACACTGTGCTAATTTCTGGGTGCAGGTCTCAAGAAACTGGTAGCTTCCGCTCTCTATTTCTTGAGATGCTTTCTCTCCAGAATGCTGTGAGGAAGCTGCACCTACTCCACAGAAAGTCTCATGTGGCCAGGAGCCAAGAGCCAAACTTGGGCCAGAACCATCTTGGAAGTAGATCCTCTAGCTGAAGTCAGCTGACCCCAGCTGACATGACCTAGAGACAGATGAGCTGTGATTGCAGAGCCCTGCTCAAATTGCAGTTGTGTGAGAAAACAAAACAATTGTTGTTATTTTAAGGTAATAAATTTTAAGGTAGCTTGTTATACATGAACAATTGCAACAATGTTCATTTTAAATGCCCGGTTAAGAGAAATATCAGGTCTCGAACATAATTGAGGGTGCTTTCTGGTTTAAAGTTTGTGTAATAAAAATCATTCTGAACTATTGGAGAGTTATTATTTCTCTCTCCAGAAAAAGCAATTTTGAATATAGTTTCAGGTGTCTCAGGACCTCCTACCTTCATCCACAGGCACAGACCTCTGGCTGAGAACCTCTGTGATAAGAATCTCTATCCCCACTATTTGTTATAAAGTGGAATTTGGTTTAAGCTTAGGGATGGATGAAGGAGAGTACAGTGTATTCTGTTATATGATTTATATTTTGTTTTGATCATTTCATAGACTTATTCTTTGACCGTGAGTAAAGTATAAAATCTCTCTATATTGCAATTTCTTAGAGAGCAAAATGTTGATTAAAATTCTGTTCTTCCTTTCCTCAAAGAAATGTGGTCATTAACAGTAACAACAACAACAACAAAGGAAGTGAACATGCTTAGAAGAGTCTAATTTTTCCCTAAGAAGTACTCAATGAATATATATTGGATTAATTGCTAGCTGAGGTTATCTATTGAGGGGTTGCATGATTAAATAGCTTCTCCTTTAAGGACAAGATTTGGCTGTAAAATAACCCTAGAACTTGGGCCCCAGGGAGAGAATACCAAGGGATGCAGGCATGGAAAAGGCAGTCCCATATAGACGGCCTCCCCGTCCCCCAATGTTACCTTTTTACCCTGTGTTATCCTTAGTTTCATAGCCAGTAGAGAGGAACTAAGAGAAACAGTAGCCTGCAAAGGTTAGCATCGGTTTACACCAAAGCAGAACTGCCAATGAGCACAAGGAATTGGAAGCAATATACACAAAATCTCACTAAATATAAAAGCACATAGGCACTAGATTCAGCATTGGCGTCACTGGGCTAGAAAGTCTATTTACATTGTTTCTTATGAGGTCAACAAAACATTTTGAATACCAACTACTTGGCTGCCTGCAGTGGGTCTGAAAATATGAACTAAAACATAAACTGCAGACTTGACTTATGGACAGGGTGTTCCAAGTTTCCTTCTTTGTTTTCAGCTGTAACAGATCGCCTTGTTACTGTATTTGTAGATTTCTATCATCTCAGATTAAAGGACCCCGGTGTTGGTCAGGGCAGAACCCAAAACACAGGTGAGGGGAAGCAAAATCCAATGTTAAAACCTTCAACAAGGAAGATCCATGGTTGTGGTTTTGCCTTATTGTGCAACTCTTAGGCTAGGGAAGAGCAGGAGAATAAAAGTAGAAATCACGTCCACATACACTGAAAGCAATTTAATTTCCATCAGGCATGGTAACAATGATCAATGAGTTGCAAAATCTTGAACGTTTCCACAGCACAGACTATTGTCATGAAATCCCAGATCAAAGATATCTACAATATGTTTAGTTCTCACATCAATATGAGTAGAATCAATTTTGACTAAACTAAATGGCCTTCAGAGAATACAGTTAATTATTACTTTTTTTTCTCATTTTCATTCTCTCTTGTCCCAAAAATAGTAAAAAGAAAGGAAGGAAGAAAGAAAGAAAAACCCCCAGAATCCGGAATTTAATCATTATTCAAGTTTGCATAAATTTGCATATAAATATATTGCTTAAAACCAATCCAGTCAAAGTTACTGAGTAGGACCCCACAGGGCCCCATGCTACTTTTACTTTCTGAATACCATCAATGATGGAGGCAAAAGTTCCCTGCGTGAGGACAGAAGTAAGTGACCTTCAGGTGCCTGTAAGCAACTCTCAGGATGGTCATTGTACTTGTTTCTTCTTTTGTGGGGTATTTCCTTGGGTTCAATGTGAAGCCAGCTGTTAGGTACATGAAAGAGACCCTGAGTTTGAGAAATTGAAATGTGGTTGCAGAATAAATATCCATGAGTGCATAAGCCCAGGATTTATTCTCAGGGGCTCCCTGACAGGCTCTCTTAAGTATTAGATTCCCCTTGAGGGAACTGGTGCCAATAAGGAAACACATACCTTAAGAAGCTGAAGCAGAGTGAACCAAATGGATTTATAGCACTTATGTAAAGTAAAATAACTCCTAATTAGCATTTTAAAAAATATAAATTAAACGGAGAATTACTATTTTTTCAAATGTTTTCTTTTGGTCTATGTTTTGTTTACCATATTAACTGTATATTTATATTATTTTACATGACATACAGATCTTTCAGGAGTTTTTTGGTGGGCTTTCCAATTTTTCCTTTTCCTTGTGTTGGGTGGGATTGGTGCCGGAAAATCAGAGAAATAAATGAAATGTAGTCCTTGTTTATCTAGAATTCACACTCTGGTGGTCTGAAGTAGACACGTGGACGAATGACTCCTGTGCGGTTTGGTAGGAAAGACAGACAGAAGGTGGACAGTAGCACAGATGGAAGTGCTCAGCTAGAGTGCCAGAAATTGAGGGAAGGCTCCAGAGAGGAAGAGATCCAAAAGCTGCATCTTGTCAAACAATTGGGGGTATTACAGGTAGATGGGTATAGGGTTGGAGATGGATGAATGTTCCAAGAAGATTAAGGACAAAGCACTTATGTATTTTGCACTGTTGGTAGATTGATGGGCTATAGTATGCTCACATTGGACCAGGAATCATATAAATTGATGCTAGAGAAGAATGTAGGGGACAGATCATGGGATATCTTGTGGGCCATTACAGACATTTGGGTTTTGTCTAAAGCCTATGCAAGTGCTGGCAGAATTCTGTGGCAGGTGCTCTAGTAGCCGTCTCATATTCCCCTGTCAGTCATGTTTGTGTGTAAGGCAACAGTGGCTAGTCTCAGTGATGATAAGATAATAAGACTACAAGAGACAGGAGTCACCCAGAGGAGCAGTCCTCAAACGATCCTGGAGAAATACCACAGATTTTTCACTCTTGGTGTGGGACAAATGTGCAGCATGTTCTTTAGAGTCTTCCAGAAGTTCCCCAGGGAATTGAGCCCTGCTGCTCACAGCAGGTGTCTGGTCATTAATGAACCCATGATTTTCTTCCATCTCTGCCATACTATAGTCTTCTCATTTAGTTCCTTGGGTCAGTTCTTATAAAACTATTGACACTTAAATTCTTTGCTCAAAACCCACTTCCGGTGGAATCAACCTAAAACAGGGTGATGAAGGTGGACTCTGGATGGTTTTTGGGAAAATGGAAGTGAGAGGAGTCAAGAGCGATTTAGGAAGGCCGATTTATAGAAATTACCATTTGGTTGGAAGTTTCTTTTCTTTTCTTTTCTTTTTTTTTTTTTTTTTATTGGTTGTTCACAACATTACAAAGCTCTTGACATATGTTTCTTGAGGGAAAAAGTCTTGGGTAATTCAAGGTTTGGATTTATTGATTGGGAGAATCCATTAAACAGAATAAAGAATTCAGGAGGGGGAATAGAACTTTTGGTGAAACGCAAAGGTTCTAGATTTGATTATCTTGAGTTTGAGATAGTGCCATGGGCACCAAGGAGCGCAGAGGAAAGAAGTAGTATGGAAACCCTACTCTGGACGCCAGGCGTCAGCCCTGAAGTAGTCATAGAACCTGTGGCTGTAGGTGAGGTTACTCAGGCACAATGTGGGAACAGGGAGTAGGAGAACCCAGCTAGCTAGGATAGAACTCTGGAAGTACCAACCTTCAGTGATTAAATTTATAAGAAGGGAGCCAATAAAGGGAGAAGTGATCTATCTGAAGGACCAGGGAAGGGTCAAGGGTGTGATGAAACTTGTCAGGAGTAGGGAGGAAGCAACAGATCAAAGGCTGCAGAGAGGATGAGACTTAATATTTCTATTGGATGTGGAAGTTGGGCTGTCCTGGGTGTTTTTATGAACTTCATATTAACTTGGTTCAATTAGAGAAGCAGGAAAGTTTTCCCCCGTTAAGAAATTTGGTTTCATTACTTAGAAAATAAGTTAACCAAGAATTACCTAAACAAGGTATTGCTTTAATGGATAGATAAAAATAATCTCTAATTATAGGTAAGCATGATTTCAGCTGGTACACTAAAGATCGATGCCCACTATTTATATGATTTGTATGAAATTAGATACTTATGAAGAATCAGTTTGCTCTATTAATTGGTGAAAGATTTTCCTTCTAATATTTTTTTTCCTTTTCAGTTGGTCCCTATTTCTATCTTAATTATCACATATTTCAATTTTATATTGCCCCCAAAATAAAAGTTTAATCTTATAGATGATGCACTTTTGAATTTTGAATAATGTTCTGCTTTCTCTACCCTACTTAGTAATTTGTCCTTAAGAACTTGGTCTCTAGAGTTAGACTGCTTGGCAAGCATAGTAGCTCTACTACTTACTCTTTAGAGTCATTGTGGTAGGTACTTGCTTCTCTGGCACTTAGATTCCTCATCTCTAAAATGGGGATAATAATATAATCTCAGGGTTATTGTGCCAAATGAGTTAGTTTATATAATGTGCTTAAAAACATACCTGGCACATAGTAAGTACTTGATGCATTTTAGTATTATAAGTATTTGTACTTTTTCTGTATGTTGTTATTATTATTGAAAATAATACCAAGACAGCCGGGTATAAAGGACCCAGTTGAATCCTTTAGTTAGGATTGAGTTGGGAAACAGAAGACTAGAAATTTGTTTCTAGCTTTCTACCAACTCTGAGAACTTGGATAAGTCCAGTCACTTTGCATTTACCTTCTTCATCTGTAAAACATGGATATTGAAATAGAAAACCTTTTTTTTTTTTTTAAAGAGAGAGAGAGAAGGAGGAAGGGAGGGAGGGAGGGAGGGAGGGAGGGAGAGAGAGAGAGAGAGAGAGAGAGAGAGAGAGAATGAATTTTAATATTTATTTATTTATTTTTTAGTTATCAGTGGGCACAACATCTTTGTTGGTATGTGGTGCTGAGGATCGAACCCGGGCCCCACGCAAAGCAGGCGAGCCCGCTACTGCTCGAGCCACATCCCCAGCCCCAAAATAGAAAACCTTTTGAGGCCAGCCTTGGTTTTAATATTCTGGAAGTTCCCTTTGGCTTATAAGTGGCTGATTTACACAGTAGTCTTAGCTGTAGAATGTTCTCCATAAGGGGACGTTAAATGGAAAAAAAAGAGAGAGACATTGGGAAAAATTTCCATTAGTCAAATACTTTCTGGAAAGTACAACAAATGTTTTGTTTTATTTTTATATAATACCTGTCTTAGGCTCAAACATATAAACCAATTGCTTTTTTTTCATCTTTTATAAGAAAATAAATATTTTTCATGTATCCATTTCATTTGCTAATGCTCTGATCAATACAAAAATAGCTCACTTAAATTATTCTTTTAGATTTTAAGCATAACACATATATAAGTAAAATAATAATTGTGTTATTTTATTGTATCTTAGCATCTTTTTTGAGATCTGAATCTCAGTCCCTGTGCTTATTCTACACTCATTTCAATGACCTTTTCCTCTGATGCGTTATTTTTCATGTGCACACCAGGGGGAGCTTTTGAGACATGAGTTTAAATGTTACATTTTGGAACCTTTCTCCTCAACTTGGTCCTAAGTGGTAGACTGGAATTGTCTATCACAGGAATGTAAGAGGAGCATGTCTGGTTACAGACTTTAGCTTTTTCTAGTACTCATCTTTGATATGGGGCCCTCAAATCAATTCACAATTTTCTTTTAAAAGTAGCATATATGGTGTATTCTCCATCACAAAAGGGTAAGCTAAGAAAATGAAAAGGAATATTTAAGGCAGATCTAGTGTTTCCTGAATCTCCCAAGCAGTCATGAACATGGTGTGTGTGTGAAGGCGGGGGGGGGGGGGGGGGGGGCGGGGGCTGCCTCTTCAGGTGAAATGGGGAGGATCAGCCAGAAACTCTGACTCGGACAGCATATTATCTAAAGATGCCTCTGAAATGATCCCAAATTTATTTTTCCTAAAAAAAGAAAACTCTAAAACTATATTGGAATATGAGACAAATCACACATGGAAGAAGCAGACACAAAAACCAAAGGGCTTCAGTTGAACCCGATGTTCTTGGTATTTATTTCTGTCACCAAAGTAAATGTAGAAATAAAGAAATACTGTGTTAAGTGAATGAAACCTCGTAGGACCTGGGCCTGCTTTATCATTGTCATTCTTTTGTCCTCAATTTTAAAAAATGCAGATAAACATATAAAAATAACCCTGGTGGAAGCTACACAATGGTATCAAGAAGCAGTATCAGGAATGCCTGGGTCTTCTCTCTGCCTCAGTTTATTTTTTAATATTTTTAAATATTTTGTTCATGATGCCAGCTTTTAAATGCCCTTGAAAATGAAGATGCATTGAGAATATAAATGTTGCTAATTTTTAGTGTTATTTGTATATTGATAAAAATCTTTGGGAAATATTTTCTATATAAAGTCTATGTACAACTAACTGGCTTCATATAAGTTTATATAAAAATCAAAAGATCTTGCTTCATGATGACTTAGGTTAAAAATTTGTCTTGCTTCTCATCATTTTTATGCTCCCTTGGTAGCCATGTTTCATTCTGCCCTCTTTGTGCTTAACTCTTGGCAGTTCCTTCTCTAATTTTTTCCTTAGTGCTCTTATTCCTTCTCACATTTTTAGGCATTTACTATAATCCAATGCTGGACTTCCATCATAGACTCAAGTTGTACATTTCCCATTTCCCATAGAATGTTCCTACCAGCATGTGGAAGCCAAATTTAGTAAGTCAACCACAAAGCCTACTTTCCATCCTCTGTTTGTCTCCTCAGCTTCCTTATTTACCGTCCTCCACGCACAATGTACTCATTCCTCCTGACTTTTTCATTTCTTTTCACTGAGCCGCTGTTTTTGGAGCCACGTGGGTTTGAAAATTAGGGGTCATCTTTAACACTAAAGTTCTGTTTTGTCTCTGGGGTTCCCAAGACCACTCTCAGACTTGATGACTCATTAGAAGGACTTGCAAGACTCAGAAGAGCTTGCATGTTTACAGCTATGATTTATGATAGTGAAGATACAGATTAAAATTTAAAAAGCAGAAGATGCATAGGGCAAAGTTCAGGAGAAACTGGGTGTAAACTTGTAAAAATTCTTTCCTAGTAGAGTGGCATAGATGCACTTAATTCTCCAAGCCACAGTGTGTGACAATATGTACAACATGTTGTCAATCAGAGAAGCTCACCTGAGCCTTAGTGTGCAGAGTTTTTATTGGTGGGGGGGAGAGTCAAGTAGGCATGTAGCATGTGCATGACTCACTTCAGCTACTCAGACTGCAACTCCTAGAGGACAAACAGGCATGCACCATAAATCACGTTGTTAGCATAAACCATCTGATCAAACAGATAGCACATGACCCAAGGCCTCAGGCATATAACACTTATTAGGCAAAATATTCCTAAGGCTCAGAGCTCAGTCCTAGTTGCCAACCAAAGTTCAGTCCTGAAAAGAGAGACTTCCTGAGAATATGTAGGGTTTGAAGCAACCCAACTCTACTGCATGTACACAGGCAACCACCAAGCTTAATTGATCATTGGGGAAAATATGAAAGAGCACATGCCATGGTATTAAGCAGATGTGTGTTAGAGTTCTGATTCTGTGAGGATTAAATGAGATAGGGGTAACCTAATGCTAGACTCATAAATACAAAATAAATATCATATAGTGACTTCTTGTTATTATGATTATTATTATCATTGTCTTTTTCTATACAACACTATAACATGTGTATGTTTTCAGACCTTATTGCTTTTGCCTCCATGAACCTTGGCTTCCATATCAGTGAACTTAGGATGTGATGCTACGCTAACAAACCAGCCCCAAATCTGAGTAGCTCATGAAAACAAGGAAGTATTTCTCAGCCCTTCTACCTGCCTATTGTGAACTTACTGCAGCTCTGCTCTTTAGTATCATCATTTTGGGACCCAGGCTGAAGGAGCAGCCCACAATCTGGGATATTGTGGCAAAGAGAATAAAGAACCAGATGGAACATACAATGGCTACAAACCATTGGGAAGTGGCAGATGTTTTGTCTGTTCCCATTGTATTACTTAAAGTACCTCACAGAGCCAGGCCCTATGTTAATTCATTAGAGACATTTAATATTCCCTTAGGATGGTGGTGGATGTTCCAACAATAATATAATGTACTTCCTCCTAACTGATTTGCCCTTAGCCTCTCTTTACTCTGGGGATGTACTCTAACTTATCCTGTTGACCATCAAGTTCACATCCTCAGTGATGAACGTTGGCAAACTAGTTTCCTCCTCTCAAAGTGCATTTACATGGCACATGGCTTTGCAGTCATTGGTCATGCAAGCCCCTTTGGGAGCACAATCATCCATGACTGTTCCATATTCTAGTGAAACAGAATACTCACTAGTACTGGGCACATTTTATTTTAGCACTTTGTATACTTTTTGCTCATAATATGAATTCACCAAGAGCCTTGTGCATGCAAGGCAAGCACTCCACCAACGGAGCTACATCCCCAGCCCATGAAAGAGGATTCTTTTCTGAATAAACTTACCATTTATTCACCTTAGATTCTCCACAGAACCCAGGTACCTTACCCAGAGTCGTGCCTGAAGCACATGATGAGTGAGTGGGAGAAGGAATGTTGCTTAAGTGCTATTTAATGACAAGGAGAGGTCAGGCCAAGAGAGTGAGGGGAAGCTGAAATCCAACCCAGGCTTTGCTCACAAGGCAAGTCCTGAAGTTAGAGGTGGAGGGAGGGATTTTTTATAAAAATTAGTACAAAATTACTGAGTGGCTGTAGCAGTGACCTTTCTTCTAGAATTTTTGTATATTAAAAGGACACCTCCTAGGTCGGTCCTCTGTGCTCCCAAAGGACTATACCTGTGGAAATTATCCTACAGCATGGGAAAGGTATTGTTTTGGTTTTGCTTTTTGAAGGTTTCAAGTCCCGATCCTCAGCCTCCTTTGAGTATCTGTGACTGGAGGCACGTTCCTGAGACTGGGTCCTCTGAGCTCTCTGAGCTTCATGAGAATGGACCTGTGGATTTTGTTTCTTTTGTCTGTCCAAGTTTTAGTCATCTTGAGAGTAGCATCTCTCTTGCTAGACAAAATAACTTTTAAGACAAACAATATCAGAATGGGAAAACAATGAAGGAAAAGTAACTGGATTAGCTATGCTTGGTAAAAAGATGTAAAGTTTTGTTTCATGAAAATGTTCCTAAAAATAAAAACCAGTCTCTGCCAAAGCAGCAAACAGCCAAATGACTTCTTATGGTTGAATGATTTTAAGGCCCCCCACCCGCCCGCCATCCTGCCCTGGTTACAGTTTTGGAAACTGCTCCAGAAGAAATATGTTCCAAATTCAGTGCCAAACGGGAACATTGCCTATTGGCACAATAGTCAGCAGCAGAAAGGCATTTGATGGTGCTTAGATAGCTCAAGGCAGGGTAAAGGTGAGTGAGGGCCCTTTACAGCTGCCTGGGAAGTGCTTAGAAGTGGAGGGTAAACTCTCAGTCAACTTCAGCATAACAGCTCTAAAGCAAATAAACCTACTTTGCATTTTGTCAGCCACATGCCATTTTTTTCATTATTTGTATATATCAATTATACAGAATAGTGGGATGGTGGGTTTCACCGTGGCGTATCTGCACATACAGAAAAACACAATTTGTGTGTGTGTGTGTGTGTGTGTGTGTACATGTGTTTAATACTCTTTTATCAATGTTTCTATTTTGTCATCAAGGGTTTGGGTTCATAGGTTGCTGAGGGAGTAGGATAATCAAAGCAAGATCAGTGTCATGAATAGTAAGGTATTGACTTTGGCACTAATGAGATGCAGAACAACAAAGCAGAGTTGCCTAGAGAATATTGCAAGAAGATACATCGAGAAGGGAAGCTTTGGATCCTTATGTTTAGCATCGTGGTGTTAGAAGGAAAGCGTGTTAGAAGTGGTGTTAGAAGGAAACCAACCAATTGATGGATGGCTGGAGAAGGAGATCCAATGCTGAGTTATAGGGAAGATGAAGTATGGTTAGCCCAGACATTAGAGGGGCAACACAAGGGCATTTATATTGTCATAAAATATTCTTACTAAATTAATGAAATACCAAAGTTTTGTGGCATTTGGGGAAAACTGTCACTGATATGACATTAGTTATTTGTACTTAATATTTATGGGTTCTGAGACTGCTCTGAAATTCCTCATACATAGTTGGCAATCCTGACTTACCCAGTAAGCAAGATGATATAGTTCTATTCAGGGACCTGAAGGACCTGGTCATCATTTGAAAGTCTAAGCAGATTTTCTGGGGCCAGGAGAGAATGAGGCATAACGTTGCCTTCGTTGCAAATGCTGAACATAGAAAACACATGCATTTATTTTTTTAAGATTATCCTCTTCAGAAATAGTATTTTCTTCATAATCCTTTCAGAACTTATTAAGTAATATATTTTACTTTGCTCTTGAAATTTCCTCCCTTCTGGGGAGTAATTTAATGTCTGTTGATAGGCCTGGCAGGTCACCTTTGTGAAAATCCTTTTGTAGTTCTGTGGCTTTGGTCTCTGTGCGACATGGCAAGTAGATGCTGTTTTCTGAGTGGACACTTACAAGTTTTTTTTTTTTAATATTTATTTTTTAGTTGTAGTTGGATACAATACCTTTATTTTAATTATTTATTTTTATGTGGTGCTGAGGATTGAACCCAGGACCTCACATGTCCTAGATGAGCGCTCTACTGCTGAGCCACCACCCCAGCCCACTCATGAGGTTTTTGACTAAGCTGACAGGTCCCTATTTATCTAGGCCTGAGTTGGTCCCCTAGTTTCTTGTGGCTGTGAACAATATTGGCTGAGTTATGAAACTGATAGCTTTCTCTCAGTGTTCCATATAGATTTCAGTTCTTCAAAGTGGTTAAAAGAAAATAATTCTTCAATTCCATTGATGTCATTTATGGCATTAATAATAAAGATAATGGTTACCCTGAAGAGGCCAGTTAATTCTGCTTGTTCATTCATTTATTCTGGACTATTTGAGTTCTTGCTAGGTGCTGGCGGTTCAGTAGTGAGATCCATATCAGATAGTCTTTGTCCTCATAGTATTTAAAGGAGTCACAATATAACGGGGAAATAGACCTGTGCTATGTGGAGAAGCACAGGGAGCGCACAGGAAGGACATTGACAAATATTTAGTTGCCTTATGTATCAGTAAATAAGCTAAAACCTGAGTTTATAATTAACTAAAAAAATAGATACTGTTCTTTCCTAAACTCACTATTGGGGAGAGCCAGTTTGATTGAACAAACACATAAATATGAACATGTGATGTTGCTATAAAGGAAAGATGGAGGTGTGATGAGAGGGTTCACGAGGGATCTAGTTTAGATGGAGCATTGAGGGAACATGAATCAGAGGTGAAGACATTTAGTTCAAGACTTAAGGTACGAGTAGGAGCTAGATGACTAAGGGGGTCCCATGGACTCAGAACATCATGTGCCAAAGCCTGAGGTGGGTGAGAACATGAATATTCATGGAGCAGCATGCTTGGTATTGTTATGTTGTTGGGCACAGTGAGGGGTAGAAGCAGAAGGAAGGATGAGCAGTAAGGATGGAAGATGACCAGGGTTAAATTGTTAGGAGGCTTCTCATCCACAGCGAGGAGTCTGGACTTTATCCTGAGGCATGAGAGAGCTGTTGAAGGGTTTGGTCTTAGAAGAGACATAATAGGATTCATAGCTTTAGAAATTCACTGTTGCAGCCATAGTAGATTCAGCTGTGGACCAAGTTTGGAGCTGTGGACACTAGTTAGGAAGCTGTTGTAGGAACCTAGAATAAGAAATTCACTCTAATGTTAGAAGTGTGACCTGCGGGATTCAGGTACTTGAATTCAACCTCTGTTCCTCAATAGCCGGGCAACTCTGAGCTGAAGTTCACTGGCCTTGGTACTTGCTTCTCTAAACTAGAGATGATGATAATAACAGTGCCTATCTCACAATGATAGGTTGATCACCAGTTAGTGCTTAGAGTGGTTTGTGGTGCTGTGTGATATTCTGCATGGGCTGTGTCTTCCAAAAAGGTTCCTGGTTGAGAGGCTGGCATGGAGGGAATCTGCTGTCATTCATGAACACTGTGTTTTGGAAGTGCTCAATTGTCCCTGAAGGAAGTGAATTCATCTATTCAAAAGGTGATAAATTCAGAAGGAACCTCTTTTCATAATTCACACAAAGGTTACCGGCATCCTGCCTGAACATATTAAGTACTCAATAAATGTTATCTGTTATTAATGGCTGTATGACTTTGTACAAATTGTTGAACTTTTCGATTCCAATTTTCTAATCTGGAAAACAAGGTAATGATGGTTCCCACATAATTACTTTGGTTTATAAGAATTAATATATGCAACATTCTTAAAATAGTGCCTGCTACAAATAAAGTATGTCAAAAAGAAAAATAGGGCTAAGGAACATTTATTCATTCAGAGTTTGCAAAACAGCTGTGTGTCAGGTTCAGAGCTGAGCTTGGAAGAAAGAAAAATACATGATCCCTGTCCTTATGGGGTAAACAAAAATTTACCCTCAAGATTAATTAAAACTGTGATGTGTTATGAAATGAAGTGTAGGGCATAGAGTATGGAGACAATTGAGGAGGATTTCTTAGTTAACTTTCTGTATGATTTAAGAGGTGAACTCAGATACAAATTAAGATGCATAACAGTATATTTAGAGGTTCACTAACAAATTCCCTAAATGATACATATGGAAAACATACACATGTATTTAACTCATTTTTAGGATATTATGTAACTTACAAGATTTATCACTGAAATTTTTTTTTAAAGAGAGAGTGAGAGAGGAGAGAGAGAGATAGAGAGAGAGAATTTTTAATATTTATTTTTTAGTTCTCGGCGGACACAACATCCTTGTTGGTATGTGGTGCTGAGGATCGAACCCGGGCCGCATGCATGCCAGGCGAACGCGCTACCGCTTGAGCCACATCCCCAGCCCCTATCACTGAAAATTTTGAAATAGTAAATGAAGTCTGGACCACAGATTATTGTAGATATTTAAAGATTGGATTGGAGCCAGGCACTGTGGTGCACACTTATAATCCCAGTGTCTTGCAAGGCTGAGGCAGGAGGATTGAGAGTTCAAAGTCACCCTCAGCAAAAGTGAGGTGTTAAGCAACTCAGTGAGACCCTGTCTCTAAACAAAACACAAAATAGAGTTGGGGATGTGATTCGGTGGTCGAATGCCACTGAGTTCAATCCCTGGTACCTGCACCCCCCTCACACACACACACACACACACACACACACACACACACACACACACACAAAAGGGATTGGATTTTTTTAAAACTGGAAACAATGCCCTGATTATATCTTTGTCAAAGAATTCTGATGATAGTATGCTGTGTGTCTCTGTTGCTTTATCTTGTTTGCTTTTTCTTGTTTAATTCTGATGCTGTTATGAATGAGTCAGATGACCTTCCTCAGGCAAGTTATGAAAGCATTGTTGACGAGCATACATGGTGGAATATTCATGGGTGCCTTCAGTGGTTTAGGATTATGCTCAGACTGAATTATTATTCAGAGCTTTGCAGAGGGCTTAGAGGACCCTGGGCAACATAGACATTTCTTTGATATATGCTTTTTAGTATTTCCTCTTTTTTTTTTTTTAAATCCCCAAGAAGAATTGTACCTGGAACTTTAGCTAGTGCCATTCCTTTTTGCTCTCCTCTTCCTCCTCCTTTTTTTTCTGAACAACTCAAGATGTTTAGTGGGTGGGAGATGGCAAAAATGACATTTGGAATTTATAGGCATTCAGGAGAAAAGTGCTTTGCCACAGCATGTTAGAATGCTGCCTCTCAGTTGTTTGTATTTTAGGGCTTGTTTTTCAACTGAAGGAAAATATGGAGCAGCACTACTAGGCAAGTAAACCGTCCTTCCTCAATTGTATTCTCTAAGGAAAGGTGGGCGTGGCCACAGTGTTGAGGACTGCAGCAGTCAGAATCCTGGCTCTGCCAAACTGTCTGTGTTCTACTACTGAACCCTGTCATGTTACCTGGCCAGGGCCAATTAAGGTTGCAGATGGAATTAAGATGGCTTTCTAATCAGCTGACCATGAGCTGGGAGATTATCCTGGATTATCTGAGTTGAGTGGGAGCATAAGGGTCCTTAAGAGTGGAAGAGGGAGTCAATAAAGCAGCAGAGGGTGCAGCGTGAGAAAGACTCAGGCAGGCTTTCCTGACTTTGAAGCTGGAGAGTGGACTATGAGCCAGGAATAAAGGAGACAAAAAGGTAAGAAAACATATTTTCCTCCAAAGCTTCAGGAAGGAATGCAGCTCAGCAACACCTTGTTTAGGCCAATGAGACCCATTTGGGGCCTCTAACCACATAACTATAAAATATATTGGTATTGCTTTAAGTCACTAAGTTTGTGATAATTTGTTATAGCAGCAGTAGGAAACTAATGTAGGGGATTTCTGAAGAGCCCTGGCCATTGTAACCTATGAGAATTTAGAGAACAGGTACTGTTCTATTTGGAAAAGATGCAATATTAAATACACTACAAATGCTCTGAGAATCTTAGGCAACCTATCATCTAGTACAATAAGAACCTAGAGAAGAGGTGTTAAAATAAAAAAAGGAGCCATCAAAGTCTACAGAGGTTGTGTCCATGAGGGAGACTGGCCTGGGGAAAAAAAATAGGGAGGGGAGGGGCGGGGAGTATGGCAGACTAGAGGGGACATGGTCAGGATAGGGAGGGCAGTGGTGTTGCACTTCAGATGGTTGTTATACCTACGGAATATGAGCACTGTTTTAATATAAATTATCCTGATAGTTGACCCTAGAGAATTTCATTAAAAAAACCATCAGCAAACCAAACAAGTCCTATGTTGCCTAAACATAGCTACAGCTGGATGGAAATAGCCTCTGAGCCCATATTTTGAGAACACTAGTCCAGTGCTGTGTTTGGCCTGAGTGACATGTCATTTGCCCAGTTCTGAGCGAAACACCCGCAGATCCTTTTTAGAGAGCAAGAATCTCATTTAGGGAAGTTCATAATTGAGCTAGTAAAGGGTAAACATCAGGTTTCAAGTCTTGGTGATATCTGATTGTAAAAGCCAAGGTTCTCCCCTTGCGAATGAAACCCACAGTACCACATCTCCCTGCCTCTAAGGAAAAAGGACATGAATAATGATGGAGAGATAAAAGGAGAAATGAAATGAAAATAATGGATATTTATTAAGCTCCAATAACTGCCAGGCATTGGATCAGGGATTGTGAGCACATAGTTTAAGTCCCATAGCTTCATGAGGTAAGAAAGAAACATTCTCACTTTTTGGTTAAAAAAAATTTGAGACCAACAGAGGTTGGTTAACTGGCACTTGGTCACACAGATTTTAAGTGGCAGACGAACCTCAAACCCACATTTCAGTGATTAAGGGTTTTAGGGAGAAGGAACATGTCTTCTTCTGAGGCTGAGAGAAGAATGAAATGATAAGGAGCCCAGGGAACCTGCAGGTGCTCACCCTGCAGGATCTTGTGTTTCCTGCTGAAAGGGCCAGGGCAGCTTATCAGAGGAAGTGGGTCAGATTGGAAATTGAAGAAAAGAGAGGTTGCTCACCAGGGAGACCTGCTAGGAGATGGAGACATGAAGGAGAATTGGTGGACAGTGATAAAGGCAGCAGATTCTAAGACCTTGGGTGGAATAAGTGTGTGCACCCTTGGTTCTTACCCCAACATCCCTTAGAGTTGGTAACCAGAGAGGAGTTGAGTGACTAGGACTGGCCATTGGCTTGGTAAAAGTTGAACAGCTAAAGAAAGATGGGCAGCTCAATCTCATTAGTCACCAGGAAATGCAAATGAAACCCACAGTACCACATTGATACCATTCCGCATTCATCAGAATGGAAAAAGTAGAAAAAAAAAAAAAAAAGATAATACCAGAATGTGAGAATGTGAGGTAGCTGGGACACTCTTAGACTTCTTGTGGGGTGTAATTTGGTAGATTCACTTTGGAAAACTGTTTTTAGTATCTCTGAATTTGAACATATATAATAATTTACAGCCTTGCAATTCCATTCCTAGGATAATGCCCAGTGGAAAAATGTACATTCGTGCACCAAAACACTGTGTAAGAACACATATTGTGTAGCGGTATTATTTGATTCTGCAACCTGTACACTCCTAAAAATGAGAAATTATACCCCATCAGATTCAAATGTATGATATGTCAAGATCATTGTATTGTCATGTGTAACTAATTAAAACAAATAAAAAAAATAAAATTCAAAAAAAAAATGAAAACAACTCACCAATTTATGATGTAGTCACAAAATGAAACACTCTTTTGCAATAGGGAGGAATAGGCCAAATCACAACATGGATGAATCCCCAAAATACAATGTTGAGTGAGGAAGTCACACACAAAGGAAGACACACCATGTGATTTGATTTATGTAAAGCTTAGAAACAGACCTCTGATGTTAGAAGTCAAGGTTCTGGTTACCTTCCAGGGAAGGAGGTAGTGGAAACAGGACACAAAGGGGCTTCAGAGTATTGCAGTGCTCTGAATTTTAAAATTGTGTTGCCTGAGTATGTTCACTTTGTGAAAATCCACTATGCGGGGGCTGGGGATGTGGCTCAAGCAGTAGCGCGCTCGCCTGGCATGCGTGCGGCCCGGGTTCGATCCTCCAGCACCACATACCAACAAAGATGTTGTGTCCGCCAATAACTAATAAATAAATATTTTTTTTAAAAAAAAGAAAAGAAAATCCACTCTGCTTATAATGTGCATGCATTATTGGGGCATTAAAAGGAAAAAGAGGGCTGGGGCTGTAGCTCAGTGATAGAGCGCTTGCCTTGCATATGTGAGGCCTTGGTTTCCATCCTCAGCATCACATAAAAATAAATAAAATAAAATACAGGTGTTGTGTCCATCTACAACTAAAAATATATATTTTTTTAAAAAAGAGGGAAAAGAGCAATGGCTGAATGGGAGTCTAGAATCAAGTCAGGGCAGTGAAGAAATTGCTGACAGGTGCAGCCAGGAAAAGGCACTGAAATATTAAACATGTTTCCAATTATAGTGGGTAAAGGGGGGCCTGGGGGAAATTAGGGACACAATGGTTATGACAGAAGAGGGAGAATCACCACATATCAGAGGATGTAGAGTAGCATCTTGTTATGACAAAGTCCACCATGTAGCTGTCATAGGATGAAAGATAAAATATCATCAGTCGCAGGGCTGTATCCATTCATGATATAGAAGATAGCAAAGGTCATCCTTATAATTCAGCATGGGAAGGAGTTGGTTGTTTAACTCAGGTGAATGTGGAGTGGACCCTGGCAGCTCATTTGTTGTTTAACTTTGCCTGCTTACTGGGCGCTAGAGTTCTGTGCAAGGACACTTAAACCTGTAGTATCATATTAAGAAATCATGTGCAGTGTAAACAAAGCTTTTGCTACATCTCTGAGCTTGAACATGGCTTCTAGTCTGTGGTCTCCTAGCAAGAGAAATATAGCAGGTAGCAGATAATGTAAACAGTTTAGTTCCCTGGGTGGCTTTAAAGGGAAGGAGACAGTTTAATCTTCCTTATATATGCACAAAAACTTCCCTCTCTCTCTCATACACACACACAGAACACTACATTTGGGAACCTTGCCTTAGCAATAAATATTGGCTACTTAAGCATCTTGGTTAAAATAGAAAAAACCAGTTGTCTTATGAATCAGAGGTTAAAACAATGTTCTTAGAGGATTAATTTCTAAGATTGCTTTCCAAATATCATGGCTGACCAAGTCTTAGCAGTCATTATTAATAAGAATGGTGAAAATTAAGGTGAAGTTTGCATTTTCTTTCTTCTTATTGCTTCCTTCTCTTCTGGGTTGATTTGTATTCTTGGTTTTCCTTCCACATTGCTTATCTTTCTCAAATCTCATGAAGATAATTTCTAAATAAGTTTCCTATATGATTTTCCCTTGGTTCCAGAGATTCTGTTGAATGCAGTCTTTGACATATTATTATGACACCTCTAACATTATACAGCACATATCAAGGCGAATTTATAATTGAACATGCAAATTGAGACCTTTGAGAATAAGAAAAGGTGCTAATAATAATTATGTTAGGGAAACAGGTATGAACCAGTGCTATCTTGGCAAACTGGGATGTGTGGTTACTCTGTCCAGAAGCCTCCTAGACAAGAATCAACCTGTGAAGGTTCTGTTCTGTTGGAGGCTGCTTTCTTGGGACTGAGTCATTCCCAGGCTCAGTTTGCTTATTCATTTGGCTCAATCTCTCTCTGTAGTAGATCTTGCAGGGGACTTTTTTTTTGGTGGTGGTGGTGGTGGGTATTGGGAATTGAACTCAGGGGCACAGGACCAATGAGCCCCCCACTCCCATGTCCTGCCACCCTATTTTGTATTTATTTAGAGACAGGATCTCACTGAGTTGTTCAACCCCTTGCTTTTGCTGAGGCTGCTTTGAATTTGCTATCCTCCTGCCTCAGCCTCCTGAGCTGTTAAGATTATAAGCTTGTGGCCACTGCACCCAGCTGCAGGGGATTTTTAGTTTAGCATTTTATAGGGAACATTCATTGAAAAACATAGAACCATCAGTAGGAGTGAGAACCATAGGCTTAATTACAAAGACATCTGAGGATGCTACATGACAAGTTTTGAGTATCACTTTCTACTTCTTCCCTGCTAAAAGCCTAGTGAGAACCCACATGGGAGCCTGTCTCATAGAATAGCTTCTGGTCTGATGTTTCTTGTCATCCATGTTGACTTCATGTTCACTTCTTTCTGCAACTCAGGCCCTTAATCTTACATCATTCTCTTCTGACTCTGGTCTGTGCTGGAGTGTGACTTTATCCCTTGGGACGTCATGAGTATGAAGAGGCAAGTCTCAAGACTCCAGGATGTTTTGTTGTTGTTTGAATGGCCTGGGTAAGAGGTCCTGGTAACACGGCCTACATTATGCTTGCTATTTCTCACTTATCCCTAGGCCTGGCTCCTGCAGCCCTGTTTCCACTCTCCCCCATCCTGCCTGCCTCCTGTCGGGCTCTCTGGTCAGATGGTTCACTGTCTCCTATACACTCCATTCTCAACCACTGGTGTTGTTGGAAATTGTAGGAGATTAATCACTACCTCATCTTCCTGTGGGTTCTGGACTGATGAGAAGAAAAGACAGGAGTCCGAAGAGGATCACCATTTCTTCTCGAACGCCCCACTTTCTATATGGTGAGGGGCCCACTGACTTCCCTCTGTCTCCATTTTTATTGAACTTCCCTCCTCAGTCAAAAACGAGCAGCAGGACCTTCCCCATCTGACTTTAAATCAAGGGGACAGAAGGACACCTGTGCTTTCAGGATCATGTTCAGGGTGGATGGAAAAGTGAAGAAGAAGATGTAAGAGGAGAAAGAGAAAGGCATGGGAAGAGAGGGAGGAAAGAGGAAGACAGATGAGTGGAGAAGAGGGAGAAAATGAGGTTCCTGTAATCTAAACACAGAGTGGAAAAGAGGGGGGGGGGCAAGAAAAAAGGAGAGGCAGCCAGTGCCATGGCTGGGTAATGGGCATGTAATTGATCTCTCCCAGCAAACAATTCCCTCCTTGACCTGTGACAGAAAATGAATGAATAATGGAGTGAATGAGAGCTTCCTCCTCAATTCCAACAGGTGTTGGTGGTAATTCCTGCTTGGTATGTTGAGGTAAGATTGTGCACATTAGGAGCTAAATCTTAATCTGAGCATGCCCCCGGCTCCCATGTCCTGCCACCCTCCCTGTTTTTCCAACACAGGTTATGATGTTGCCTGTGAAACTTTGCTAAGGACATTCTGAGCTGACAATTGCCAGAATGCTCCTATTCAGACTTCTCATAAGCTCTTATGCGCAGTGTGCTAGAGGCTGCAATGACCTGGACAACAGCAATGCCTCTCTAACATCACCACCAAGGAAGGTGGAGCCACATCTTTGTCACCTGTCAAGTGAAGAACATTAGCCCTCAGTGTGCAGGAGGAGGGTACTAGACTTCCTCTTTTAGACAAAGAGAGAGCTTTATTATTGTTGTTGTCGATATTATTTTATAAAAAGAATAATTTTGTGAGCATGATGGAGGACCATTCTTTGAAATATTTGCAGCTTAGATAAAACCAGGGAATGATGAAGGATCAAAAGTGTTTCAAAGAAGCAGAATGAATCTCTTTCTCCATATTGCTTCTTTCATACTCACTGTCCATAAGATCTGAAAAAGAATTCTCAGTGGTGGCATACATAATTCAAAAGCACTTTCTCTGGAGAGGACAGGGATTTCTTTTCCTCCTTTTAGGGCAGGGCAGGACAGGGCAGCTATTTTAGTCCAAGTGGAAGCACAAGGTCATGCATGTCATGGGGGGCATAGCCCTGGTGATTTCCTCCAAAAGTCAAAGGGGCACTTGACATGCATACTTCAATGGGCTGAGGAAAAATCAATTTGGTGTTAATGCGTATCCTTAAAATTCAAATAGCGTAGAAGACTATAATGACAAGCATTCTGAGCCAGGAAATCAGGCCTCCCACTGAAAGCCCAGATCAACCAGGTCTCGGGAGATGGGAGAAGAATGAAATTGAACGGTGAGATAGGACAGGAGAAATTACGGGTCAGTGAGACTGGGCCACCTTATTGAAACCCATATTCCATTGAGGAGTAGGAAAGATGACATGAACTGGGCTTTTTAGGTGGGGAAAAAAAGAAAGAAAATATAGTTTCAATGTTTCCACTTGATGTAGAAAACTTATTGACATAGAAATTATTGTGAATTTACTTTGTACTCCAACAAACTAGAAATTGGCTTTCCAAATAGTTTGTGTACTACCCATCTTGGCAGTATGCACATGAAGGAAGAATGATCTTGGAGATTAAAAAGAATGGTTGGGGCCTGGATTTAATTTTCACCTCTCTTGGTCTGGTATGACATGTACTTATTTCCCTTTTTCAAAGGTTCTAGAATCTGTTCTATCTGGGAGATTAAAACTCCAATAACAAGTAAAAAAACATCCAAGTCTTCATGTCCTTTTAATCTTCTGTCAGATGTGTCCCGAATTTCATGTGGATATTTATTTCATTTGAATTATGATTGACGTCTCCTTCCAGGGCAATGCTGCTGCATATATTTGGGCAGATTATTCACTGAATGAGTGAGTGATGTGGAAAGGCAGCCACATTCTGCTTACCAAGCTGTGTGATGTGATGAGTCAGTCCTCAGGAAGAGGCATCTCCTTCTGTTTTACCCAAAGGGGCTCAAAGAGCTAGCGAGTAGCCTGGATTGCCATTAAAAACTCTGGCAGTATGACCACCCTGAGATGTACCTGATATAGTGCTTCCTGCACATGGTGATTCTGTAAGTGCTTCTGATGAAGGTCCTAGTTACACTGCAATTCAATAGGGGCATTATTTGCCCTTCATTCCAACTGCCCTGTGGTTAATATAATAGCAGTATTCATCATTTGGAGATATTTGATGCATATTCTGATATTGTATACTTTTTTTAAAAAAAATTATTAGTTCTAATCAGTTATACATGACAGCAGAAATACTCTTTCATTCATTGTACACAAATGGAGCAGAATTTTTCACTTCTCTGGTTGTGCCCAGAGTAGAGTCACACCGTTCATGCAATCATACATATACCTATCCACCACCTTTCCTACCTCTTTACTCCCCCATTCCCTTCCCTTTGCCCCATTCAAATTTCCTCCCCTCATTCATCAGAGAAAACATTCGGTCCCTGGATTTTTGAGATTGGCTTATTTCTTTTAGCATGATATTCTCCAATTCCATTCATTTACTTGCAAATATCATAATTTTATTCTCTTTTAATGCTGAGTAATATTTCATTGTGTATACATACCACAGTTTCTTTATCCATTCATCTACTGAAGGGCATCTAGGTTTCTTCCACAGTTTAGCAATTACAAATCGTGCTGCTATAAATATCGCAGTGTCTGTGTCACTGTAGTAAGCTGATTTTAAGTCTTCAGGGTATAGACCAAGGACGGGGATAGCTGGGTCAAATGGTGGTTTCATTTCAAGTTTTCTAAGGAATCTCTATACTGATTTCTAGATTGGTTGTACCAATTTACAGTCCCACCAGCAATGTATGAGTGTGCCTTTCCCCCCACATCCTCGTCAATACTGATTGTTGCTTGTATTCTTGAAAAATGCCATTCTGACTGGAGTGAGATAAAAAAAAAAAAAAAGTAGGCCCAAATCTTCATCATGTTGGATTGGGCCCTGACTTCCTTAACAAGACTCCTAAAGTGCAAAAAAATAAAAATCAAGAATCAATAAATGGGATGGATTCAGCTTCTTCTCAGCAAAAGAAACAATCATTGAGGTGAACAGAGATCCTACATTTTGGGAGCAAATTTTTGCCACAGGCACATCAAATAGAGCATTAATCTCCAGAATATATAAATAACTCACAAAACTTAACACCAAAGAAAACAAAACAACCCAATCAATAAATGGGCTAAGGAGCTGAACACACACTTCTCAGAAGAAGATATATTATTCATCAACAAATATACGAAAAAATGTTCAATATCTCTATTCATTAGAGCAATGATATTGCATAATTTTGGAGGAAATTTACTTTAAGGAAAATGTTCCCAAATTACTTGGTGATCCACAAATAAACACAAAGAACTTAGATATACAAACTTTGGGAAGTGGAAGAAAAGCCTATTACCTGCATGTTCAAAGGAAAAATGGGTGAGAAGGCATTCCCTGTCTGGGAAGGTGCTGTGGGCTCCTTTCCCATTCAGCTCCTCAAGTTCTGACTCTCGTTTTGGTAAAGAGCAGGCATAAATGGCAGGATCTAGAGTTCTAGAAATGTCCATATTCTTAGCCTCAGTCATTTAAATCTACTGCTTCTCCATTTGATTCTTCTGAGAACTATAAAGTTATAGAAGTGATGGAACCTCAGCCTGCTCAGTGCAAGAGTACCTACTACACCACTTCACTGTCCAAAGAAACTTGGTACTGTGAGGCTTAATTTGGATTGATCCATCTGTCCATTCATTTGTCCACTCCTTTACGCACCTATCGATTCTGACTGACTTGGTCAAGCAGGTATTGTAAGGGAATGATGCAAAGCAGTATTTAAAAACCCAATAGAGTAGGGTCTTGGGAACTCTAGGGTTTCCCTATCTATATAGAGAGGCCACTTTTCAATTTCAGAGAATTATTGTCTTGCAGAAAGACAAACATTCTGATCCAGGGGTAAGGTGGGAGAGTCCAGATTTCTGAATTTTTCTGAAGTATCTGAAAATCAAGTGAAACTTCCCTACTATTAAACATTGGCAGTCAATTTAAAGGTTGAAAAAACACTATGCTAACATTGCAAGATTTGTCCTCATGATTATCTCTAAGCGTGGCAATTGTTTTGGCCACTTTGGGATTGAGTGTCCACTGATGACCGCTGCTATAGACTATATCCATGCCCTTAGATGTGTACTCCTATATAATCTTAAAATTGAGAGGAAAGCTTCTCTACTTTTAATGAGTTTTAAAGGAGGGTCAACTTCTACTTGTCTATCTTTGGAGAATTAACTGGCTACATTCACTTGTATCATGCAGACTAAACATTGCTGCTATTCATTTTATGAAAGTTATTATTTTCTGAAGCAAATCTGTCAAGACTTTTCACTTTTCAATGTGGTCCTTCATGGGCCTCCCAAAGGGTTTAGGATCAGCAGTGAAGAGAGAGGGATGGAAACAAAACTTTTATTTCTGTTTCTTGGGAACAGATCTCTTTTATGTATGCTGGTTTCAAGAGTAGGGATTATATAAAGCAAGGAACTTTAATCTACATTTCTAATAATAAGGAACTTTTTGATAGAAATGCCACTTGTTTTAATGTCTGAGCACTAATGGCTCTCTGCCAAGTAAAAAACAAATTTGGGCAAATTTTGATTAAGTTGGCATCTTGCAGAACTGAAGCATGCACAGTTCATAAAGTTTTTATTTTTTGCTTGAGGAAAAAAAATGACATTTTACTGATTCCATGTAAGAAAACCTGTTAAAGTTTTATGAAAGACTACTAGGATCAGAATGAAATGTCATAAAATTCAAAAATAGCTTCTAATAGCATTTAACAGCTAATATTTTATAATATATTTTAATACAAATAATTCAATATTTTATAATAGAGCTGGATATTCTTTCAATGTCTTAGCAAAGAAATTCTGTGAAGACCCATGGAATTGCTAAGCCAGTGATGATAAAGCCTGTTGTATTTCTATTTTCAGTTTCCTCTTCTGTTCATTCTTCACAGAGTAGTTGGTAACCTCTGGTAGATTCTGGCTTGGTAAAATAAGAATTCAGGGAATACCTCAATAGCATACTCTGCTTGGGTCCTTCTGGGTATGCTGGGGACCAGCAAATATGATCTTTAATGTCCTGAGGAAAACCCAGAAGTCTGGCATTCTGGACTCTAAGCTCAGGACAATCCCTGTGCTTTCCTGATAGAACTGGTAAAACTAGCTTTCAGTTATCAAAGTTGAGGAGTGGAGGAGTTTGACCAGTTTCTCCAGGCTTTTGGAATGATATTAGCATATTTCTAACTTAGCCTTATTTTTTGACTTCATATTCATCAGTGGCTTCTCACTGGATTTTCAGTATAACCCTAGATCTTTACCTTGAACCACGAAGGTCTCCTTGACTTGGCTTCCATCTTCTTCTTCACCCTTGTTCCCAGCTCTACTGGCTACCTTCCTCTTCTTTACATGGGCTGAGTTCTTTCTCATTCCCAGTTCTTTGTTGATTTTCTTTTGGATCTTGAGTCATACTTGACCTCCTTAGAGAGGTCTCCTTGACCCCACATCTACTATCATTCACTCCCATCACCTTATTTTCTTTTCTTTGCAGCACTTATTTGAGCTTATTTATTATTTGCTTATCATTAAAATGGAAGCCTTTTGAGAGAAGGACTTTCTCTGTTGTACTTTATTGCCAATCTTCAGAATCTAGGACAATGCCTGGATGAAGTCCATCCTCAAGAGCATTTGTTGTTTGAATTGCTATTTGCCACTGTTTGGTGTCTTTACCTTCAATCTCTTCTACTCTTGATTGGAATATGATTTTATTATTTGGCAGGAATGAGGGAGAATGATGTTATAGTGGAATGATGAAATAGGAAAAGATGGGGCTGGTGGGATAATCTACATGATTTGAGCAGGAAATCATAAGTATGGCCTCAAAACAGGAAGCAAATCTATCCCACTCAAAAATCAGGCTGTAACAGAGCTTCACAGTAGATGTAGTTGTGTAAGTCATGTATACCCAATGTTTTATCTTCATAATTCTAACAAGAATGGAAAGGCAGATGACATTTTTACAGACTATTAAATAAATGTAGTTGACTTCAAGTTTGCTTGGAGTCTGTCGGCTGGCTGATATGATCTGTTCCAGTAGAAGGAGGGGAAAATATGTTCAAGATGATAAGCAACTAATGATAGAGTTAAACAACTACTCACTGTTTAAAACTAATAATTATTTAAAAAGGGATCTTCCTCCTCCTACTCTGTAATGTTTCATGTATTTGTTTATGAATAGCTTATCAGGGACCAAGGTCATCAGAATTAATCTTTAAACATTAAGCAGAAGTAAAATAATATTTCTTATTTGTATCCTAAGCCATGCCAGTCAGGAGATATTTCATGGAGATGATGAGAGTTTTTTAACTAACATAGTAAATAATCTATTAAGACTTAAACCTCATCAGTCATCATCCTTATTGTTATCACATGGCAGAAAGTGTGAAATTCCATTAAATGCTATTTCTTGACAGAAAAATATGAAATCCTTATAAATATAGGTGGAAATTCATAGGTATCCAAAAGATGATGGCTTATCTGATTCTGTCCATCTCAGGACTTGAAGCAAAAGAGCAAAATGGGTTAAATGTTTTTCATCAACAAGTTTTGATCAGACCATAAGAGTGGATCAAACAGGGAAGTTGGGCCCAAACCATTTTTTTTTGTTTATTTCACATCCGTGGAGAGATTTAAATGTAATCTCCTTAAAAAGAACATGTATTGCTTTTCTGTGGGATCCAAATTGCCTTTTCTCCTCTCTGTTCCCAGAACTGATTACAATTTTCTTCAGGAAAAGAAGTTTAAATTCTTGTGGAATTAATAAGTGGGTTACAGTAAAGGTATTAACAGGGAGAGAGTAGGACATATAGTGTTGGATATAGGTGGAAAAAATCAGTAACTATGAGTCTTGGCTGTGACATAGTCCTAGTTCATTGCTACTTCATGGAAGTCTCAGGGTTTTGGAGTTTTATTCACTTATCAGTTAGTATAGGACAAGATGTGCTGCTATAATAGTGGGTTAAACAAAAGACTTTTATTTCTTGCTCATGCTATGCGTCTATTGTGGGTCAGATGAGTGATTTCCTTCTCAGTGCCACTCAGGGACATAGATTGATGGAGAAGACACCATTTTGAATTTTGTCAATTATCATACTGAGGGGAAAATGAACTCTAAAGATCTTACCCTCAGCGGTTAAATGAGTTAATTCAGAAATGGCACATGGTACTTTAACTCAAAACTCACTGAATAGAACTCAAGGGCCTGGTCCCACACCACCACAAGGCAGGGCAGTAAGCGTAATTGTGAACAGAAATAATGACATTCACTTAGTATTTGCCTTCTTGTTTTGGGGACAGATTGAATTATAATTTTATTCTTAGTATATTTTGCATCAATGTTTGATTGTTTTTCCAACATAAATTGACAACCTACTACACACTCAGTTACTATACTAAATACTACATTGCATTGTTTTACTGAGTTATTAGCATCACTCACTTAGTTAACCTCAGGAATGTGTATATTTTAGTCTTTGCAGAGAAGGTTTTTGTTGAAGTTTATTCACTTTGTAGGATATTGGTGAGCTTTACAGATGATATTTTCAGAGTTCCTAGTACTGATAGTATGGATGTTGATAATGATATTTATGATAAAATAATTTTGGCTCAGTCAACAGTGTACTTAACCAGTGCTTACTTGACAATTAGTCATGGAGTCATGATTGCCTCCTCAAGTTTTCCATTCATTTTCCTACTATGACCCCTGGAGCTGGAATACTCAAAAGGGTTCAGTCTCCATGATAACAAGAGCTCAGATCCCAGCCACACATGTTATAGCATCTGGGAGAAGAGTGGGTGACTTGGTATAGTCCCTGTGAGATGTCTGCCCAGGTGTAGTGTTAGAAATGAATGATGGTACCAGCTAGGTATACCCCCTCAACTCCTATTTTCTGTTCTTGGTCCCTTGGTGATTGAGGTTGGCTCTCTTAGCTTTCTCCTCCCCTGTTCACAGGGATTCCCTTCTGCCAACAATAGCCTTATTTTTCCTTCCCCTAGAAAAACACCTGATGTGGGTGGTGGTCAGTCTGTTCTGCACCATTGCTGTGATAGAGGATGAGGCTTCTGGGTGAGGACTGTAGGTATCTTCTCATGTAACACTCTCTTAGCTGCCTCCAGAAACACCTACACCACTTCAGTTAAGTGTGGTTTTCCCAAATTAATATAAGTCAACATAAGACTGATTGAAGTTTTTTTCAGCATTGACCCAAATTTACAGCATAGACCCAAATTTACAGCATAGACCCAGCTTCAAGTTGGGCGGCATCTTACAGCTTCGTTTGAGAAGAAAAGATATGAGTATCTTTGAGTATATGTCTGGTTTTATTGTGGATAATCCTGTTTGCTCCTGTTGATTCTGTCCTTTCCCCTGCTCCCAGATCACAGATGGAAACTGCTGATGGGGGAGACTTGTCCCTTACCAACAAATCACATCTACATTCTATCCCAACTTGCCCTCTAGTTATCTAAAGGCATTTAGAAAACCATGAGAGGGTGAATACCAGGAAAAGACATGTCTTGTTACGTAAGAAAATACGTGACTAGAAACATGGGAGAAGGTGTGTATATAGGGGGGAATTAAGTAGGTTGGGAAAGAAAAAAGGTGGCTAAGACATTGTCTACTAAATGACACCACATTGGGACGTGTCAGCTGGATTTATATAAAGATCAGAAGATAGTTTGTTAGATGTATTTTTACTAAAATGATGTCCTTGCAAAAAGGTTTTAAGCTAATATTTTAACAAGTTTTTAGGGAATACGAAATTTCCCTCTTTGTTGCTTTCAGAATGGATTAGAAATAGAAAGTTCTGTCCTTTTGTTTCATTCAAATAATTGTGGGTGAAAATTAACTACTTTTTCCTTAAAAGGCCCACCTTGAAATCCATTTTTTTTCCCCTGAGATCTTGTTTTTAATAACAGCACTCTGTTCAGGCTGTAGTTTCAGAAATTTTATTTTGGAACATGATTTTTCCCTACAGCTGTTTCATAACTCAGACATCCCCCATGGAAGACCACAGTGTTTCTTATTTTGACTTTTAAACTAGAAGCCATTTGAGGACAGAGGTTGCATTTCCGTTCTTGTTATTTCCCAACATAGTGTGCACCCAGGTGAAGTCTTTTGATTGGTTGATTGAATGAACAAATGAATCAAGGAAGAAAAACCCAAATCTCCTGAAAGGAAGAGAATAAAAGCCAATTTCTGTTTTTGCTTTTATAGTGAGAAGTCCATCTAAATATCACATACGATACCATCATAACTATCTTGTTTTCTGATGGTTTGACTACATTTATTTCTTATTTACTTAAATTTCGGGGAAAATGGTGACAGTTATTTCTTATAATATCTCAAAACTGAAACTTGAATGAAATAGCATATTAAATTATGAAAAAATGAACTCTTATGTTTTTCTGCCAAGGAGCTTTGGCATTTTGCTTGGGTAAATTATGGGGCTGGTTTGGAAGGCTTTGGCTCTGGGATGGCAGGTCTCTGTCACCATGGTGACATGGGCAGGGAGAGATGAATGGCTGTCATCCAATGTGCCTTCTGGGTGCAACATACTAACAACAGTGCTGGCGACCACCCAAGGGATACTCCATCAGAATTAGATATTTTCTTGGCTCAATATAATATACCATAATGAGTCTGATATAGTTAACCCAAACAAGATCATTTATCACCCCCTCTACTGGTGCAGGTTAAGGAAATCAAAAGCCAAATGCAGTGATCAGAAAGATGGCTGAAGAAATCAAAGGCAAAATGATGAAGAAAAGGGAATCCATGGTTTGCTTATTTTCTCACTCATTCCCTGGGAATCCACAGCGTGGGAACCTGTTCCACCTCTGTGTGTAACCTATCTTCTCTGGGTTTGGGAAACTACTCCCTTGTTACTCCTGGACCCTCACATGCCCAAGCCTGTCAGTCATTGGGAAGCAGACAAGGGAACACCACAATATAGCAGAGGGTTCAATGTGCAGGATATGTTTCAGACTGTCTGGGTTTAGATCCCTGCTGTCTCACTTACTAGCCAGGCAATTACTAAACCATCAGTGTCCTAGGGTTTTGAGCTCTAAAATGGAGAAAGTAACAAGTTGACTTGTCATGAAGATTGAATGACATGATACAAACTTAGTGCTTGGAATATTGGTATGATTGATAATGTTGGGCCTGGGAGACTGCCTACAGTCTGTGGTAAATGAGCAAGTTAAATGTGCCCGATCAACCACCTAGGTACACAGTGTATAAGGAGCATAAGTTGAAGCAAAACATAATTGTTGTTACTACTTCTACTGTTACTTCTACTGTTGGTGTTATTACCAAGGAGATGTAAAGTATTTCTCTATACACCACAAATCCCTGTGACATATGAGGTGAGTAATATAATCTAAGCCTCTCAATTCCCAGTGCGTGAGTTTATCGAATGTTTCTTTTATCACCTCAACACTATTAAAAGGTAGAAGAAATCAAAAGATAGGAATCTAGTAAAAATTCAAGTAGAAAGGTGCATAAAATTTTACTCTTTGAAATATAATTGGTTGGGCATAAAAAAAATAAGAATCAGGCTTTAGTCCCAGGATGATATAATTTTTTTAATGAATTGAAATTTCAGTTAATAGAAAGTTGAATATAAAGATTAGCAAATATGAAAGGAAGGCATGGCATGGATTATTCATAATAGGTCTTAAAAGAACAGTAGTGAATTTTTTTTTTTTTTACAAAGACAACTCAGAGAAAAACAAGCCAGGCAGTTTAAAAATGAATTCACTGCACAGCTTGAGTCTGCATTCATAAATATAATGGAGTTCAAACAATTACGAAGCAGCAGAGGCATATGTGAAGAGCCTAGTGATGTAAATTATACTTCTGTAAAGCAGGAGCGTGAGGCAATTGGATTCTTGAGGCCCCATCTAACCTGTAGGACAAATCCCCTGCCTCAGATTTCAACTTTCTCCTCTACCACTTCCTCCTCCTCACCTGGCTTATGGTACCCTCTCCTTGCCTGTCTACCTACTCTCCACTGGAATTAAAATCCTTTTCTTTTTTCTATCCCTGTTTCTAGTTACTGTATCATTTTCTTTGCCAAAGTCTCTTTTTCCTAACCCATGAAAGTACTGCTACTAATACCTGTGGGTATCTAGTACCATACATGCAAGCCAGAAATTAGCAAGGTAATAGAGCTTATAGCAGTACTACCAGCCTGGCCATACTCCACTTGCCAATGTGTCAGTTCCCTTGCTTCTTGTCCTTCCAAGCCATGGGGTCCATGGTGATGTGCACTTTTAGTCAAATCTAGTGAATACATCAAACAAATTTAGTGTTAAGGATCAATATCAACACCATATATTCATTCATTTATCATTATTCATTACTATTTTTCCAATAGTAAATGATGAAAGAATGATTTTTTTTTAAGTAGGGGAAAAACAGGGGAGACTAGTATATTTCCCCAAAACTAGAAGAAGGTATAAGCCATGGCAAATAGCTTCAAGGAATAATTTTACTCATAGATAGAAATTGGGCTAGTCAGAGAAAAATACAATGTCATGAAAATTCTCATTCAAGAATGCATATGCAGATAATAACATCAATATTTGGATTCCTCAAAATTTATGAATTATATGGAAATAAGTACTACAGCTCAAAGCAATCTATATAAATATGTAAGATGTAAGAAAAAATGGAATTTGAAGAAGAGCATCAACAATCTTGATTAGGTAAAATGTTTCATTTTCATCTTGATAATAAAATGTTCATGATTATTATGAGGCCTGTTCCATAAGCAAATCCAGAGAGCACATGATTGCTCTTTCCTGTTAGTGAGAATGCTGTTAATATTAATGGGAATGGAACACTCAAGATCCTGGGGATTGATAACTCTAGTTCCATTCGTCTGCCATGTGACTCTGATGTCAGCCAGACCAATTAATTTCAGGCCCTCTGGGGTTTCTCCACTCTCTTGGGGGTATTCCCAGTCCCTCTCTGAGGTACCTTCTTAGTTTATAGGAGATGGGGGATAGTAATGATGGGAAGATAGACATCGGTTTTGGATTCCTCTGAGTTGAGAACCAGAAAAAAGGTCTGGGTATAGATAAAGGGAAGTTATAGATTAAAAGGTGAGTCCTGGTGTGGGACAATGCCCTGCGCCTGGATTGTCTCAGAGAACTTAGGAGCCAAACTGAATTCTAAGGAGTCAAAGTACTAGTGCTTTGACTTCTGGGTGTACGTGACCCTCTGCCAGGAGACTCTGGGAGAGTGGACTATTATCACCCAGCTGTTCAGTTGTATAGTCGATTATCCTTGCTGGTAATGAAAAGATTTTCAAGATCCAAGTTGGACAAAGAGAGGTGCCTAGCATTCACCTCCACCACAAGAATGACTGGATGGCTGCATGTTGAGGTGAGTGACTGTGGGAGAACATGGGAATCAGCAAAAAGAGACTGGGACCTTATAAGATTCAGGAATCTGGGATGACAGCTGAGTAAGACAAACAAAATATACTGGCTCCTCTGATGGGGTCAGGTTGAAAGTTGAGTCCCAGCAAACTCTTTCAGGTCAGATACTAGCAATGCTGGCTACTGGGAAGTTTCATAATGTCCTCAGGCTCTCAGCCCATTTAGATAGCAATCTGAAATCTTCACAGAAGTATTGCTTTGGGAAAAGATCTCAGATCATCTCCCAGCAAACCTCCAGGGTGCTGTAGCCAGGAGCCATCTTGAGAAATGAACTATTGTCTGAGTTTGGACTGCTCTGTAGTTCAGCAACCCAAACATACTCCCGTCTCTGCAACTCCACATATGTTCTATTGCACTGACTTGGGGATGGCTTCCTAGGCAACCCAACTTGGCCCAGTGGAGTAACTGTGACCTAAGCCTCTGGATGCCTGGTCCTGTAGGGCATGTGAGTTGTGACATAGAGGGGAGTGGAGAAAGCAGGAGATCAGAGTGTTTGCCCTATGAGACCAAGGGTGTGGCCAGCTGCACAAGGACTTACATCAGTGTCAGAACTGAAGGCAGGCTCCTGCGTGATTCTGCCACCCCTACCCCCTTTACTACACTCAGGCATCTGTTACTGTCACAATGGGGAGGGAACATCAATGTTTCACCTGTTATTCTGCCCTTTGGGGTGCACTGAAGTGGCCTTGAGCAACTCTGTGGCTATCATCCTGCACTTGGGTGCTCATGGCTGGGGGTGAGGGCCAGTGCCGCTTTCTGGGCTCTGGACAAGTTCCTACTCCCTGCAGGCACTATCACTGAAGCAACAGACAGTAATACCATGGTCCTACTGTCACCCCTGCAACTGTCACCCCTGCAACACTTTCATCAATGGACAGATATTTCAGATAAAAAAAAATCAACAAAGAAACATTAGCTTCACCAGATGCCTATTATTGACAGGGTAGGGAATGAATGCCTTCATTCTGCTGCTGTCCTCTTATGGGAATGTGCTGAGGGACCCTGAACAACTCCATGGCTCTAACTGTCGCTGTCCCCCTAGTTCACAGTGCAGCCGAAGGAGTTGGGAGGGGACAAGCATAAGTTCCAACTATTATCCCAGCGCCAGGTGCACATGGCCAAAGAAGGCTAAGAGGAACTTTGCCCAGTATTAGCTGCAAGTGAAGTCCCACTTCCAGATGTTCACTGCCACTGGCAGAGAGGAATACTGTGGTTCCTGCTGCTGCCTCTCCCCTGTACCTTTGTCTGAGATGCATTGAATGCCACAAAGTGGGTACTGTGATTTCCACCACTGCCTTTACCCATACAGTATATGTACTGTACTACTAACTGGTCAGAGGTGCTTCAGGCCCCTCACCATTGCTGGGACTGCCAGTGCTGAAGGTCATTGCTAGCAGCAGAGTCAACAACAATCTTGTCTGCAGAAACCCCTATCACCTGAAAGGACCACAATTTCTATTGCAGGAGTAGCCACATAATAAGCATCCCTACTGCTGTCTGCACCACACTTGCCTAAATTGGTAAAGAGTCCCCATTCTTGAGTAACCCAGGAAACAGTAGGTCTCTCTGATTCATTCATGGTGTGCACTGGGCCCAAGGTCATTAGTCACAGCCAAAGAAGCCATAGGGAAAGTATGTTATAGTGCCCATCTGGAAATAAATCTAACATTGCATAACAAGTAGACACCCAAAAAACACTTCAGAAGAAGGTCTTCTACATGGAAGTGCTAGAGATATCTGATCTACCAGATGCACAAAGCTCAACATAGGAACACAATAAATCTGAAAGGAAAAAAAGTAATATGACACCAACAGAACATAATAATTCTCTAGCAACAGATTCCAAGCAAATTTTAATGGATGAAATGCCTGATAAGGAATTTTTAAAAATGATTATTATAAAGCTCACTGAAATCTAAGAGAATACAGATAAGCATTTTTTTTTTTTTTGGTACTAGGGATGAACCCAGAGGCACACAATTGAGCCACATCTGCAGCCTTTAAAAAAAAAAATTATTCTAATTTGTTATACAGGATGGCAGAATGCAATTCATTACATATAAAGTACAATTTTTCAAGTCACTGATTGTACACAAAGTATTTTCACACCATTTGTGTCTTCATCCATGTACTTAGGGTAATGATGTCTAACTCATTCCACCATCATTCCTACCCCCTTGCTCCTTCCTTCCCCTCCCTCCCCTTTGTCCTATCTAAAGTTCCTCCATTCCTCCCATGCTCATATCCACCCCCAATTGCCATTATGAGTCAGCATCCTCATATAAAAGAAAACATTCAGCCTTTGTTTTGGGGGGGGGGTTGGCTTGCTTCACTTAGCATTATATTCTTCAATTCCACCCATTTACCTGCAAATGCCATGATTTTATTCTCTTTTAATGCTGAGTAATGTTCCATTGTGTATATATACCAAAGTTTCCCTATCCATTCATCTACTGAAGGGCATCTGGGTTGGTTCCACAATTTTGCTATTGTGAATTGTACTGCTATGAACATTGATATAGCCGTGTCCCTGTAGTATGCTGTTTTTAAGTCCTCTGGGTATAGATTTAGGAGTGGGATAACTGGGTCAAATGGTGGTTCTATTCCCAGTTTTTCAAGGAATCTCCATACTGCTTTACAGATTGGCTGCACCAATTTGCAGTTCCACCAGCAATGTATGAGTATGCTTTTCCCCCACATCCTCGACAACACTTATTATTGTTTGTATTCTTGATAGCTGCCATTCTGACTGGAGTGAGATGAAATCTTAGTATAGCTTTGATTTGCATTTCACTAATTCTGCAGCCCTTTTTAATTTTTTATTTTGAGACAGGGTCTCACTAAGTTGCTGAGAATCTCACTAAGTTGCTGGGATTATAGGTGTTTGCCACTGTGTCTCACTAATATAAACATTTAAATAAAATCAGGAAGACAACAAAGGGTATGAATAGAAATTTAGTGAAGAGAGATTTTGAAAAAGAATAAACAGAAATCTTGAAAATAAAGAGTAAGTCAAATAAAAATATAGTTTGAAAGCCTCAACAATGGAATAGATCAAGGAAAAGAAAATATCTGAACTCAAAGATAGATATTTTGTAATATCCCATTCAGAAGGAGTGGGGAGGGTGAGGGAGAAAGAGAGAAGAAAAAGAAGAGAGGACTAGAAAGGAAGGAGGAGAGAAAAGAGGAGAGAAGAAGCAAGTGAGCATTTGAGACCTTTGGGATGCCAATAAATGAACAAATGTTTGCAGTTTTGGAATAGTTTATGAAGGTGAGGGGAAGAAAGTTAATGGCATAGAAAAACTCTTCAATTAAAAAATTAATTTATTATTAAGAAAACTTCCCTAATCTTGAGAAAAATGTGAATATACATACACAGGAGGCTTTATAGGACCCTCTATAGACAAGAACAAAAAAGATCTTCACAATGCATATTACACTATCAAAAGTATAAGACCAAAAAAAATTCTGTAATCTGTAAGAGAAAATTACCAAGTCACATTTAAGGCTATCCCCATTAGACTAGTAGCAGATTTCTCATCAGAAACCTTATAGCTGAAGAAGGGATAGAGTGGCATATTCCAAGTCCTGAAACAAAATAACTGCTGACCCATAATACTATACTCATCAAGGTTATCCTTTATAAATGAAGAATAAATAGTCCTTTCAAGACAAGTAAAAACTGAGGGAATTTATAACCACCAGCCCAGTCATACAAAATATGCTTAAGGGAGTCCCTATACCCATAAGTGAAAAACAACAATCATCATGATAGCATATGAAAATATAAATCCCACGAGCAGAACACAAAAGAGAACAGAACACAAAAGAGAACAGAAAAGAAAGCAAACATTAGCTACTCAGTAAATCATCAAACCACAAAGATGAACAAGAGGGAAAGAAAAGAACAATAATTAGTTAATACAACCCAAAGAAAATCAACAGCAGTTAAGTTTTTACCTATCAATAATAACCTTGCGTGTTATTACACAGATCAAATATTTCCATTCAAAGAAATAAACTGACTAAATGGATAAAAACAAACAAAAAACCCCAACAATGTGCTGCCTACAAGAAACTCATTTCATCACTAATGCTGCACACAAACTGAAATTGATAGGTTGGAAAATGATATTTCAAGCAAATGGGATCCTAAGGTGAGCAGGATTAGTAATCCTCATATGTAACAAAGGAGACTTCAACCTGAAAACTAAGAAGAGACAAGAAGGCACTATGTAACAATCAAGGAACCAATTCAATTAAAAGATGTAATGATTGTAAATCTGTATACACCTGTTGGAGCACCTATTTTTCACAAAACAAACATGAATAGACCTAAAGGGAGAGAGAGACTCCAATACAACAATAGTGAGGCACTCTTACATCCCACTTTCCTCAATGGACAGATATTTCAGATAAAAAAAAATCAACAAAGAAACATTAGAATTAAACTATACAATGGATCAAATAGACTTAATAGACATAGAGCATTCCATTCAACAACTACATTCTCTTCATCAGCACATGGAACTTTCCCCAGAGCAGACTATGCATTAGACCAAAAAATGAGTCTTAATGAATTTTTAAAAATTGAAATTTTATCCTGTATCTTTTCTGATCTCAGTGGAATAAAATTAGGGTTCAATAACAAAAGAAGTTTTTAGGAATTATACAAATACATGGAGCCTGAACAAGGGGTCATTGATGAAATCAAAGGGGAATTTAAAACTTTCCTGAAGCAAATGAAAATGGGAACACAACATACCGAAACTTGTGTGATACAGTAAAAGCAGTACTGTGAGAAGTTTATAGCCATGTTTACCTAAAAAAAGACGAAACATTTCAAATAAACAAACTAATGATGCATCTCAAAGATTAGGGAAAGGCAAAGTTAATGAAACAAAAGAAATACAAAGATAAGAATAGAAATAAATGAAATACACACATAAAATATAAAAGATCAATCACACAATAAATTAACTTGGTTTTTGAAAACATTTTTTTTTAGCCAGACTAACAACAACAACAACAACAACATGACGTGAAAGTCAATACCACAGAAATACAGGAGATCATTACGAGTTATAATGAAAAACCACATGCTCACAAAAGACCTAGAAGACATGAAAAAATTTCTGGACACATATGACCTAAAAAAATTGAATACTGATGACATAAAAAAACCTGAAGAGATCAATAATAAGTAATGGTATCGAATCAGTAATAAAATCTCCCAAAGAGAAGTAAAAGACTCACTGGCTTCACTGCTGAATTTTATCACACTTTTAAAGAATTAATACCAATTCTTTTCAAATTACACCAAAAATTAAAAGGGAGGGATCCCTTTCAAACTCATTTTGTGAAGCCAACATTACCCTTTACCAAAACCAACAACAACCAAAAAAACCTATAGGTCAATATTCTTGGTACTATAACATGCAAAGTTTCACAACAAAATATTAGCAAATCAAATTCACATTACATAAAAAATATCATTTTTTCATGACCAAATTGGTTTTATCCCAGGGGCCCAAGGATGGTTGAACATATGCAAATCAGCAAATGTAAAACATCACATCACAGAATGAACAATAAAAATCATATGATCATCTCAATAGAACGAGAAAAAGCATTGATGAAATTCAGCATCTCTTCATGATAAGAACCTCGAACAAGTTAGGTATAGAAGGATCATATCTCAACCTAATAAATATTATATGTGACCAACTCATGGCCAACATTATATTAAAAGGAAAAAAAAGCTAGAAGCATTTTCTTTAAGATCAAGAACAAGGATCTTATACAAGGATTACTTGCTGGGTAACAGAATAATTATCTGCTATCAATGCTCATATTCAGTACACTACTAGAAGTTTCATCCAGAGGTAGTAAGTGAGAAAAAGAAATAAAGCCATTCAAATAAGATAGGAAGAATTTAAACTATCCCTGTTTCCAGATGATATGCTTCTATATATACAAAAATTTAGACTCTACCAAAAGACCTTAGAATTGTTAAATTCAGTTACATTCACAGTATACAAACTAAACATATAAAAATCAGTAGCTTTTCTATATACTAATAATAAATTTGCTAATACGAAATTAATGAATGCAATCCCATTCATAATAACTACAAAAATCAGAACACCCCCCAGAAAAAAAACCCTAAGAATATCTTAACCAAAAAGTGAAAAAACCTCTATAATGAGAATGACAACACTCTGATGAAAGAAATTGAAGAGGACACAAAAAAAATCGAGAACCTTCCCATGTTTATTGATTGGAAGAAATAATATTGTTAAAATGTATGTAGCTCACAAAGTGATCTACAAATTTAATGCAATCCCCATTTCCAATAACATTATTCATAGAATTATAAAAGATAATCATAAAATTCATATAGAAGCCTAAAAGACCCCGAATGTCCCAAGTTATCTTGAGCAAAAAGAAAAAAGTTGAAGCCATCACTGTACCTGATTTCAAGACATGCTTCATAACCATAGTAACCAAAATGGCATGGTATTGGCCTAGACAAACTAGTGGAATATAATAAAGATCCCAGAAATAAACCTAAGCATCTTCAGTCCACTGATTCTCAACAAAGTTGAGAATATACTGGAGAGGAGCAGATTCTTCAATAATGGTGCTATGAAAACTAAATATTCACATGCAGAAAATTGAAACTAGATCTCTATCTCTTTCTATGTACAAAAGTCAACTCAAAATGAATCAAAGACCTGAATGTATGACCTTAAATTCTGAAACTATCATATGAAAACATAGAGTATACAAACACTTCAAGACATTAGCACAAGCTATGATTTTCTGGATAGGATTTCAAACACACAGGGTAAAAAAGCAAAATAAATAAATAAATGAAATTATATCAAAACTAAAAACACTTCTGCATAGCAAAAGAAATAATCAACAGAGTGAAGAGACATCCTACAGAATGGGAGACAACATTTGCCTACTATTTATCTGAGAGAGGGTTAATTCCTAGAATATTTAGGGAACTCAAAAATCTTAACAACAGGAAAAAAACCTTGCAAGTAATCCAATTAAAAATGGGTATGTGATCTGAATACACATTTCTCAAAAGAAGAAATATAAATAACCAATAAATAATGAATCCTTAGCCATCAGGGAAATACAAATCAAAACTACAATGGGATACTATCTCACCTCAGTTAGAATGGCTATTTTATTAAATATATTTTTTATTTGTTCTAATTAGTTTTACATTACAGTAGAATGTATTTTGACACATCATACATAATGGAGTACAACTTCTCATTTGTGTGGTTGTACATGGTGTAGAGTTACACAGGTCATGTAATCATATGTACATAGGTAATAATGTCTGATTCATTCTACTATCATTTCTACTCCATCCCCCTCCCTCTCACTCACCTCTGTCTAGTCCAAAATACCTCTATTCTTCCCCAACTCCTTATTATGAATTAGCATCCACGTATCAGTGTTAATTAGTTTTCTATGGGAACAGTAATCACAATTTATAGTTCTTATCACCAGTACTGCCTTGTCTGCATGATTTATTCCAAAACTGGGTATATAGAAGAGTGGGTTCTGCTCAACCAGCAGACTAATTAGTTGTCAAACTCCTGTTTTTCTCAGTGATTTAGCATAGGGCATATTTATTGCAGTGTCCAACAGAATGAAATGAGTGTCCTGGAATATTTACTCAATGACATATGACATCTCAGCATTGGTCTGAAAACCAGTTCACAGTGTTTAATAGTGTGCCTTGGCATTTTCTATAATGCACTTTGCTCCTTGCATGTTTACTTCGTATTATTGTTATGTTTGGAATAAATGTGGCCAGTGCTATTTAGATAGTGTTTTTTTACAGTCAACTGGAGGGGGGTGAGGTTGCTGATTTAAGAATATCTACTTTCCCCTATTTTCTTTCTGAATTATTTTCTCTAAAGTACTTATAATTTCAGGATTTGGTTTGGAACTTCTTTTTTATATTTCTATAACTTAGTGCATAGATATTCACATTTGCATTACATTTTCTTCTTAGTTATTAAGATTCTTGGGAGAGTATGTATCATTTATAGAGCTTTCCAGAATACTTACCAAGATCATCCTTCTCATTAGTAAGTATTGGCTGATTTTATCTGGTCCAGTGAATGGTGCTATAACAAAAAAGAAAAAAAAGAATGATTTATATATTTAATACTCTAGGAGTTGAAAATTGAAGACCCTGGCCCAATGAATTTCTCTGTAAATGCTGTTGGTTGCCTGGTCTAGGTGCAGTGTTGTGCATATATTGGTATATTGATATACACTTATTAATATGACATTTAAAATAAACTTATTCAGTGGTATGGCATAGATTGTCTTGCAGAATTCACTCTAATTTCCCGCTAGTGTACCTACAAAACTGGAAATATCTCTTTGACTTCCCTGGAGACAAGGCAGAAAACACAATTCAAGTCCCAGTCTATTGGGAGAATTCTGCTCACTGGGACCCCTATTGAAACAATAAGCAATTTATGCACTTATTTATTCAGTAGGTGGAAGCAAAGCAGAGACTAATTTTTGCTGCTACTTCAACCATGCAATGGCGTGATGTTTCCTTGCTTTGCTCTCAGCATTGGCACCAGTCCAAGGATCTAGTCAGTAACTGTGTGACAGTTGAGGGCCAGGGCGTGGACTATCAGTTATGATGGTGACAGCACAGCAGCAGCCATGTGACTTGGAAGCTGGCAGCAGTAACAGCAAGGTCAGCACCTTCCTGACTGGGTGGTCCCTGGATCTTAGTGGCTACATAATCCAGCTGCCTTCCTGTTGGTCTTTGCTTCCTCATTGTGACGAAGCCCTGTGGTTATGGTACTGGCAGCATCCCCAAATGGCAGGCAGCTTCTTGATCCCTGAAGAGGCAGCAGTTCCTGTGGTGGCCTTGTTCTGTGGTCCAGCTTGAGAGTTATTTCTGAAGGCTCCATTTAGTTAGATGTATTTCTTCAATCCTCCCCAATATAAAGCCATTTATCTGTATAAAATGTTTTTCTTCTTTAGAATAGCTAGAGTAGATGCTGTTCTCTTTAATTGAACCATGACCAATATACTATTGGGCCATGTACTTTCTCCAAAATGTTCCAAGTTGAAATCATTGAGCTTTATATTATTTTATGGAAAGCTGTGAAAGCACTACTAGAAATAATCTCAAATATTATAAATGAGTCTTTTCCAAGTGCATTTCAAAATATCTACTCATACCCCATTTCTTTCCTCTAATTAATTATGCTAGTGATATCCCTAGGTCCATTAACTTTACTTATAAAGTGTTTCTTGAAGTATACTTTGAAACCTGACAAAATTGAGTTGTTTGAACTATAAAAAAGCAGTAATACAGACTCTCCACAGGAACTGTTTTGCCTTCAGGGTCCTGTCATTCAAACTAGAAATTGAAAGTGCCAATATTCTAGTACATCTAAGGCTACTTACTTCTGTGGGTTAAAGCACAGGGCTAATTAGAGGCCAAGGCTGTGGTTCCTATCACCAGGTGAACCGTTTAGTAACACTTTTGTGGCATCAACCTTCACTTTGCTCTGCCTAGTCACACTGCCTGCCTTTGAGAAAAGAGAGTGGGGGAAAGGTGCCAAAAAATACTTTTTCAAAATGCTTTAGCAATGATGGGTCAGAGCATCATTTTCATACCTGAGGGCCTGCACATTCCGCTTAGTCTCCAGAGAGAAGAAAGAAAGGCAGCCTGTCAGGTAACTGTGAGCCTTGCTAAGCCGAACAGGCAGGCAAAGAGGAAGCTCACGACCTTGCCTTGGGAGCAAATTTGTATCATCAAGGAAAACGGCATGTATTGATTAAGGTGGAAGTGTAATAGAAAAATTTTGAGCTTATGAGAGTTTAGTTTACAATAGGAGTTTAAGAGGAATAAAGGGATTAGGTGAAGGAAAGATGGCTCAGGCAAGGCGAGAAACCAAATTGCTTCACATTTACATTCAGCCATGTAGCCAAATTGTGGCTTACATACTCAAAGATTTTATCTATCACGTTAAAAGAAGTCTGGGAAGATGGAATATGGAGCTGGCTTGGCAATTCTGCAAGGACAACATGGACCCAGTTTTCTTCTACTTATTCATTTTCTAAGCATGTAGCTTCCAGACTTAAATCATGATTCAAGTGAGATGGTGGCTGGGCATGGTGAAGTGTGCTTCAACTACTCAGGAGACTGAGGCAGGAGAATGACAGACCATGGGAGTTCAAGGCCGAGCCTGGGCAATATAGTCAGACCCCTTCTCAAGGGAAAGAAAAGAAAAAGACAGTTGCTGAAGTTACAGGTGTCACCTCTATTTTCCAGCCAGTAGAAGGACAGAAAGACTTTTCTTCTCCAGAAGTCCAGACAATCATTCGTCCTGTGTCTCATTGACTAGAATTTAGTCACATGGCCTCACTTAGCTGCAAGGGGAGCTGAGAAATTTAGTCTGTCTTGCCAAGCAGAAGTTTGCCTAGCCAAAAGTTGGGGGATTCTGTTACTAAGGAAGAAGCAGGGAATGGATATTCAGCAGGCTACTCATGATCCCTGCCTTAAGGCAAAACTGGATAGAATCGCCTGTGCTATTGTTGTTATTTTATAGACCTTGTGCAGAAGCCCCATTCTCTACCACTACAAATGGATTTTCTTATATTTACTTCTGGGTGATCTGGGAAGCTAGGGTGGTCTCCAGAGCATAGTGCCAAAAATGGCTGTGTACATACTCAGCTGTGTAAGATTGGCAATGACAACAGAGACCCTTTTATCTGCCTGTTGTAGGGTTTAATTGATTGAAACAAAAGCAGGTGGAAGCTGGACTTCTTTGGCTCACAGCCTGTGAACCTTGTATGACTAATGCCCTCAGACAAATGCTTTCACCTGCTGAAGCTCCTGGAAGATTCTGTTTGCTCTCAACAACATATTTCAAAATCCTGGTCACATGTAAGTGTATTAAGGTGATTTTAGAGTCATCCAAACATGAATGAAGGCTTTGACTACCAAAAAAAAAAAAAAAGTCTAAATTATGATGTTTTATTTGGCCCAAACAGTTTCAAGAAAAAATGAGCCACTAAAAAAATAATTTATTTAATATATATATATATTCGAACATTTAGACCACTTGGCCACCAGACCTGCAATGATACATGTTGACAACTTCTAGGGCTGCTAAGCTGTCCACTTTGGATGTGGGATGTATTTGCTGGCTCCTGATGGTTCACACCTTTCTTGGTCTGGCCTTATTTTAACTCATTTATGTAATCTGCCTGGCACCTGTATGTATTTGTACTTGTGACCCTTGCCATAAATGACTCAGGAGGTAACAAGTTCATGGGAGGTTCTTGGCCTACTTCAGTTGCTATTTGAGTGGGAAGCACATATGGAGGACTCCTAATCTGAAGATGGGAAAGAGGATATAGGTGAAAGCTGGGGTTCTAGAAGGAAAGAGTCTGACAAGGAAAGCTTGAAGGCTTATCCAACACGTGGCTGACCAGTGTTATCTGCCAGGAGATGACACAAAGCTGGGAGTATCTGTTATATCAAGACTCCAAATGTATCGGCTCCTATGGAAGCCACATTTATAAAGCTAGAGCCAGGATGTGACTATGGATTGCAGCCAAGTTGTTCCAACACAGGTGGAGTGAACTCCTGTGGTGTTCTAAAGTGATAATTGGCTAGGGTAATATTTTCAGGGTGGTGGTTCTAGCAGATGGTATTGTTTGAAATCCTTTCCTACAATCTTCAGGAACGACTCTATAACCTACCTAAGAGCTTATTCAAGTGGTTCATAGCCTAGGACTATATTTCAACTGCTTGGCAATCTGTTCATTGACTTAGTTAGCTTAATTCATGGAGTGGGTATTGAGCTTTCTTAAAAAATAGGAGATGCACACAACTGCTTCCCCAAGCACTATCATCAGTACATAGGCTGATACACATATGTTGATTTCATGCATGCGTATTTTTGCAACCCTTAATAATTCACTTGGAAATCCCTTTATTTTTAATGTACAAAAGATGAAGAGAAAGTCCTCAAAAAGTGTTAGGATTCAGACACCTCTTATTTATAAAAAGACATAATGATCCATTAGTGATGGTGGACAGATGATTTGAAGAAACAGCATTTTCATCACCTGAAGCTTTTATTTGGGGATCCCATTTATAACTTTCAGAAAAACCCTCTTAGCTTTAGCTCAAGTAAGCAATTGATTGGTATTGAATTCATGGACTTTGACTTGAAATGAAATCTTTTAGCTTTACCTTGGATAGTAAATGTCAACAGTTTAAAATGGCATGATTCTGATCTTTAAATGTGCTCTACTGCTGAATGGTGCAAATAGAAATACAGAAAAATATAAAGTATTTGCTATTTTGAGAAATATGTGCTATCACTATTTGATATTTTTAGACACAAGGATCTATAATTGTAAGATCTGATTTTATTCATTATACCTTGGAGAGTCTCAACCTTTTAATTATATGTTAAAATGAAACTATATCAGTTTCATTTCTGTTCTTTGAGTTTTTGTTTTTCTTTGAGTTTTTGTTTTTCTTTGATATATTTTATTGATCTAAAAATATCCATAGAGATGTTCTTTCAGTTTAAGGTTATTTTTCTAGTACTTGAAGTCCTGGGGCAAGGTATTAACTATAGTCTGCACATGAAAAAAAATAACAATGTGTATTTTACTTGGTGTCACCACTGGCATTTAGCATTGCTATATCCTAATAAATTTCAATGTTTTCCTATTGTGTTTATGCTGACTCTCTATCCTACCTTACCTATTTGATTCCAAATTTACTTTATGGTATTAGGTTTTCATTTAAAAGTTTGCATACATTTTGGGAAAGTGTTCTCTTGAAGATGTTTTATATCTATATGGTCATTAATACTTCTTGAATTAACATTAAAGTCATTAGTATACTTTCTCTAATAGTCACCTACTTGGATCTTAGCAAATTGGAATTACAGATTCTATTTTGAGAATAGTTGGGTATGGGATTCTATTTCTTATCTAATGTTAGGGCATTGAGGTTAGAAGTTACATTTTCTATTTGTATTGGTTGGCTTTCAGCCAATGACAAAAATACCTAAGACAATCACCTGACTTTGGCTCATAGTTTTGGAGGCTTTAGTCCTTAATTGGTTGGTGCCATTGTTTTGGGCCTGTGTGAGTCAGCACATTATGGCAGGAGCACGTTGGAGCAGTACTGTTCACCTTGTGACTAGCAAGCAGAAGAGAAGGAAGAGGGGGCTGAGGACCTGCAGTCCCTTTCCAGGGCACACCCACAATGGCGTAAGACCTTCTACTAGCCCTCACTTTCCAAAGGTTCCCACCACCTCTCAATAGCGTAACCCTAGGGGTTAATCCTTTTAAACATAGATCTTTTTAGAAGAAGTATTTTTTGTCTTTATAATATATATATACAGTTATAAAAATAATGTAAAATTCTTAACAAATTTTTGTAATATAGGGAAAAGATGAGAAAAAGGAATAAATACCCTAGAGTTCCATGAAGGTCATCATATTAGCAATTGAATTTTGAGAAATTGGACTTAACATAATTTTATAAGAATTTTCATCTCTAATATATTGTTACTACTCCATCAATGAATATCATAGTTCACTTAATTATATCAGAACATTTTTTATTTTATTAATACTAATCAATGCTGTGTGGTATACTTTTGTGTAGACCACTTCTATATTTGAGAACTTTACACAGTTCTACCTTTGAATTCCCAGAGGTAGATTTAGAAGTTCGAGGGATATAGTTTATTTAATATTACTTTGCAGGGAACACATCCAAGTTTCCTGATACTACACTTGGTTTTTTCTCTTTGAGGCATCACGTGAGAAGTTGGGAAGCAATGGGAAAATAGAGATAGTGGAAACAGAGAAAGTGATCGTAAGAATCCTTTCAGAGTTTTACTACTCAGTTTCTTGTTTGCTAACCGAAAACTAGTTGGCTGGAGGGTAGACATATTAAACTAACGTGCCTCACATTGATCCTGATGGCAAGGGCAATACCAACACTTCTGAGATTTTACTGAGACAAGTTAAATTAAAGGTACTTGAGTGTTTATTGTATACCTTGTGGGTCAAACAGGCACATAGCTCTTCAAAGTAGGTGGATGTTAGTATGGGTCCCCACTTATTTTGAAAGTAGGCTTTAATTTTCTTGGGCTGATTATGATTGCTTCAAACCCCACAGAAAACAACTGAGGAGGGAGTTTCAGGTGCAGGTTACAGTTTGGGGAGGTCACCCTGCATTCCCACTGTGCAAACCTGGAATCATGACTGCTTTTTGTCTTCTTCCTTCTGTTTCACTTTTTCCTCACAGAATTATGCTGTGGGTTTGGTTAATTCTTGAGTTCCATAAATCATATTAGTGAAAAGACAATTTCTCATGTGGGGTGTGTGTGTGTGTGTGTGTGTGAGAGAGAGAGAGAGAGAGAGAGAGAGAGAGAGAGAGAGAAGAACTTTTAAGTTTCTTGGGTTTGTGGAACTATGCATATGTATTCACCAAACCTCTCTGTAACAAGCTGAAGTTCTAGGTCATCAGAGATACACTATAGCTACAGACTAGAAGCTGACCCTAGTAGTGTACTTAGTGCACCTGGACTGATGCTTTTTCACTGACTTGAATGTCTGAGCATTTCCCTTTCTTCCCAAATCATTTCTGCATTAGAATATTTTCAAATATTTTAGCTTGCCTTTTTGTTGTTTTTCTCCAGAACAAATATTTTTGGTGTTTTTGTGGGAGAATAGGAGTTCTTTTTAGTATGGCTGAAAATAAAATACACAGTCCATTCTCTACACACAACCAAGGTGATCTTTTAAGATATAAATCAGATCATGTCAGCCTTCTGCTTAAAACCTTCCATAGCTTTTTATTGTTGTTAGATTAAAAGCAAATCTCTTTATTTCCTACAAATGTCCATGTGATCTGAGTTGCTTAGCACTTTGCTGTTGCTGAGGTTGGCTTTGAACTTGAGATCCTTCTTCCTCAGCCTCCTGAGCCACTGGGATTAAAGGTCTGCACCATGATGTCCAGTCATTATTGAAGTTTTATTGATAAGGGGAACTAGGACATAAATAGGTGGGAAGGATGCTTAATTACCAATCAGAAAAGGAATGCTTATTAAGAACTCAAATCAAAATTATGGAATATGAGAATGTTTGTCTCCTTTACTTCAGATCCTGAGCCCCTGGGATTCTAGGAGCAGCTTAGATTGCACAATTAGTGGCAGAGCTTGGGCCAGGAGATATACATCCTGATTCCTGCCTAGTGAGTGTTGCTTAATGTCCCCTATGAGTTAAAGCTACTGCCCAGTGGATAGGGCAGAGCTGTGAATATTCATTTGGGTGGCAATTTGCTATGGATTGAAAACCAGCGGAAATAGACTGAACAAATTTTCTTGTCATTTTTACAAGAGGTGGTAAATAATGGTAATTTGGGATATCAGGGAACAGCATATGAATACTTTTTCTAAAATTCTGTAAGATGAATATAGAAAGAAAATTGAGGCTATCCTTTCTGCCTATTGCTTTCTGAATGTCAACGGATTTCTTCCTTTAGTTGGTGTTAGGATGTCATAAGCGGAACCCATATCATCTCACCTACTCTGAACTCTCAGAGCCACTCAGTCCCAGGGAGGACATGCTGGATGATTTTCCCTTAGAAAGGGCAGTGAGAATAAGACAAATACAAGAAGTGACTCATCATTACCACAATACTGTGCGAAAGAGGAAACATTCTAGCAAATAAAAATCCATCATAAAACACACCGTTTTGCCTGAACATCCTTCATTTTTTTGTTCCTGTAAGATTTTACAGACCAGAAGATGATGAAAAGTGGAAGAAAACAATACTCATAAATTTAAAGTTCTTAATTGATCTGTTAGCTTTTTTGTTTAACTCAGTGAATATAAATTTGATTTGTTAAAGGAAAATAAGAGGTTATGGATAGATTTCAAAAGTACTTCAGTGATTTTGTTATTTAAATGGAAATTTGGATTATTCTTGGAAACAATTTGGAACATGTCTCAAGCATTTGAACATATTTACTCCCTGATCCAATAATTGCAGTTTTAGAACTGCAATTCTATATCTTAGAATTATAACCTAAGGAAAATCTGAAATTCAATGCTTTTTGTTAACAGTACTCTCTTAGAAATACTGCTTAAAACTTAAAAAGCTGAATATCATCTAATATTTATATAGAAGCACAAGTTAATTAGTGGCAGGTTCATTTGCTGTAGTTTAATGCAACCATTTAAAATTAATTAAATAATGAAAAGGCTTAATGTTAATTTTTGAAAAAAGTAGGGCCAAAAACTACACTTAATATAATCTCAATTTTGTAAAAAAAAATAACATAAAATAAAAGGAATTTATAAAAAAAGACTGTAAGGAAACAAAAAAGTTAAGTATTAGTAAAAGTTATCTTTGGGATTTCCATGATCATTGCTATTTTTTTCTTTAAACTCATATCTATCTATCTATCTATCTATATACACATATATATACGTATATATGTATGTACATATATACATACATGTATATATATTTTAAAATATGCCTATACCAGTTTAGTAATAAGAAAATCAATGGAATTTATTTTAAATCAGCATGTTAATACAGCGAAAGAACTATGTAAAAATTTGGTGGGAATCATGTCAATCTACAGAAGATTACACACCAACACACACAATTTTTTTTAACTTGCATAAACAGATCCCCTTTTATAGGAAATCTTTGGATGGAGCTTAAGATCAACTAAACTTCAGAAGATGCCCGTGTGCGTGCTTCAGCGATTTGTCTCTGATGTACTATTCATCCCTTGTGTTGCTTTCTTTTAAGACTGAGGTAGCTGGTGAATGTTGAAGCAACTCTTGCATGAAGTTCTTTGATTCATTTGGATAGTTCATGGTATTGAGTGTAGGAACATTGTCTTATCTAGTGAGCACTTACTAGGGATCAGAAAGACTTATGGATTCTTCAGTGTAGTCTCACAAATACCTTTACCCAATATGCAATGGATACAACCTTCAGCTTTATAAGAGACTTGTACTTAGTTAAGAAGTTCATGATCTATATATTCACTTTGTAACATTAAATTTAAGTTGCCTGGGAAAAGTCAAGAACCCGAACTAATGAATGCAGAGTTTTATTGTTATTGGTGTAAGTATGAACTTAGATTCGCCCAGCAAAGCTCACAGTCCAGAGAAGACCTTTGGTCATGTCTTTGAAAGAAAAACTATCAACAAGATAATATGTGTGTGAGGATTCGTTGTTCATGAAGTAGGGGGTATCTAGAAGTCACTTGATATGTTTCTAACCTTTATGTTTTTATGTCATCTCATTAAGAATAGAAAATATAAGGCAGTGTCCAAGAACATGGTTCAAAATTATTGGGCCCAAATTAGACAGTTTATTGCTGTGTAATCTTGGATAAGCCACCTCTCAATTTTTTCATCTATAAAATGAGAATGTTAATAGTCCAAAAGAAGAAACATAAATCATCTTAAGTATTTAAATCAATGGGATTTAATTAATTATGCAGGTAGGAAGAGCTGAGAAGCCTAATGGGGTCACTGAAAAACAAGCCAACTATCAGTATTAGCAAGACACATCTACTAATCCTAATTTGGAGGGACAATATGTTGGAGACAGTTACTGTGATCCAGGGGCTGAGGTCACTTAGGGGAAGCCATAATTAGCATGGAATTGGAGGAGGCATAGGAGAGATCCATTTGTTTTTGAGATTCTGCTCAAGGTGCAAAGAATGGAGAGAAGCTTTGGCTTTTCCAGTCTCCCACTTCCTGTCTTGTAGCCAGACACAGCCAGAAGCTGGCTGAGAGGGGAACAGAAAGGGGAAAGGTGATGAATGGACCTGAGACAGGCAACAGCCCCAACCAGTCCCCAGAGTTTTATGAGGATGCATGAGGAATTATGTCTAGAGGATTTAGTGCAGTGCCTGGTAAATAGGCGTGAAGTGTACTGTCATTGTGGTTGTTGTGTCATCATCATCATCAGTGCCATTTGCAGAGTAGCAATGTCTCTTTGTGAGTATACTTCACACATTGGGTGCCAGGACACAGCAGTATGCCCCCTTATCTGCAGGGAATGCATTTCAAGACTATCAGTGATTGCTTGAAACAGCTCATAGTGTCAAACTCCATATATACTATTTTTTCTCTATATATATACCTATGACGGAATTTAATTTATAAATTAGGCACAGTAAGAGATTAACAACAACCACTAAAAATGAAGCAGAACATTTATAAAATATACTGGAAAGAAAGTCATGTGAATGTGTTCTCTCTCTGTCTTTCAAAATATTGTACTGTCCTATACTTGCCCTTCTTATGACAATAGGAGATGATATGGTGCCTGCTCCATAAGCTAAAGTTAGGCAAATGGTAGAGGCATCATGATGTATTGTTCACCTCAGGTAATTGAAGCTGTGGAAAGCAAAATCATGGACATGGGATGACTACTTTATTGGTGATAGTAGCCTCTTCTTTTCTGGGCTCTACTATGTTCCGTGTGAGTCATTTTATCTTTTCAGTGTTTGACTAGGGTGTTTCCATCTGCCCTGTGCCAAATAGAGTAGAAGACTTTAGTTTACTGATGATTAGATGTGAGCCATGACAAGTTCCAAAGAATCCATGCCATTTGGAGAGCATGATTAACATTTACAACCCTATGGAATGGGACCCTTGCACGTTACCTTGAGAATGAATGATTTAAAAATTAACAATTTCCTCATATATTCTAGTTGACTTAGGCTTATGGTTAGCTGGGTTCTACAAAGCCCAAAGAGAACATATTCAATCAGTCTTAGGTTGTTTGCCATAGCTTGACATTAAAATGAGCTAATCTAAGAGAATGGGCAGCTTGACAAGATGCCTTAACAGACCCACCAGGAAGGACATAAGCAAAGACAGAAAATTAAAATCCTGTCCAGAGAAGCCCAACTCTCAAGGCTTTACCAAAATGACTTCCTGAATTGCTCACTTTTTGAGAGCAAACGGTTTATTGAAGTACTCTGTTAAGTCCTGAGAATTTCTTTCCTGAGACATTTTTATCAGTATGAAAAATAGTAGTTTTTCTAAGTTTTAAAGTAGTATTAGTTTTTTTGTGATACTGGCTTTCCAATTACACTCATTCTCAGGAAGAACATTTATTGACCTCAAGGAATTAAGGATTTTCTGCTTTTCTCTAATGCTGTGTCTTCATGTCTAAGACAAGGTCTCAAGGAAGCAATAATAAAAGATAATAGCAGATAGGCTTTTGGAGTGTTTTCTCCAGATCAGTTGTTGCTCCCAGCATTTTGGATTCCTTTTTTTTTTTCATTCAAAGTGAACAAATCTGGGACTTAGGAAAAAACCTCAGACAAGGGCCTCATTTTAAAGAGTAAGAAACCGAGACTCAGAGGCTGTTAATCTTCTCTAAGGTCACATCACCATGCTGCCAGACTCAGAGCTTACACTCTTATCCACTGTACAGTAATGATAATATTTTATTGTGGCTGCTAAATAATAAAGCATAGAGAAGGACAGAAGAACATGCAAAAGTGTATGAAGACCTCATAATTGTAGATTACTAAATGTCAAAGCATGAAGTGATTTTAAAGGGCATTTAGTTCAGCCTTCCATTTCATAGCTGAGAAAATGAAATCTAGAAAAAGAAGTGAATCTTGATTATGAAGGAGACTACCCTGCAAGTACCAAGTCTCACTTATTTTCTCTGCTTTCCATGAAGAAGTCCCATGGCATTCACAAGCACTTTAGATCTTTACTTGTTTCAAGGAAGAAAACATCTTCTATTTGTTGAAAATGCATTGCTTACATTGGTTTTGTGTCTTAGAATAAGAAAAACTGGCACCTAAGGAGAGAAGCTGGACCTGTAGGATTCATGGCAGGCCGCTTGTTACTCTTCCTTGTCTTTAAATTCATGTTGATCAGACATCGGTGGAGTAAAAGGCTGTTGGGTCTGTGTTTGATTGACAAATTAACTTCAGGGTACCATATTCACTGTGTTTTCAAGCTGATGCATAGTTCTGAGTTTTTGTACATCCTGATCTGGTTCTTTCAGGTTAGTTTCGGCCTGGCTTTTGCAAATGATTCACGAATGGTACTCTTTTAAAGGCAAAGCAATAGCTACACAATGGCCTATGTTTGGTGAATGCTTGGTGTAGGGATTCTTAGTTTTAAGTATTAACAAGGGTGATGTGAATTGAAGGCACTGAGTGTGTATTTTGAGTCTTTAAATGGCCTTGTTTTTTTGTTCTAAGAATTTTTTCAGGAGTTTTGACCCTTTGTTTGAGTAACACACCTGGGGAATGGTGGCAGGTTACTCATAGCAGTGAACAGAGTGCGGAAGGAAAGAAGTATGTGTGAGAACCTCAAGCCAGAGAGAATCACTATGACCATAAGTCCTCCTTGCTCTTCCAGCTCCACCTCAGCATGAACTGATCACTGTGACGTGCTCTCAGGCTCTGCATAAAGACTCCTGTGAATCTACTATGATCTCTCTGGGAGAGGGGGTAACCAGAGTCAGTGTGGCATGGATGGGAGTCAGGAGAAGAGCAGGAAAGGGACAAGGCCAGAGACAGGAGGCCTGGATGCCTGCTGGGTGGGCTTACTACATGCCCCCAGGTTGGTCACTTGACTATTTGAAATCCAGTTTACTTTCCTGTAATGGGATAGGGGCTCAGTGTCATTTGTGGCTCCACAGTTTTGTATGATGTTTTGTATTGTTTGAAGCATAAGCATGACTTCAACAGAAAAAACAAACAAACATCATTTCCCATTCAGAGCAGTAACAGATATTGCTTTTGGCGCACTAGATGCTCACTCATAATGAAAGGGGAGTTGACTTCCCGAGTCTGACTTCTTTCAGTCAGCACTATTCTTTTTGGTGTACTTATGAAAATAAGACTGTTCTCTAGAAAATACTCTGACATTTATTTCCTAAGTAGGTGGTTACAGAGGTGCAGAATAAAAACTTATTAAAGCTTCACACTAGAAAAATATTCTTTCTTCTTTCTATTACATATAGAACAAAGACTGATAATGATATCACTGTCTGAGGTTCAATGTCCTTGAAAATCCTTATTACTATTATTGTTTGTCATCCTCATTGAGTCATAACTCTGTACTTTGTAACTTTTCATTATCCCTCCCTCTTACCTGGAATATTCATAAAGCTCCACTTAAATAGCCACCTTAATCTAAAATCTTTATTTGGTCAAAATCTAGACTTGACTGCAAATGGGTCTTTGAGACTCATGTCTGGTTCAAAATGATGTCACAACTTCATGAAGGGGCATAGCAGGGCCCAGTTCTGTCCTATTGTTCTTCACTGACCCCACCAGGGAAGAGGTCATTTGGAGTTCCTGGTGAGGTGGGGTGATTGAAGTGTCACCACATGCCAGTCATGGCTGAAAGGGGAGCCGTTGTACCAGGATAACATCAAGGCCTGAGATAAAATTCCCCTTTACAATCTTTAAATATTTCTGCATTCAACTGGGGGCAGACAAGACTCTCCATTCCACTAATGTAATACTTTTTTTTTTTCCTGAGACAAGTGAAATACATTATTTCTTTTCCCAAGATTAGAAGAAAAAGTAATAGAATGCTCTGCAGGTCCTTTTATTTCTTTGTCAAAGGCTTGATAATTCACAGGCACTTTCTTTTGTTTACTTTATGCGATGTCAAAAAAGGCTGTGTAATCAGGGATTCCCTGAACATCACATTGCGGGCCTGAATCCTTGTTTTTCTTTCTTCAGAGAGCTTGCTGGCAGCTGCGGCCATGCTCCATGCCAGTTCTGAGGCAGCTCCAAAGCCACACGCACATTGATACAATCTTCAGTGGTTTTGGCTGATTTATAATCTGCCTTTACTGAGGTTTGGTTCATGGCAGTAGCCTTTAGGGCAGGAATCTTCTGTGATCTGAAATTAAAAGGTCTGATTTGATGGAGATTTGATCCTGCCAAATGAAAATGGCACATTTCTAACTGTACGTGGTGAGTTGCCTCAGAGCACAGATGTGCGGTAGGCAGGGAAGGCACTGTGCTGAGTACAGGGGGAATAAAAAGACACATAGCCACAGTGAAATATCTACCTTCAAAAAGCACCTTCCCAGTTGGAAGAACAAATATCACTCAGTCTAAAGTGTGACAAATTGTAAACGTGGTAGTATGAGACCTAAAGAGTGGAGAAGAGATTTTCTTTCTAGTGTGGGTGATCAGAGTTAGAAAGAGCAGATGTGCCAAGATGACAGAGGTCCTGGGTATGAACCATGCTAGGAAGATTAGGTGTAGATTCCACCTCCTCTCCTATTTGGGGCAGTTCCCTGTGGAGTATAATCTTGGAGGCAGCTGCCCTTCAAGTTCAGGGCTTTCTATTTCTATGGCCTTCTCTGCACTCTGGCGGCCCCCTGAGGTTGGCTGTGCTCATATTACTCATTCTGGGATTTAGAATCTGGAGCAAGTGGGTCAAGACCCACGAAGCTGTTAGAATAGACTCTGGGTGTCATGATGATGTCCATTGGTTTTCAGTGTTGGCAGTAGCAGAGACCTAGTTGTAAATCTTGCTATGGGATGGCAGTTGTGCTTCTTGCTCTGAAGTATCCTGAATGCCCTGAGTGTTTGCCCATTTTCTGTGCTTGGAGCTGCAGACTCCAACTGAGTCTGTGAGCCAGTGTGTCCTTCCAACAAGAGAGTGCCTTTTCTGTTCCCACTAACCAGAACTTATCTCTGTTATAACAAGCCAGAATTCTGACAGCACCTAAATGACAAGGGCTTCCATCATTTGTATAGCCTACCTGTTCAGCTTATCTTTTGCTTCTTTTCCCTGGTTACTCAATGTCCTTTATCTACTTAATATAACTCCCTACTTCAAAGGCTGAATGAACACAAGCATTTTGAACTTTGTTTGAGTTACTAAAGAGACTTTCATGCTTGCTCTTTCTCTGTTTAGTGAATCTTGTATTTACCTGTTATTCATTTTTAAAAAATCCATGTCTATTTGTCCACTAACCATTGAGAGACTGTCATTTGTAGGAACTCTCTTTTCATCTATGTATCTTCAGACCTAGTTAATATTATACACTTCTTGCATGAATGAATAAACCTATTTGCAGAGAGGGATGTAGTGTTGGAATTATAGGTTTTAGGAAAATTAGAAAAAAAAAATAAAAGAGAAAGAAATAGCTACTGTGGAGCATTTACTTTGATGATGCCAAAAGAGGAATTACATGATATCTGGAACATGTAAGATCTGTCTGATATTGAGTAGTATATATTCACTGACTAATTTTAGAAGTTGTATTTATTTAGGTGGTAATGACTTATAATTAAATCTATCCCTTTTTAATTATAGAGTCCTATAAGTTACAGCAGATGCATGCAATCATAAAATACCACCACAATTAAGATAAAATCTCTTGAGCCAGGCATGGTGGTGCACACCTGTAATCCCAGTGGCTTGGGAGGCTAAAGCAGGAGGATTGTGAGTTCAAAGCCAGTCTCAGCAACAATGAGGCCCTAAGCAACTCAGTGAAAACCTGCCTCTAAATAAAATACAAAATAGGGCTGGGGATATGGCTCAGTGCTTGAGTGCCCTTGAGTTCAATCCCTTCTACCAAAAAAATTAATCATCATCATCATCACCATCATCATTATCTCTTCATACCCCTTTGCAGTCAACATAACCTTAGCTCCTAGAAGCCATTCATCTAATGATTTATATTTTAAGCAGTTAGCATTTTTCCACAACTTTCTAGAACAATGTTTTATTTATCTGGAAAGAGTAAAAGATTGGATGGCAGATTTTTGCCTAGGAAAAGAGTTGCCAGAGTTAAAACAATACATACTTATACTACAAGTCATTCATCATTTTTATGGAATTCAGTTTAACTGGGAGTCCTGTGCTTTGTCTGGCCACCCTCCCTTGGATGGATATTATCAGTGTGGGAACTGTCATAATTGCGGTTAAGCATGAAATTGACAGACAGGAAATGAAGGGAAGAATTATGCAAGAAGAGGTCATGGATCATCTGTAGTGTCATTTCACCATTAAGACACTTTGGGACAAAGTGAAAGACAATGAGGAATGGAGGTTCTTTATATGAAATAAGAAATTTACTTGTTTCTATGTGAATATTCAAAGCTGCTTTGGAGCCCAAGGTTCTTGGTGTTTCAGTTTGTAAAATAATGTAAGATTCTATCAAGACATCTTGCTGCCAAGCTGTGTTGTGGAGGAGTACAACTCAGGAAGCCATTAGGCACACTGCAACAGGAGAAAAGCACTCTCAGAAAATGCTATCGTATATGCTAGAGTTCCACCCTTAAGAAAATGAAACTTTCTTGGTAATCAAAATGAGTTCAGGGCTTTCTATTTCTATGGCCATGCAGCAAAAACGCAATTATTAGTAAAATACTGTCCACATTCAAGTTGGTAGTAATTAAAAGGCCAGCCTCAATTTTATCTTTACATTATTGGAATAGAAAGCCTGCTAAGCAAAGCCAGATAGAAGCTTTCAAGTAGGTTCTTCTTACTCAACATAAAAGAATAAACTTTTAAAAAGGCTTTTGGCAAGTCCATTGTTTATGCTACAGAGGAACCTTACCTTTCTGTTTTAAAGCATGGCAGGACAGTTACTTGGAAACAGGGCATGTTTGGTCTGAGTAGTGGTCCCTTACATCTGTGCTTCTTCGGTCCTCTCCTTGCTCTGTAAAGTCTCCTATCCTGGGTGCATCTCGAGCCCCAGAGCTCTCGTGCCTCAGCGCCCCTGTGGCCAAGCTGGTTGATGCTAAAGGGATAATTGTTTCAGATGATTTGATGTGTTAATGTCATCAGTTAATGATTTATAAATACTTTTGGGTATTAACAAAAATTCCCTTCCTGACCATATTGTAGCCAGGCCTTCTCTGAGTCCTCTTCTTACCCAGGCTTCAACTTGGCCTATAAAAACAGTAGATTCTGAACATGAATGAATCTCTCTACCACACATTAAAAGACTTGAATGAAACACCAGCACGGTTTCTAGCAGTTCAAGAATGCATCCCTAGGATGGCCCTTCCCCACTTAATAAATTTACCTAAGAAAACCCAGGGCTGCCAGGAGAAATCACTGTTTGTTCAGCTGGTACCTGAGGATAGGCTCCTGATCACCCTTTCTTAGAGCACTTACTATGAAGAGCTGATAAAGGCGAATATTTTCTCTGCAACCTCTGAGATATATATGTATCTCCTGAAACTCAGGGTATCTTTCCTAAGAAATTGAAAGCCATCATTTTAATCTTCAAGGGGGGAAAGGCCACTGTGGACAGATAGACTCTGAACTGCCATAATTGCCAGCTCATGGACATCCATCATCACACAGCCTTATCATATCTGAGCTGACCAACCCTTTATGATGTTTCATTCCCCCAACTCTACTGGGCACCTCACTCTCTCAGGCTCCCTTTAAATCACCCAGTCACACCTGCACAAACTGAAGTTCAATTAATTTCACCCTTGACTCCGTTCCCTATTGCAGTAGTCCATTACTGACTAAGATCTGCCCTTACCACTTTAACTGGTGTCTGACTTTGTCTTTGACAGCATGAAGAAGATGAAAATTGCAAGGAGCATGGAAAGGAGATGATTTGGGGTAGGCAACTTTTATTTCTCACATCACATTGCATAGGGGTGTCTGTCTCCTCTTCATGCTCCTAGAGCAGGTCTTGGTCTGCCTTTCTCTAGAAGGCTGGGAGTAGAAGGTCATTGTGTCCAATTGTTTTCAGACTTTTGACTTTTAAAAATTATGTGGAATGTATAATATAAAGCAGACAAAAGCCAAACATGAACAGGGATAGGGAATCTAGACCTAAATTATTCTCTTCTTTTCCTTTATGCTTATTTGGAAATCTCAGAATCACCTGGAACAAAAGCAGGAAGGATCTCTTGTTTGTAAGAGAACCAAGTTCCTTCCTTTCAGAGCTCTCATACCCCATTAGCCCATTAGCATTTTTCTGAGGTAGTGGTTTAAATACGCTACAGAGGAACCTTACCTGTCTGTTTTAGCAGGACAGTTACTTGGAAACAGGACATGTTTGGTCTGAGTGGTGGCCCCTCACATCTGTGCTTCTTCTGTCCTTTCCTTGCTCCTACCATGGGTGCATCTCCACGCCCAGAGTCCTACCTCAGTGCCCATACTTATCCTAAATAGGAAATATGCCATGGGATGGAGATAAAAAACTCAGCAAATGGGTATCTAGAGGATGTATCTTGTACGATGAAACAGGTAGGAATACATTCAGAGCAGGAGCTGAATCAGAAATCTTGTTGCTTATAGAAGTTACCCTCTGGCTACTGGAATCCCTGTGGTGAATTAAAGTCTACAATGTGATTTATAATAATTATTCTACTCCCACCTTCCACAATCCAACAAGTTAAGTTAATGTTATCAAATTTGTTCTCAAATTTGAAGATAATAATTATTGGGAGCCAGGCTAGGATTCATTGTTATCAGATCAAAGTACTTACCAATAAGGCATTATTAATCAATTGAAGCTAAATGTAAACTATCAGAATATGTCTTTTCATAATAGATACAGGACATTTTACATAACCAAGTACTCAAGAAGACAAAATTTGGAATACATTCAGGCAACAGAGAAATTCAGAGTGAAATTGACATTGTATCATACTTTAGGAAAATGAGAACATGGGCAAATTCATATGAACTTAGTTTGTTTTCTGTTGCTATAACAGAAGACCAGAGACTAGGAAGTTTATTTTTGTGTGTGTGTGTTTGTTTTTTTTTTCTTTTTTTAAAATTGGTTGTTCAAAACATTACAAAGCTCTTGACATATCATATTTCATACATTAGAATCAAGTTAAAGAACAGTTTATTTAGGTCACTGTGCTGGAAGTTGGGAAGGACAAGGGCAAAGTGGAAGCATTTGGCAAGGACCTTCATGTATCACAACATGATAGAAGGTGAAAGAACAAGTGAGCAAGTGCATTGGAGAAGACACAAGTGGGGGGGACTCACTTTTATAACAATCTGTTCTCATGATAACAAACTCTCCTTGATAATGACATTGATCCAACTGAGTTTCCATCCTATGACCCAGTTGCCTCTCAGAAGACCAGATTCTGACACTGCTTGCGTTGGGGATCAAGTTTCCAATACATGAACTTGGAGAGCACATTCAAATCACAATACACTGGGAAGGGGGTGACTGAATCTCCTGTGGTACAAAGGCCGTGTGTTGGTTGATATGAGTGTGAGTCAGCGGGTCAGTAGTCAGCCTTGTGAATAGGACCAAAGTGGACCCTGGAGGTGTAATGCTCTTTAAAATGTAAAAACCAAGAGGAAATCTTATCTGGCCTTGATACTGATCCATTCTGTATGTCCATATGTTCTCTCCTTTTCCTTCTCTCCCGCTCTGTCCTAATGATCAGATCCAGCTGAACAATTCCCATCATATCATGCTCTTACTCACTTCACTTTCTGTCATGGACTTGGTCTGCATGCTCTCCTCTGTCTGCAACAGGGGTTCTTTACCCAGAGGGTGAATAGAATTCAAGACATCAATGAAACTGGAGGAGAGAAAATTGTATTGCTATTATTGTTAATGTCTAACTGAAATTCAGTTTTTTTCTCCAATCCTCATTGCAGATGAAAAAAACCACAGGAGTATTAGAAGTTTCTGCTTCTGACTGTCACCAATTGTAATCACACTGTTCTTTTGTGACATTATAGTTACAGACATATCTATATGTCATTTATGCTTACCACTTTGGAAATTATGATAGCTTGTATTTCCAGCTATGAGGTCTTATTGTTTATTTTGTGAATGACTAAGCATATGTATTACTACTTCACAAATTTGTTTTAAAAATATTTTAAATATATAATCATTCTGTAAAGGGCAACATTAAGTTTCTAAAAATCCATGGCTGTAAAAAATAACACAATAAGTACCACAGGAATCGTGGGAAAATGGAGTTGGGGGCAAAGTGCTCAAAAATTTTGTCAGTTATACATTCTAAAAAGACAAGAATTTGGTTGTAGCTCAGTGTTAGAGTGCTTGCCTAGCATGTGTGAAGCACTGGGTTTGATCCTCAGCACCACATATAAATAAATAAAATAAAGGTCCATTGACCATTAAAATATATTTAGAAAAAAGACAAGAATTTAATAAAGATGATATCACAGGTAGACAATGTTATATATTAAGTGGTTAAGAAATATATACATACTACAGTAAATATGGTACCTCATGTTAGGAAAAGACCTGAAGCTTGTTGGAAATGGTTCATATTTCTGCATTCTTATCCATAGGGATTATTTGCCATCAGATGGAAAGGTCACCAGCAGGTATAGATGGCTACAGCTCACAGTGCATCTGGTAGAGAAGGTAGAAGTTGGAAGTATGATGGCACATTATGTGTACTCCTATGTGGCTGGTTCACAGGGTGCCCTAGTTTTCATTCACCTAGTGTTTCTTATAATGGAATGTTGCATGAACAAACATGAAGTCCATGTTCTGTCCAAATTGTTCTCAAATATACCAATTGCATTGGAGCAAACTCATGTTTTCAAAGCAGACATTATATCAGAAATGACTGTAATTGGTTTCCTCTGTAATCCAATGCATTTTATTTCATATATATTTTAAGAGTTGAGAGAAGACTGCAGGCTTACAAAGAGTCCACTACCAAGAAGGTCAGGGCCATGACTCAGGATTTTCCCCACCCCCACTCAATCACTAGCTCCCCTCAAGGCCCTGTCACTAGCACCGCTCCCCACAGGCACATCTCCCACCTTACTGTCTGTGGCACTTGTTTGACTGGCTCATTTCAGAAATTAATTGCAGTCTGTTTTGTGTTGTTATTCATTGTTTTTATGTTCTTTCCCTCCATAGCTATTTCTGAACCTTCTTTAAGAATAGAGACCATGTTCCTTCTGTTCTTTTCATTCCTGTTAGTGTGTTTCAGTTTCCTTTTAGTCTTATAGAATAAATTACCAAAATAATATTATTTGCTCAGGAAAAAAAGTAAAGGAAATAACAAGTGTAATAATTAGTTAAGTATTGTCCTTTGTTAATGAGACCTTTCTAGAGTCAGGGCAGAGCATCCTCAACTTCAGAGTGCCCAGGAGAAGAGCACACAGGTGAAAGAGCAGCATTGGTGGTGGTAAGAATGTCTAGGACTCCTGGCTGGAGTTACAACTGCTTGGAAAGGCTCCTGGGAGAGATCAAGGGACTCTCTTTCCCTGAAAGTCCTTTTAATCTAAAATAGTCTCTCCTTTTTAAAAACTTAACTTTTTACTGGTGCATTATAATTATATATAATAGAGGGATTCATTATGCCATGTTTGTATAAGCACATGAAATAATTTGATCAACTCTCTGGAGTGGGTTGAAAATGTTGCCATTTTTAAAGGGAGCACCGAGTCCATGCGGCTGGCGCTTTAGATTTTTAAATAATGCTTTGCTCAGGCCACTAGAAAGTCAGCCTTGACTTAAGAGTTAGAACCCATATTCGTAACCTTTGGAGCTTCCATGTGGGCTTGTTCAGCATCCTTATGTTGGAGACAAGGTTCAAAGCTAAACTCGGGGAGAGAACACGGTGGCAGGAGCCTCTTCCAGACCCACTGTGCCCATTTTGAACTGAGGTGTTTTCTGTCCACAGCCATATGCAGTGTGAACGGGCCACAGATTGTACATTGAGTGAGTGGGCAAAATAATGTTTGTTGGGGAGCGATGAAAGTTTTATGGCATTAGTCCTCAGAGCCTCAGGTGCACTTATTCATCTTTCATATATTTTAAGCTTTTAGCCTTGGGGATATCTTAGCAGGTTAGCATCTGTATTTTAAAGATGAGCCCCAGAGTGAATCAGAGGGGAGAGCGAGTCATACCTGAACTGGAGTTGAGATGTGTGGGCTGTTGGTGAGAGCTCAGTATAATGAAGAAACCCTGAGAAGGTCATCCTTTCCTTTTGACCATGCAGCTCACTGCCCTGACCTGAGAGCCAGACAGACTTCTCTGGGGCAGGTCACACTAAGCTTTGCACAAGCCTCTAGAATAGCAGGGCTCTAGACCCGGATTACCATGACACAGAACATGGGTTATAATTTCTGAGCTCAGTGTCTGCTACCCCTTGCCTTGTGTTAGGCATTTTTACCTTTCTCTGATGAAATTCTGACTCTCTCATGAATCACAAATCTTAGCAGCGTGAGGGCTCTTTTGTTTAAATGACTCAGAATTGCATCTATATATGGCCACCGATTTGACTGTTTAATATTTTTGTTGTTGTTAATCTGAATGAATGTGTTTTGGACAATTATGTGGGCTATGGCTATAAAGATAGCTAATATCTTTATTAGCCTTTGGATGATGTCCATTTTTTCTTGTATTTTTACAAAGGGTTTCTTGGCCTTAAGCTTAGATTTTTAGAACTTTTCCTACCTCAGACATTGTCATTATACAAAATATGCTTAAAAGTTTCTGAAATGTTTATTTTAAATTTGCACACTAACAGCAAAGCATAACAAATATAGTTTAGGTAAGATTTCATTTTATTTTTTTGTATCCAAAGACTGGTATCAATGTACAGATCAATAAGCAAGGACCTCAATGTCGTATACTTGTTAGAGATTCAGAGTGAGTTTTGAAGCAGGAAAAAGAAGGAACATGAGTAGCATTCCTATAGCTATTAAGTAGCTCTTGGAGTAAGGTAGCTTCTGGAGGAAGACTGCTATGCAGACACAGCAGGTGAAATGGCTTAGTGGAAAGACTATTCCTTTAAAAATTCTTGTACTCACTGGGCTCAGTGGTGCACACTGTAATCTCAGTGGCCTGGAAGGCCGAGGCAGGAGGCTTAGGAGTTCAAAGCCATAGTGAAATGCAATAAATATTTCCTAAGTCATTGTGACAGTAGAACAAACTATTATTTCATCTTTATTATTAATGGGACATAAAATATAATTATAGTCCAGTGAGAGATTCCACATCAAGTGTGCTGATGGGAATATTGCACTCTAGAGCCATCATGCTAAGTGTGTGGATCGTATGATGGCTGTGCAGCTAATCAGGCCAGTACAGGATATTCCTGCATATTTTCTGGCTAGCAAGGACTCAGATGTCCCAGAAAATACATGGTTATACCATATATACTGTCATCCAAAGTATATTTTTGCCTTATGGCATAAATTTTGATGTTTCTAAAGAGTTGTCAGAATGCCTGCCTGCATGGGTCACCTGGCATGGTCTGTCTGTTGCCAGGGTCCCATTCTCAGATTTCCAGGGTTGTTAGTCCTCCTGTAGGGGCTGCCCATGCTGCCCCCTTCTGTGCTCTCCTGTGGCTTGTCTTTCCTCGTACTCCTTCCCACTTCTCTGGCATGCCAAGACCATTCTTTACAGTTGGCAGAAAGCCCTGGATCCCTTCCCTGACTCCTGCTATAGACTTTTATGTTACCATTTGCATACTTAATTGCTTGGCTTTATTTGTCTATATTCTTTGCTCGACTGTGGCCCTATTTGAGGACAGAGGCTTTGTGTCTCTTGCTTACCATTGCATTACCACATCTAACACAGTGCCTGGCATAGAGAAGGTACTTCATAAATGTTTGAATTGAATTAAATAAATATAATGAATTGCCATTATAACTGCATCATTAATACCCTTTTCAGAGCAGTTCAAGCATTAAAGTGTCAGACCAAGATTTATTTCATGGAAAATATATATTCTCCTCTCAATAGCTTAATTGTATCTACCTGCTTGGAGATTCACCAGGAGTGTGGTTACTGCATATCCTCCCTAGAGTGACATGCACCTGTGGGGCTCTATTTTTTCCTTGGAGAGTCTGCAGAATGGACTCTTCTCAGAGTGACAGAAACCTCATCAAACCCCAGGAAAGTCTACTTTCCCCAGGACATGACTATTTACTTATCTAGGTAGTGCCAACAATACTCCTATTGTGACCTCTTAGTCATTGTCAGAAAGGGGCTGAACTATCCAAGTCTACTAGAATAGGGTGAGAGACCCTGCCTGGTGAACTTTTTTTCAAACCAGTCTTTTGAACCCTAATGCCCTAAGAAGGATTAAACTTTTGTGCAAGAGAGTTGGTGACTGTTACCTGAGGCAGAGAAGGGACTGACTCCATTATCATTATCATGATTGCCATTATCATAATTACCATCATTTAAATCTTTCTCATCCTTTTAAAAGCCATATAAACTGCAATATTAGATTTAATAGAATTACAGAAATACAGAAATCATTGTTCACTGTGATGAACTGTCATATAGTGAACATAACCACACAACTTCCCTTCAGATCGAGAGATTGAACATTACCAGCCCCCTAATGATCCCCCTCTGACCTCCTTCCACTTACTACCTCCAAATAATTTTTGAACTCGGTATAAGTGGAATCATTCAGTGTGTATTCTTTTTTGACTTTCAACATTGTGTTTGTGATAGGTATCCATAGTATTTCTTATTCTATAAAGAGCAGTAAGTCCTGGTTTACCACTCTAAAATATTCTATTGCATTTGACATCTGTTGATGGACATTTAAGGTGTTCTCAGTTTGGAACTTCTATAAATAATGCCATTACCATATTCATTGTAGATCTTTTTGGCTTACATGTGTACATTTCTGCTGGGCATGTCACAGGAGTGAAATAGATGGGACATAGGTATGCATGTGTTCAGATTTAGTAGGGAAGTGGCAAAATATGCCACTTTTGGTATAAGGGTTATTTTGAGCTTAAGGTACTTGGATAACAGCAGATGCAAGAAGGGCATTCTAATTTCTCCTTTTTTTTTTTTTCCCTGACAAGAGATAAAACTGATGAGGAAAATGCCTTCCTTGTACCAGGACAAAGGAAACATTCTTTGATGGAGAGTCCTGGCTAAGAGAATACTGTATAAACAGACCTTATTAAAATAATTCTTATCTTATCCCCATATAATTTAATTACTTTTCCACAATTGCCTCTCTTTGTTCAAGCTAATATGAAAGCATTTTCTTTGTGCCTTTGTTGCCTTGTGAGGGCTCCCATGTCATATAAAACTTATATGCTTTTCTCCTGTTAATCTATTCAATATCAATTTAGTTGCCAGGCTCAGCCAGGATTGCAGCGCATAGACATAAATATTTACCTCCCCCGGGTAAATATTTATCAAATAATTATCTATTGAAAATATTTTTCTATGGTGTGGGATTTTCAAGCAGATGATAAAGAAGTCATCAGTCTCATGGAGATAGGAAGCTTCTAGAAAAGTAGGCAAGAAAGCCTGGTGGCTTTTACTATACCCACCCTCTGTGAAAAGATACAGTTGTTTGGCCTATGTGATATGGCTTAATGTCAGTGCAATCTAAGCTCAGACAATTTTAGAAATGAATCAAGCTGTAACAATCAGAAGTGCAGTATAACTGGTGGTAAAATAATAGAATATCTGTTAATGCTGAGAAATAACCAATGAGTTCTGAATGGGTTCAAATGTTGGTGAGCAAACAGCTCTGCATGGGCAAGACTTCTTGTTTAAGAGAATCACAGTAACAAATATTAGTAATAAGTGGGGTGAACAGGAAACACTATGTTCATGAAGCTTTTTTTTAGTGAAGGGAATTACATGATTGGACATTTGTTATTTAATTTTTAAAATTTTTCTGATAATCTAGGCATGCAACGTTCTGAATTTTGCTAATCAGAGTTTAGGAAAAACTAATGGCAAAAGTTAAGTTCCTGAATTAAAGGTTTCAATACTATCCCTGATTGGAGGCAAGTCTCTACTCTTGTCTATATTTATACTTTCAAAAGAGAGCCAGAGGCAACTATCATATTGCTTAAATTAAAGTAGTGACAACAAGTACTGGCAAGGGCAGAGGCAGATGGGATCACTCATCCATGCATGGTGGGAAAGTCAAATGTGTAGTCACTCTGGAAAGCAGTTTGGCTGTTTCTTAAAACAAAACAAAACAAAACAAAACAAGACAACAACAACAAGACACGTAGCTACCAAACTATCCAGCAAACACACTCCTGGGCATTTATACCAGAGAGATGAAGACCTCCATGTTCACTTAAAAACCTATGCAAGGTGTTTATAGCAATCTTATTCTTAATATCCTACAACTGGAAACAGTAGGTGAATGGTTAAACCAGCTGTGTTCCATTCACACCATAGACTACCACTCAGCAATGAAAAGGAACAAACATGACAACCTGAGTGACTCTCTGGAAAATTAGAATGAGTGAAAAAAGTTAACCCCTGAATCATTATCATGTGCTGTATAATTCAATTATATAAAATTGATGAGATGATGCAAGCTTGCAATGGAAAGCAAATTAGTGTAGAAGTCTAGTTGTCAGGGATTCAGAAGAGTGAAAACTCGGTGTGGCTGTTTGAAGGGGAATGTGGGAGATCTTTGTGGGTTGGAATTGTTTGGTACCCTGACTGTATCAATGTCAATATCCTGGTTGTGATATCATCGCCATTGGGGAAACTGAGTAAAGGATTTCTGGACATTCCTGTATTATTTCTTAAAACTGTTTGTGACTCTTCAATTATCCCAAGATTTTAAAAATTATAGAAAAAGAGCCAGAGAAAGTTCTGTATAGTTTCTTTTAGTTCAGTTCTCCTTTTATAGTTATCCCTTCTTTTCTTAACTTTTACAGGTTGTTATCAAGGGAAAGCCACTGTACCTTGACTTCCACTAAAAGACATCACAAGTCATCTATCAAAAGTTCTGACTCATGTATCAAAAGTTCTGGCAGGGCGTGGAGCTGCACACCTGTAAACCCAGTGGCTTGGGAGGCTGAGGCAGGAGGATCATGAGTTCAAAGCCAGCCTCAGCAACTAAGCGAGGCAATTAGCAACTCAGTGAGACCCTTTCTCTAATACAATAAAAAGCAAAGGGTGGGGATGTGTCTCAGTGATTAAGCCCCTTGGGTTTAATCCGCACTATTCCCCCACCAAACAAAGTTTTGGTATTCTTCATTAAGAATTTGAAGGGCCTACAGAGAGACCTGTAAATCTTGGATTTAAAAAATCAATGTATCTGAACTATAGCTAAATTAATACAAGGATGCATAAGTTTACTCTCTATCTTATGATTTTCTTATGGCTCCAAAGAACCTGTCTCTTAAGAATTTTGTCCATTGTTTCATTCTTGTTTGACTTAGGTAACTTGGGAATTAGCTTAGGGAACAGTAGAGATGTAACAAATCTTAGTGGGAATGAAAGAATTGGAACTTTTTATTTGTTTTTAAGGCTTAGCAGATCATATTCATCCCCTAGTTCTGACTCCCCAAATGAAATTATTTTAATGGTGATATAATTGTTATATCCTGGGGAGTCTTACCATATTCTCTCAGTTGTTTTTCTCCTTCTATGTCATTATACATGGAATCTTTTGACATATGAATTACCATCTCGGTGGGTTTTCTTGTCCAAGCAAGACCTTTTATTATATCATTTCCTAGGTGCTATCTAATTAAATATACTTTGTTTTCTTCTGTTTTGTGTGCCTTATGTCAACCTTCCAGTTGGCCTCAAGTTCAGTGTTGTCTTTGAGGGTCCTTGCTATTGCCAGCTCCTTGGAGACATTTTTAACTTCACTTTAAAGCTGACAGTGTTGAGAGGTGGCCTGGCATCAGAATGTCTCTTTTAAGAGCAGGCATGAAAATCAATGTCCTATGCTATTTTGCTGTAAGGTATTTTTGAAGAAGGCACGAGACAAAAAAATTCCATTAACTATTGACAGGTATGTTGGATGAGCCAAGTGGGACACGTTTTGTGACATTTTATTTTAAATACTCTTTAACAAGAAATGTGTAGTGTAAGGGCAGGGAACTGAAATATGGGGAAAAGAAGAGACCATAAAGTAATATTCTTTTGAGTGGTATTAGGTGGCCTGTCCTTTATGTATCTTATCTTATTTAACTCTGTCCCCACAACTGACCTATCATGGATACCTATTCTATTCATTTTCTGGATCAGGTAACAAGCTCAGGTGCTTATGGTAATAGTGGCAGAACCAGGGTGCAAATCCAAGCGTGTCTCATTGGAAACTCAAAAGTCTTTGATGCCATTTCTTAGTTTAAACAAAAGGAAGCAAATGGAATTCTTATTTCATATTCTGAATTGAGATCCAATACCATAGCCCATGCATTCAATTCCTCTTTATCTGACATAGCTTTTGAGCTTGGGTTGACACTTATTCCATTATTTCAACAGGTATTTTTGAGTACCTGTGATCATTTAGGCCCTGTGCTTGATCCTTGGATACAGAATGAACATGATTCCTATAGCTAAGGTGCTCTTAGTTTAGTAAAAGGACAGGTGTTAGTTTGGTACATTGCAAAAACTAAAATTTTAAATTAATGATCTTTTACAATCTGTCTCACAATACACCTTATAAGTACTTGTGAGAGATCTTGTAAATTCTTGGAAGTATTTTTAAGATATTTAAGATAGTAAGACCCCAATAACAAAATAGTAGATAGCCAATTCATTGATTCCTTCAACAAATATTATTTTGAGTATTTGTAATATGTTGAGGGTTGTGCCAGGTCCTGGGGATAAAGTGGTAAAGGAGACAAATGAGGTTGATGCTCTCATTAGAGCTTACTACCTTCTATTGCAGCATATACTTAATCAAATTTTCATAAAAATAAATAGAATATTGGAACTGGTAAGCACCACGAAAGACAGGAAGGCAGGTCCTTGGTTCTTCCAGAAGACTAACTGGGGAGTTTGTTCTTGACGGGGATGTCTTCCCTGAGAGTGAGTAGCAAAAGAGTAAATAGGCACTAACTAGGTAAAGGACAGGAGTGAGGACAGGAAGAGCAAAGCCCCTGTAGCAGGTCAGGGCTCTGAAAGTCTAGGGACCAGGAAATGCCTCAGGAATGAAGGCTGATATGGTCAGAGAGACAGCTGGAGGTCAGATAAAGCAAGACCCTTGGGTGGTAGATACTTAATCCTAATAATAAAGGAAAGTCACTAAAAAGATGTGAGTAACACAGTCATTAAACAGCTCTATTTTAACTCAGCACAAAAACAGGATTGGTAGGAAACCGGGGTGTATCTGGGGAGAGCAGCAAAGAATTGCAGAGGTTATGAGGCTGGATATGAAGTTGGCCTAATGTGCTAGTGTAAAGATGGGGAGAAGTGGTTGTATTTCAGAAGGACTCAGGAGGTGATCTAGGAAGATATCAGGGATAAAATGAATATGGGATCAGGAAAAGAAAAGTATAGGGTGGTAATCAGTTTCTATGATAGGATGATTGGTGGCACCATTCACAGGGACAGGGACACTGGAAGCAGACCAGATATGGGGGACTGATTTTGAATTCCATTTTATACATATTGGATTTAGGAAAACTTGGGAGAGACAAGAGAAATATCAACATTTAACTGTGTTTCAGGGTCTAGAGTAGAGGTCTGGGCAGAAGGTAGACTTCTGTGTATCATTAGTATGCAGGTTACACATGACATCCTGATCATGGCTGCCATTGCTTAGACATACTGTGATAAGAAAAGAGAGCCTGAAACCAACTGAGTCTGGAGGAACTTCGTCTCACAGCTGCATGGAGGAAGATCAACTTATAAAGGAGACGTAAGAATCTCACCTAAGATATGACAGAAAGCAGTGGAGTCTTGGAAACAAAGGGGAGGTATGTTTTGATAAAGATAGAATGGCTGGGCTGGGGATGTGGCTCAAGCGGTAGCGCGCTCGCCTGGCATGTGTGCAGCCCGGGTTCAATCCTCAGCACCACATACAAACAAAGATGTTGTGTCTGCCGAAAACTGAAAAATAAATATTGAAAAACATTCTCTCTCTTTCTCTCTTAAAAAAAAAAAAAAAAAAGATAGAATGGCCAAAAAGTTCTCTGGAGCTATTGACATGGTAGTTGTTGACCTTAGCAAGAGCTATTTTATGATGAAAATAGAGACTAGAGCAGACTGAAGAGTCAGTGAAGGCTGGTAAATTTGGATAAGGTGAGAATATATCAGTCTGATGAGAAAAGAAAAACAGAAAATGAAGCGTTTGCAAAAGTTTTTTGTTTTGTTTTTATGTTAGATGGGAGAAACTTGAGTATGCTTAAAAGTCAAAGGTATGGGCTGGGGCTGGAGTTAGTGGTAGGATGCTTACCTGGCATGTGTGAGGCACTGAGTTCGATCCTCAGCACCACATAAAAATAAAATAAAGGTATCCTGTCTGTCTACAATTTTAAAAAGTCAGTGATATGACCAGAGTTGTATACTTCTTTAGAAATATTTATAATTAGGAGACTTGAGTAGGCACTTAAGTTGCATAGACAGTTTTTACCCTTCCTCTGTTTTGTTTACAAGCAGAAAGAAAATTATTTTATGGACCCACAAACAGCAAAATGGTTAATAATTAAGTTACACAAAAGAGAATGTGTAAAGAAACAGTAACATAATTTGATAATATAATTATCAAAATATAAAATAAAAATCAGTTCATATATCCCTAAAAAAAGGTCAATGGTAAAGCTTTAGTTGATAGGAAGCTGACAGCTATTGAGAGAAAAAATAAATAATGATGGTTTTGGCTCATGAGAAGAGTTGGAGGGAAGGATTTGCAAAGATGCCTATGTTTGTGTGCTTGTTATGAGGCAAATGAGGAAGTTCCTCCCCTAAGGAGTTCTGTTTTCCTTGGCTGAGAGTGAGGGGACAGGTGGGGAGTTAAAGGTGGGAAGAATCCTGAGAAAGTTTGAAATGTCATTGTCATGTCAATATGCCTGGTAGGGAGTGGGTTAGCTTGAGGAAAGAAACAGAACTGTTGGTTGCGTTTCCTTGGGAAACTGGGAATATCCATTTTCTTATGCTGTTGCATAAGCAATCCATGGTATATCCATGTGTTGTAAACAAAACAAAACAAAACAAAAACCCGAGTTAGCATCATCTGTATAAACAAAAGTAAATTATTTGAGAGAGATGGGATAGATAAAAAAAAAAGGTTGATTCTATCCCCCCACACACATATTATTTGAGGCTAGAAAAAATATTTTAATTTACAAAATATGTAAGTTCTTTTTGAAAAAAATCTGTATGTTTAGGTGTTTAGTATGAGAACTAACTAAAGGAGATAAATATGTTCCTTTTCATATGAGGAAAACTGATCTATTGCTGTTTAAATATGAAGGCCTGGACTGAGTTAAACATTAGAGGTTAAAGGAGGATATTATGGTTTGCATAGAAAACTGTACATGGGTTGTCAGATTTTCTTCTTTGCCCTTGACCCCCTGGTGTCAACTCTGTGCATCTTCTCATCAAGAAGATGAGCAGATGTGTCTATGAATCTGAAACTAACTCAGCTGTGGATGGAAAGACAGACACCTGGAGATTAGGAGTGTGTCACTAAGCACTAGAAGTGCTTGGTTTAATGAGTTGGTCTCTGGTTAATAGAAATGGCCTAAGAATGAAATTTCTTATTTCTAACATGTGGGCATGTTAAGGGGTATATGAGTAGGAACCCAAGAGAACAGGTGGAAGAATGTATCCACTCACAGGGAGAATTTCTTTTTTGGCTGGGGAGGGAACCCCCACCCCCCCCCCAAAAAAAAAAAGCTATAAAGAGAGACTATAAGTAGTCCCACAAATGCTATAAGTAGTCCCACTACTATAAGTAGTCCCACAAAAATGAGATAACTAAGGGAATCAGCAAAGGCTCAGAGAGTGAGAGAAGGATGAGACAACAGAAACACCCTCTAGAAGATCCTGGAATAAGAAGCATCAGAGTTGAGCCAAAGCAAGGCTTGGGTCTAGGAATTGTTACTAATCTACAAATTGTTACTAATTTTCTCAGGAGAATGTAGAAAATCACCTGGGAGGTTTTACTGCTGGATGTGGAAATAACCTATTTCATTGGTTAGAAATCAACCATACAGCCCTTCCTAACTGCAAGAACAGCAGGGAAATGGTTTAGGTGTGTGCCTGGGAAGAGTTGGGTCTGTGCTGTCAATCTCTGCTTTCATATCATGGGAGCTTTGCAGAAGAAATTTCAATGCTTCTCTGTGATTCATTTTTTAGAAGCCCTGAATCCACAGGTGAGCCTCCCTCAGTTCGATCAGCTATTATTCATGTATCTTTGTTCTCCAGTCTGCTATCATCCTAGCATAAAACAAACATTCTTGGTTTTTTTTATTGTTCTAAAAATAAGATGCTCACAGTAGAACACAAATATTCTAAATGTGATCCCCCAAATGCTGGTAATGTGAAATTATTGTCTTCTTTGATCTCCTAACTGTAAGGTCACTGAGAAGGACAAGATTAGAAAGACTTTGCATTACAGATAAATCATGGAAGCTCATAAAGAAGAGAATTTATGAAGGCAAGGCGTCTCCATAATCATATTTCAATATAGCGGCCACGTGAAGCCCTAGTATTTGTGTATTATTCTTATCTACTTTTCAAGGAGGACAAAAGGCACACTCACAAATGAAGTGATTTATTTCTATCAAAAACCCCCAAATGAACTCTAGAACAGATACCATCAAGTGATGTTACTTTATACTAGTTGTGGATTTAAATGAAAAACCACCAAGGACTTCCATACTAAAATATTTTTAGTGTATTGTTAACCAGCCCACACGTCTTATACATATAATATTTAAGGGTTAAACTCAAAAATCTAGCCAGTAATCAAAATAATTACATGAAATATAAACCAGTTAATACTGCTCTGAGAAACTAAAATTTGTCACCTCATACACTCCATCTGACATGACAACTGTGTGCTATTTCAAGATATCCTAGTGGCTTAGAGTTCCCAATGTTTCCATCTAGCTATCCAGTAAAAAGGGAATTTTTCTTCTTTTTTTCTCTTTTTTTCCATTGGTTGTGGTTTTTCAGTCTTTGGAACTAGGAAATACTATAACCCCAATAAATTGTAAATTCTTAGAAGAGAATTAATCAAACACTCTTTGTTTCTAAGTTACTAGAAGTAGAGAAAAAGTCTAAGGGTCTACCTAATCTACTAATAAGATACATACCTATTTGAATATTTTTTTCTTGAGTGAGTTTTAAATGTCAAGGCTTCAGTGTCCACTGTTTTCTATAGTTTTAGTTTGTTCACTTGTTTATGGTTAGACTCATTGTGAGCAATGACTATCACCCCTACCCTTTTTTTTTTTCCCTACAAATGTGGCTGCTGTTGGGTGCTGAAATTGTAGGAAATAGAATTCCCTATAATAATTCTAATTTAACTCTCTGTTACAGTTCCTCCCTTGATCCTCTTTATGTTTCTTCCTGTCCCCAGGCTGTTTCTCCAGGGGAAGATGCTGAGGGAACAAACGGCTTTTACTTATTTGAGCATTAGGGTCTTTTCTTGATGAATTCACTCGTAACAAAATTTAATTCATTTTAACACATTCTTACCAAGCCCCTTAGAATGAACAAAACAGTGAGTATATAGGCAGAAAGACATGAACGTCTTTAGTTCTCAATGTACTTTTAATAGATAAGAAAGCAAAAACGCAGACAATATAAGTATTTGACTTGATTGCCATCTGCCAATTTATTATTATTATTAGAGAAGAGTTTAATCATAACTATATCACTGGGAGGAAGGACAGTAGGATATTGAGGACTGTAGTAGTGGAGGTAGTGGGTTAAGTTTGTTATCCAGAAAAAGATTGGGAGCCATGAGGGATCTTCAAATTTGAATCCTAGCTTGGACACAGGGCATTTGTTTTGCTCTCTGAATTATCTTGGCACTCGGAGCGAAAAAATGGTTGTGAAAACTGCAGATGTAATTCTCTTCTTTGGCTTTTTCCATAATGCCATAATTATGAACCATGCTGAGTTAGGGTGTAACGCTCATTGGAGAGCATCCTAAATTGCATTTTGAGCAAATTTTGGCCCATGTGGCATCATTTAGAAAAAAACCCGTTTCTGTGGGGATTCTGGCTTTTCTTTTTATCTGATGGGCTGATAATCTCATAATGGAATTAGATTTGCAACCAATTTACACAAGATTTGTTATTATAGTTTTAAAAATTGGACAATCCTTAAAACTCAGATCCAGAAGGAGGTGGCTTTAGATGAGTTTAGAAATCATGTCCTAGATATTTGGTATCTTAGAATTCAACAAGGGGTATTGATAAATGTTCAAAATAATATTAATTTAAATTCAGCCTCATGAAAGTTTGTATTATAGTACATATTGAAGAAAGGAAGGTTCATTGGGAAGTCAACTATGAATAGTCAAATGTGACAGAATTAGGAAATTACCATTTTAACATGTTTAATTATAACATTTTTATGTTATAAAAGTGTTTGCCACATGTGGAGGCAGAATTTGTATTCTCTTTTTTCCAATGTCATTTAATGAGACCATGGACTGTCCATCCACACAAACAGAATAGAAGCATCTTTATTTTTAAAATTTCATGAAAATAAGTAGTGACAACAACAACAAATATATATATATATATATATATATATATGTATATATATATATATATATCCTCATCCTCCATGGAATACTATTTTGATTAACTCGGGGCATAATTTTTGGGGTTGTGGTAATTATTTTCATTTTGGTACACTAGTTTAGACAGTGGCATCTGAAGGATGGGGAGGAAAGAAATGGGGCAGCCGGCACTAGAGCTGATGGCCATTCATTGTCCCCCTGACACTTAGATGGCTATTTAATTTTCAAATGTTTTTTCTGGCTGAATTTGGAAGTTAACCTCAGGAACTCTGCTGTTTCTCTGTGACCTAAGCATTTGCTGGGCATGCACAATCCAATTTTCTTAATAAGTTTTCTTGATTATATATTCTTCAGTGATTTGAAAAGTCACATTTTCTTATTCTAAAATTTAACAGTATGCATACTTAGGTCTCTTTGGCAGCCAATCTCTTTTAATTATTTGCCTTTCTTGTCTGGAAATAATGTTGTAATGTTTTCATTGTTGTCTGTTTCTAATACACTTTATTATCTAGAATGGCATAACTCCCATGATGTATTTTTTTTCTTTGACATTTTAAGGAAAATAATTACTTATGGAAAATAATGGTTCTGCCTCTGTTTGGAACTCTTATTCAGTTGTGATTTCCGCTCTCCCCCCCCCCCCTATACTCTTGGATTTTAGTTCAATATTTTACTTGGATATGTTTGCACTTTAATAAAAGTGACACGAGTGTTTCTTTTAAAACATCATCACTGGTTGGCTTGATATCAGATTTATAATGGTTATGTAAAATGAATACAATTGCCTTCAGTGGTTTGTCTGTACTGGAGAATATAATTATATACTTCTTAAAACACCTATGCATTTTTCCTTTTGTTTAGATAGATTTTTTTTTCTAAAAGCTTTCTTCTTCTCTTTCTGCTATAATATTTGTTCTATTACATTCTGGTTATTATTTCTTTCAGGAATCAGTTTTATTAATTTATGTTTTTTATGCTATTGCCTCTGCATCATTTTATCACATTCAGCAGAATATTTTTAATCTTGTTTCTATATTTAGTTGTATCTGCCTTTTCATTTTAAATGAAATTTGTCTTTTTCTCTCATTAGACTTGCTAAGTTTTACCTGTTTCACTGCCCTTTATTCTGCTTTTATATTTATTAATTTATTTTTTTCTGCTTTCTTTAGGTTATTTTATTGATCTTTTCTAGCCTATTAAATGCACACTCATTCTGTTTTTATTGATTAATTCCAGTGACTTTTCTTAGGGTTGTTTTATTGAATAAATTGAACTTTTCTAAGAGAATGAGTTGAGTATCTTGTTTTTCCAATTTTTATTCATCTTCTAAAAATAATGAAAACCCTAAATACCATGACTTTTCTCCAAGTCCATCTTTCACCCACCACCAGCTCTTATATAGATTTTCTAATTGTCCTTAATTTTAAAATAGTTTATAATTACAATTTTGATGTCTTCTTTAGTTTGTGATATTTAAGAGTACTTTATTTAATCTTTTCTTTATAGTTTTGTTTTAAAAGGTTATCTTCTGATGTTCATTTCCATGGTGTTTGTGTGTATATGTTTTACATACTGTGATTTTTGTGGGCATATATTGATCGATATAATTCATATATTTTATAACTCTCTGATATCCTTATTTGCCTTTAATATGTGATCAAGTTTTGATCAACATTTTACAAAAAGTATTTTCTTTAAGAAATTCAAAATTTTATGTATAACTTAAGTTGACTTCATTTATTGTACTCTTAAAAGTATACTTTATGGGGCTGGGGATGTGGCTCAAGTGGTAGCGCACTCGCCTGGCATGCGTGCGGCCTGGGTTTGATCCTCAGCACCACATACAAAGATGTTGTGTCCGCTGAAAACTAAAAAATAAATATTAAAAAATTCTCTCTCTCTCTCTCTCTCTCTCTCTCTCTCTCTCTCTCTCTCTCTATATATATATATATATATATATATATATTATACTTTATGGGGCTCAAGTGGTAGCGCGTTTGCCTGGCATGCATGCGGCCCAGGTTCCATCCTCAGCACCACATACAAAACGAAGATGTGTGTCCGCCGAAAACTAAAAAAAAAATAAATGTTGAAGTTCTCTCTCTTTCTCTCTCTCTTAAAAAAAAAAAAATATATATATATATATATATATATATATATATACACACACACACACATACATACTTACTTTATGGTCCTGTTTACTTTTCAACTATTTTTTCTGTTTAAGGGAATTTTTTTAACTCCCTTAGTATCATCTATCAATCTATCAATTGATTCTTACAGTTTTAATAGCCATATATGTATGTGTGCATTATATGTATATGTGTGTATTTATGCATATATATACATTCTTGAAATTCATAAACATATTTTTGCATACATTGTAATACATAATATCACAGTTTTGTTAAGGGTATAACATTTCCTTAGTAACTGTATTTTATATGAAGCTAGCATGTTTTTAAGTTTTCTGAAACTAATGTATATTTCTTTCTGAAATTTGTCAGGATTTTCTTTCTTTATCCACTAGATTAAAAAATGCCAGATATGTTAAATTTAGTTTTTTTTTTTCTTTTCTGGAGCCAAGTCACCTCTTTTCCTGAGTTTGGGGAAGTTTTATTCCAATATATACTTGATTATTGTCCCTTTTATTTCTCTCGGCTCCTTCAGAGGGCAGACGAGCTAATGTTAGCCTTCTCTGACTTTTTTCTTCTCTGCCATGCATTCCTCCTCCTGTCTTCCTGGGATTTTTTAAAAAATAGTAAAATAATTCTTAAATCCACTGCTGCAGTATCAATTAAGTCTTCCACATTATTTGTGGTTTCTTCATAGTCTTTTTTTAAAAAAAAAATACTGCTCTCTCTCTTTTCATTTCACCCATTGTCCGTTATTTTTGTTGACCTGCCTTCTCTATTTTATCCTGTTTTGTTTTCATGATGGTCAAATACCATTTTTTTTAATACTGAGTATATCAAATGGTCTTCTGAATTTCTGTGGGGGTTGTATAGTAAATTTTTTTTTTAGATAATTGTTCTGAATTTTTGAAACACAATTTTCCCCTTGTTCTGTGCTTTATAATTTTTTTTTCTATTCAGTTTTGAATAAAGCCTCAAGGATATTCAGGTTGAATGGGTTTTCCTTGTTCCAGCTCTCTCTTTCTCCTTTTCCCTGTTATGGTGATGAAACCTTTAATATCCCGTGTATACTTGAATGCTTATTGGCGGGTTAGAATCCATTACAATGCCCTCTTACCAGCAATATTTATTCAAGGTATCTTCTTATTTGCTGTTCCATCTTTCACCTCCTGCATCTGGATTCTTTGATAAGTGAGGAACAATTTTACATGGTATCTACAATTCCTAGTGTATCAAGGTTATTCCTTTGTGTCCTGTTTACCTTTGTTTCCCATCCAACCCACAAAAATTTCTACCTTTGCAGACTAACTCTTTGGAATGTGTGCCCTACTACTTTCTGCTCACTTTGTTTTTTTAAAGGTGGTTGAATGGTTGGAGAAAAAAGATTTGCCTCAGAGCACAATTTCAAAATCTAGAACTCTGGGTGCCTCTTTCCTGGTGAAGGACAGAAGGATGTGTTCTTAGTTTTCTGTCTCTGAGCCAAGTAATTGAAAGCAAAATATGAGTAGGTCATGGGAATACTGAATTCCCCTTTTCAAAGCTAGAATCTTTCTATTCCTTTTATATTATGGAATCAGCTCTTGATTAGTTTTGTTTTTAAAGGTATTTTTGACCAATTGATAAGAGTAGCATTAAATCATGCTAGCTGAGACTATTTTGCAGCTCAACTTCTTTTTAGGAAGTAAAAAACTGGCAATTTTATTTTTTTTTTGGAGCTTATGTGCTAAGTATTTAATTTAAAAATATATAGTTCTACTTGGGTTAAAGCACAGTTTTATGGTTAATATTAAAATGGGAATTTAAAAGTTAACTTTTTCTTTTTAAAAAAAGTAGTATTACCTCAAAAGAGTAAGCAAACAGAGAACTAAAAGCTCCATGGTGACTGTTGAAATGTAGCAGAATTACATTGTGCTTGAATCCATTGGGTAATTTGGGGGTCTTTTCTTTTCACCCTTCCCTCCCTTTCCCTCCCCTCTCCTCCTCTTTCCTTCTCTCTCTCCCCTCCCTCTCTCCCTCTCTTCCTTCCTTCCTTCTTCCCTTCTTCCCTTCCTCCCTCCCCGACCTCTTTCTTTCTTGGATGGAACTCAAGGGCACTTAGTCACTGAGCCACATCCCAAGCCCCCTCCCCCCTTTTTTTTGCTTTTTATTTTGAGACAGAGTCTTACTAAATTAATGACACTGAACTTTAACTGTGATCCTCCTGCCTTAGCCTCCTGAGCTGCTGGGATTGCACCACCATGCCTGGCAGTTATGTTTACTTAAGGTGATAGATGATATAATTAAATAACAAGAATTTCCTTTATGCTATTGATTTGTGAAGGTCACAAAGATAGAGAATGAAGGACCAAATAACCTGTCCCAGTCATCCTCACTGGAAATTGACAGGAAATCATAACTGAATTACACATATTAATAAAAGAGATAAAACCACTTAACAAATTGTTCTTAATAGAGAAAAAATGATATGAGAGCTAAAACTGATGTGGACAGGAGGAAGTTAAGGGATTGGAGTGGGAAAGAAATTAGTGAGTATCTATTTGGGCGTGCAGTTGCTTTTTTGAAATAATTAGTCACCTAATTGGGTATCCAGATATAGTAAGTGTTGTTCCATAGTTATTATTTAAGCATTATCTTTGTATAATTTTCAACTGTGTATGTTTTTCCAGAATCAAATTGCAGAAGAGTACATTTGTTTGAAATTAATTTAGGAGTGTGTTTATAATCTGTTTTGGAATGAGTAGAAAGATTTTTCCTTTTCTAAATGGCTATAAAGGTAGATAACTTTGTTAATCTTTTAGGTAAACACATTGATGTTAGGTAGTTAATAATAAATAGGAGGTATTATGGAAAAATAATACATTTGATGTAAATGAATTTTCTGGGCTCAATTACCAGAAACTACCTATAAGCTATTTTGACTTTACTGGTAGATACCTGTTGACTTCAAGATGAAAAGGAATTGTTAGACTGTACATGAACTATGTCCAAATAAAGAATTTATAGCTTTTACCCAAGTAGAGGGATTATCTGGAATACAGGTATAAGAACATGAAGAACATGATCCTCTAGGAGGCCTCACTTTAGATGTACATTTGAATTAGCTGAAAATCCTTTTCTAAGGCTGAAAGTGCTTACAGTTAATCACATCCATAAACATAAGTCATTTGCAACTGGAGTGGGCTTCCTACTTGGAACATCTTGAAGATGTTTCTTCTTTGGATATGTCAAATTAAGCATACATTGAAGCTATATTGTGTTCAAATTTCCATAAGAAAATCTTATTAATGGCATTTCCTATATAAATGGTTTGGAATAGAAATTCTGTTTTATGAATTAAAATGCTTTAGATTTTTGTATGAAGGTGGACTTACACATTATAGAATAGTTTCAGCCATTTTATTACAGTGTTTTTCAGTAATTGGAATTCTGTTTTTATTATGTGTTTGGAGGTACAATCTCATGAATATTAATTTCCCCAAAGAAGATTGAATTAAAAACATTTTGGTGATGAAGTTGAGATGATGTACACATTTATAACTTACTTGGACATTGTAATACACTTCTAGATTTATTAATTTCCATCCAACTGCTTATTTTCTTTTCACAACATTTTTGGTTTCATAGTACATGTCCTTCATCTCTGTTAACCAGTTCTATTCATATTGGATCTTAGAAAACTATCAAATGATTCATGTTTCTTGATGATCATAGCTTCTATTACTTTGTATTTCTGCATTTTGCCTAGGTTCCTTGTTCCTGATCTGTTCTAATGTCACAAAACTTTGCAAACCTTATTTTTTTTTAAATGGCTCCAGTATCTATAAAGTGTGAAGAAAATATTTCATGAGAAAAAGTCACTTGAAAATTACTATAAATTTTCCATGTATGGTGATTCACACCTGTAATCCCAGTATCTTGAGAGGCTGAGGCAGGACAATCATGAGTTCAAAGCCAGCCTCAGCAACTTAGCTAGGCCCTAAGCAACTCAGCAAGACCCTGTCTCTAAATAAAACATAAAAAGGGATGGGGATGTGGCTCAGTGGTTAAGTGTCCCTGGGTTCAACCCATAGAAGCAAATATATATATTTATATTTTTTATAATTGTTTGATATTTGCATATATATATATATATATATATATATATATATTCTGAATTTTATCAAGACAAAGCTATTTGAAAAACAAAAACATGTATATTTTTCCAGTATACAAAGTTATCTTAGTACATAAATATTTTAGTTCTTCCACTAGCATGTGGCAGAGAGGTTGGGAAACATTGACTTATTATGCAATTACACAGAAAGGTTTGGTTGAAAACCTTTCATTTTTCAAATGAAAAAAACCTATATAATAGTAGAAAAAATTAGTAGAGGGAAGGGAATAGGCGTAGGAGGAAGGGGAGGGGAAGGAGAAGTACTGGTCCTGAATTAGAGAAAATTATAATTAATTATAAGTAAATTTATCATTTATATAATCCCATGTTTTTATATTTATGCCAAAATGACTCTTATTGTCATGTAAAACCTAAAAGAACCAATAAACGTAAATAAATAGATTGTTCTGAGTTTGTCAAACTTGTTACATTTGAAAAGCATTTGTGCTAAAGTGTGTATAAACCATGTAGCCTTTTTTCTTTTTTAAAAAGCAAGCTTACTAAGTCATTCTCCCCCCTGTAATAACCTTATATTGGAGTTAAGAAAAGGTCTTGGCTCTAATTGTTTGGGTAAGACAAATAAGGTTGATGAAGAAGGCTGCTGTTGTCCTATTCTATCTCTGATAGACACAGAAAGCTTGGAGGCCTGAGAATGACTCCTTTGAGGGGGATACTGCAGCATCTTAGGGGTCCTATGTTCCATCATTCCTGTTTCACGTAAGTACTACACCTGTGACATTGAAGCAGAGCCTATGTTGTGGTCTGGTGTTTGTGCCCCTCTGAGATTCACGCATTGAAATCTTCACTCCTAAGATGATAGTAGTAGAAGGTAGAAACTTTGGGAACTTATTGGATCATGAAAACTAACTAAGCCTCACAAATGCAAGTAGTGCACTTCTAAATGAGATCCTGGGGAATTCAGTTGCCATTCTGTCATGAGAGGACACAGTGAAAAGGTACCGTCTATGGGGCAGCACAACCTTGCCAGACACAGAATTGCTGGTCCTTTGATCTTGGATCTCCAAGTCTCCATAAGTGTGAGAAATATCTATTGTTTACAAGGTACCCAGTTTGCTTATAGCAGCCCAAACAGACTGAGATAGCATATCAATCAATAGGCAAAGGGGTCTGAATCAATGAATCAAGCAAGTCCACTTACAATTCAGAAGACCCAAGTCTCTACCCAGGAAGCCATCTGAAGATCTCTCTGATGAAGTCAGCTAGAATGTTCTGTGTCTAGGCCTGACCCATTTCTGGTTTAGGTAAGTGATTCTCAAGTGGTGATAACTTTGACCACAGGGACATTATGCTATGTCTGGAGATGACAACCAGGAGAAAAGTTTTACCTGTTGCCATGTAGTTGGAAGAAGCCAGGGCTTCTGCTAAACAGCATACAGTGCAAAAGACAGTACCTACTCCTACCCCAGCAAAGAATTATTTGTAGGGATATTTGGTAAAAGCCATATTAAAAATACTCAACAGTAAACATCATACTTATAAGCAGTGGAAAACTACTTTTCTCGTAAGTTGGGAATAAGGAAATAATGTCTGTTCTCACACCCCTATTTACTAGTCTGCTCAACACTAACACAAGAAAAAAATGAATAGTACACAGTATGCAAAGAATAAAATGGCCTTTATTCATGGATGACATAAATGTGAACATAGATAATTGTAAGGACTGGCTTAAAAAATGACTTGAACTGATAAATGAGTTTAGCAAGATCTCAGCATTCAAGTCAATACAAAGCTAATCAAATTTACAAATACAATGGACAATTGGGAATCAAATTTTAAAATTTCATTTATAATAGTGGCAGAAAATAAAAAGTTCTTAGGAATAAATTTAATGAAATACATGCATAATCTCTATACTGAAAACTACAAAACGTTGCTGAAAAAAATTTTAAAAAACCCTTAAATAAATGGAGAGATATACCATGATCATGGATCAGAAGACTTAATATTGTTATGATGTTAATTCTTCCTGAATTAGTTTACTGGTTAAAATTAATCTTTACCCCAGGAAACTTTTAATTTGTAGTAATTAACAAGCTTGCTCTAAAATTATATGTAAAAACAAAGAATCTAGTATAGTGAAAATAATCTTGAAAATAAGAGCAATTTTACCTGGTTCTAGACTGCTATAAAAATACAGCAATCAAAGGTTGTGAGTTTTCACATAAGAATAGACAAATAAATGAAGGGAATAGAACTGGGTACATAAATAGACACATATTTATAAGATAACTTTTTTTCAAGACAGCAAAGCAATTAAATGAAGAATGAAGAGTCTTGTTAGTAAGTGATATAAAAATAATTTGCTATCCATATGGGAAAAATAGGAATCTACATCCCCTAGTTAATAACACACACACACACACACACACAATTAATTGAAGGTGAATCAAAACACTAAAAGTAAAAGCTAAAACTCTAGCACTTCTAGAAGAAAATATAGTATACCATTTTTCAAATTAGTGGTAGGTCAAGATATTTTTGACAGGATTTAGGAAATAACCATAGAAATTGAAAAGGTAGATTCCTCACCAAAAGACATAATTAAGTAAATGAGTAAGCAAGCCACTAACAGATGAAAAATTTGTAAAGTATATCTGAGAAAGGACTTGAATCAATATAATATAATACAAAACTTCTATGTTCATTAGGAAAAAGCTCAATAAAATGGAGAAAATATTGCAAGGGACACTTCCCAAAGGTATTTATATGAATGTCCAATGAAACACAGTAAGGAGTGGTCAGCATCTTAGTCTTTGGTAAAAGACATTTACCACCACAATGAGCTAGCACTATATATATACTGGAGAGGCCAAAATTAAAAAGACTGACAACAAGATATATTGGTGAGGACTTGGAACTGCTGAACTCTCATACCTTGCTGGTAGGAATGTTAAATGTTATAATTACTTTGGGAAAAGTTTTGTATTTTTTTTTTTTGAGAAGATTGCATGACCTTCCCTTGATCCAGCAATCCACTATTTACCCACAAGAAGTAAAAATTTATCCCACACAAGACTTATTAAAATGTTCATAGCAGCTTATCCATAAATACCTACCTACTCATCAATAGGAAAATAAATAAGCAAATTTTGAAACAGTTTTACAAGAGAATATTACTCAGTAACAAAAATGAGGGAACTACTGGCACATGTAGCAACATGGATGAATCTCACACACATACATGAGATGGGTGAGTAGAAGGACCAAGACAAAAAGAATACACTTGTATGATTGCATTTCTAGGAAGTTTTAGAGCAAATCTAATGCATGTTTTTAAAAAAACATATTTTTAATAATAGATGGACTCAATACTTTTATTTTTATTTATTTATTTTTATGTGGTGATAAGGATCAAACCCAGTGTTTCACACAGGCTAGGCTAGTGCTCTACCACTGAGATACACCTCCAGCCCCTAATGCATGATTTAAAAAAAATAAAAAAATATTGCCACTGGGAGGGCAGATTGACTAAAAAGAGACTAAATAGACATGAGGGTATTTTCTAAGGAGATGAAAATGTTCTTTGTCATCCTATGGGTGAGGGTTACAGACATGTATCCATTTGTAGAAACTGTACTGTTAGGATTTATGCATTTTCCTACATGTAAATTTACCTAAAAAATTTAAATGCCAATAATAACAATAGTTGCATGGTTTAAAAATACACTTCTTTTATGAACATATATTCCTTTTGGGGGGCGGTACTGGAGATTTCACTCAGTAACACTCAACCACTAAGTCATGTGCCCAGCCCTATTTTGTATTTCATTTAGAGACAAGGTCTCACTGAGCTGCTTAGCACCTCACTTTTGCTGAGGCTGGCTGTGAACCTACGATCCTCCTGCCTCAGCCTCCTGAGCTGCTGGGGTTACAGGTATGTGGCACCCCACTCAGCTACATATATTCTTTTTTCTTCATTTGTTTTAAAGTTTATTTGTAAAAATATTGATATGTGAACAAATTTTCAGTTTTTGAAAACTTGCCTTTCTCAAAATAAAAATATTTTTAAAAGGCTGGGAATATGAGTGGGTGGTTAAGTGCTGCTGGGTTTAATCCCCAGTCCAACACCAAAAAGAAAAACAAAACAACAATAAAAGAAATTATAGGCCAATGAGCTATCTGCTACTTACTTTGTCTTTCAATTATTTCAAACAGGTTATACAAAGTTAATATAAAAATGAGAAAATACAAGTAGCATCAAGAAATGAAAAAAACAACTAGTAAATGTGATATGTTAAAATTCTGCAGATCCAATGTCTCTAAATAACTGAGATTTTTGAAAATTCTTTGGCTTTAAAAATTTATTATAGAGCCATTTTTAATTATTTTTAAATTTGTTTGAGCCATTTTAATAGCACTCCCCAGAGTTATATTTCCAAAGTTGGAAATTGCCTTAGAAAGGAGGTAGAAATCAAGTATCATTTAATTGTCATTTTTTTGTTCCAATAATCCCTCCAAATTGATGTGATTAATTCTTTATATTCAAAATTGTCTTGTATTTGGATTTGAATGCTATTACCTTTTATAAAGTGCTGTATGAACACATTGTCATGCAGTTACACAGTAAAAATGAGCACAGGTATTCCACTTCTGCGTAGAATTTCAAGAAAAGTTATTTTAAGTAAATTGGGAATTTATGCTCAAAAATTGTTCTGATCATGCTTCAATAGGATTAATTTTAGAAATAGTCTTTTTTTCTATAAGAAAAGGAAATTGTACTCTTAGAAATGACCGTGACCAAAGAGAGAAAAGCAAGAATTGGAGAAAAGATCTCCTGTATCATCAGGAAGCCTTTAGAGTGCCCATCAGTGTCTATTGTCAAACAAAGATCCATTCCCATTTTGGACCACATCACAAAACAGAGGAGACATTTCAAAATTAGTTTTGTTCTGATGATAACATAATCATGGAAACTAGTTTTAGGGTTGAGAAAAATTAAAAGCTTTTCCATTTCTATTGGTATTGATAAATAATTTCTGTCAATTCATTGACAATACTAGTCTTTGTAATATCTTTTCCTGGGGAAGAGAAAGAAGACCTTTCATTTGATTTTGCACTCATCTATAGTGTAGAAATAAAAACATTTTACACAGCAACGAAGTCTAAAAGCTATAGACTTGGGAGAAACAGATTTTACATCTCTTGACAGCAAAAGGTTATGAATGTTTAGTGGTCAGAATTAAGTTAAACATTAAGTTTAGGCTTGTTTAGAAGAACTGTAGGATCTATATAGAATCTTGGCAAAAAATGTGTTTTATGTTGTTTCAAATAGATTCTGCTTTGTCTGAAGTTTACAAGTAATAAAGATTCTTGGCATGGCTCAGTACAAAGAATGATTTGCTTTTCATGTACCAAATATATCTAAATCATAAGTGTTATTTGATATCCCAAAATGGTTGGCTTTCAGCTTGTTTAAATGGATAATGTGCATGTAGTTAAGATAGGCTGTACTTTACTATGCCTAGACCTTGTCTGGAAGCTCATAATTCTCACTTATTGTTAACCAAATTTAATAAGTCCAAAATGATATTTTGTTCTAGCTGCATAGCATTATTTGAAAACTATGAAATTTTTATTCTTTAAATAATGTGGTTTTTGTCATTAGAAAAACAATGTGTGTCTTTAGAGAGATAGTGATCTCAGAATGCAATATTCAAATGTGTGCATGGTTGTGAAAGCATACATTCACACACTCACACACACATGCATGAGTTTGACATCACATCTAGCATAAAGTGTGAAGTCCTGCGTTTCAACTTAGTATTTTGAGTGTTTTCCTGTGTAATTAAAAACTCTTTACAACATGTATGTACTATTATAAATATAACATAATTTACTTAACCATTCTTACATTGCTAGTCATTTCTTTGTATCATCTGCAATGTTTCAGGGGACATCTGGTTACATACATTTTTATTTGAATTTTAGATTATTTACTCAGAATAGATTCCCAGCTGTGAAGCAGTCAGGTCAAAGGCTTTTCCCAGATTGTTTTCTAAAAAGGAAGTTCCACTCTCTGTAAGCATGCTTGTTTCATTGTCTGCTTGCTCAACTTGCATCTTATGATTTTTTTTTTTTTTTACTATTTGTAGCTGAATCTCACTGATTTTGTTTGTGTTTCTTAGATGACTAGTGAGATTGAAATTTAAAAACCTGTCTTTTCTGGCCTTTTTTCTTGAAAGGTTTTCCAGATTTTCCTGATGATTAGCTTCATCTCTCTCTAAGGATTTTATTCTAGTGTAAAGATTCTTATGGGTAAATGGAATCACATATTACTTGCCTAATAGCTATTGTTAGTAGCTTGACACTTAATTTATGGTATATTGTTGGCTTTTACTTTTAGAATATCACTACTTTAAAACTAGAGCTAAAGAAAAACAAGTGGTTAAATTCTTTTCCATTTTCCTGAAAATGTCCAAGACTAGAATCAATACTATCAATTTCTGATGGAGGTCAGCAATTTTGAGATGGTTTGTGGCCATGTCAAGATGTTGAAGCAGTACCCAGGTCATTGTTCATTAAAGATGCTGTTCTTTGGGCCAACAGAGATGCAGCAAAAGGATTCTAACAATTTTTGATACCACTTCACATCCCTTCAAGATAGTGCAGAACATTTTGTTCTTAAGAAAATATTCAGACTCTTTCTTCCTGCTAGGGCTCTTACAATTTGTCTGTCTATATTATCAACTTGTATCATATTTTTCAGTAACGATGAATATATTGGGAGAAAGAACATTTGTAGAAATCATGATGCCATTGCTTTTTCTGTGTGTCCACACTCTCCCATTGGTTATTCTATAGATATTCCATGGGAATGTATAGCTTTATATAAATATGATTTATTCCATATTGATAAACCATTACTAATTCTCTGCCACAGTCATTTCTTGTAAGGTGTGTTTTTTTCTTAATTTTTTGGCAATTGTTAATTTCTTCTGTTCCTTTCTTGTGCTTTTTGCCTCTCTGAGATCATCAGAATGCAAACTGATCTCTGTACCATTATGACTTATAATCATCTGCCTCTCATGACTCCTTCAGTGCTTTGTGCCTTCTGTCCTTCTCTTATTGCTGTTGGTTTTCTCTCATTCCAATTGTACATCCTCCTGGCACCCCCACCGCCAGCCACTGTCATGTGAAATGGGGGCCATATGAATAAGCATATGTTCTTTACAGACATATATATCTTACTAAAGCCCTGTATGTACACTGTTCCTACACACCCATATTAAACATGCAAATATTGATCTCTTGTTATTTAGAAGTCATCTCTCAACATATGTAAAGACATGTTTCTTCTTCATTGATAAATTATTGAAGGTCATCAAGTGACCTGAACCTTTCCCAAAAGAACTAAAAGGGTTTTGCTATGTTAACCCACCCAATTTAACAATTCAAGAAAAATTAGCTCAGTGACAGGACATAAAAGATACATGGTTAAAACTGTTGTGTCTTTACGGTGACTTTTCTCCGCCAGATTGCAATATACTAATCTGACACCATTTTAGCTAGGATTTCCTGGTCCCTTTCCAGGTCATAGAAATTTCTGTAAAATAGAAACAATTACACATTTAATTACAGTTCCAAAGATTTGCATTCTTGGACAAAACTTTTTTTTTCCTGTCCTGCTATTGCTGTAATTACTATATAGTCTACAGTTAATTTGCATTTTAATTGAGCTTCAAACATTTAACCAGAGGATGGTCCAGTAGGAGATCTGTAACAATCTCAGTCATTGGTAGGCTAGAGTTATTATTATTTTTAATTGCTATTATAATAGTAGGGAAGTCTGCCCAACAGAGGTGGGAAAAGAGAGGATAACCTTTAAAATAGGCTTTTCACTTTGGGGCTGTGACGAGAAAAACTGAACAGAAGTTAGGAATGGAGAAGTCAGAAGACACAGATGGTGAGAGATTATAATGATTTCTAGGATCACTCAAGTTGTTTGAAATTTACTCCAGAGTTTTTTTTTTTTTATCAGAGCAAATTGTCTTTATTTTGAATTCCCATAGATATATTTAATTCACTTATACTGGACCTGGCATTTTTGTTGTGTTTTGGGGTCTTCAAGGAGTTTTATAAGCATTCTACATTGGATTTTGTTAGTGTTTCAAAAAAAAACACCCAAATTTAAATGTTATAAACATTTTCTAAAACATTTTCCTTTAAATCACTCTGGGGAAGACATGAAAGTAAGATGATTTATCCTTGCCATCATCTGCATTTAGAACAATCTCCTTTTAGTTGCAAAAGCAGAGTGATGGTGTTCCAATGTGAGACAGGGGGAATATTTCAGTGGGCATAGCAGCTGTTGATTCAAAGATAATTGTACATGTTCTTTCTTTGTTTTCTCTTAGGTGAATCAGCAGCTTTAGTTTAATATGAAAATTAGCAATCTATAAGATTGGAGGGTGAATTCTCAGAAATATGAGGTACACATGATGCAATCTGGTGACTATGAAGTGCTCAAGTGAGATACTCATATCCTGTTGTGATTGCTGATGTTCTTGTTGGGATGGTCATGGTGTCGAGAATGAAACCATTGACATGTGATTGAAAGTAACAAACGTGCTTTATGTTCTCTGAAGGAAACACAAATGATCTCTTGTAAATGAGAAACTTCAAAATGAATGCATGTAAAATTCCCACTACAGACCGCCCAGCGTGGCTCTTAAATTTTTTAAAATAAACTTTTCTGAATGTTGACTTTTGAAATCTCTGATTACATGAGAACTGTCTGTGAAACAAAATATCCACTTATGTACAAGATTCCTTAGAGTTAACAAACTTTTTGCCTGTTTATTACTATTAAAAATAATTAACTATTTTTTTTTTTGGTCCAGTCTTTACTATACATCCAGCAATGAGCTAAAAGCTGAATAGTTAGTGTTCTCTCCATTTTGTTTTTATTTTGCTATGTTAGGAATATGAAGGACCAAATGAAGAGACATGAAATTTTCATGGGGAAAAAAAGGACTTTTGCATTTTGAATCTAGGAATCTCCTGTGTACAAGTTAAGGAAGAATCATAAAGAAGCTTACTATTTTTCATTCAACTTTATACTCTCTTTGATGTAAGATAAGGCATGGATAAAGGTTTATCAGTCTGTGTTGTCTGTAATGTTATCCAGGAGGCAGATGACTCAGAGAAAGACAGTACTTGAAGGTTTAAGGCAAAAAGTAAATGGAGTAGTTAGTCTTAGTCAGGGTGCCAGCAGCCTTTGAGCAAAACAGCACCGTATTAGAAGAGATAAGTGTTTGCAAAGGCTAAGGATCTTTCAAACATCTCTGGAAATATGATTTCATTTAATCAATATTTTATTTAGCTTCAGGAACAATATTGATGCTAAATAAATTCTTGTTAAATCAGTAAGTGGATGTTTCCTGAGGGTGCTGGAGGCCTCATGAAGGAGCCAAATGGTTTCCTCTGGGAGCTTATACATAAAAGCAAACGTTTACACATAGCAATAATCAAACAAAACTTTTTTGGGGAGTAGTGTCAAATGAGACTTAGATGCAACAATTGATTTAAGAACCTAGTCATTTCAAACCATTTTAGAAGCTTGAAGGATATGAATTATAGAAAAATCCAGAGAAAAGTTATAACATTTCTGCCTGGGGTGAAAACTTGAGGTAAATGAGATATTTCTATAATGAAGAATCAGCATTTTAGCTGGAGAGAATTTTTATATTTAGAAATTTTATATTTCATGTGTTAGAAACATGAACAGATGCATGTAGAGAAAGGGGAAGAAGGAATAGTGGCCAATTCTTGATGGAGGAAATTTAATTTAAATTGTTTCATTTTACACTTAATAACTTCTTTTTATGTTCTAGATATTATCTAAGTGCTAGAAACCCAGAATAAATAAAAACTTCAGTTCTTCAAAGAGCTTCCAGGTAGTGGAGGAAGCATATGTATGCAGTGGTACTCTTAGGCCTGCAGGGGGCGCCTCCCCTACACAGCAGCACTGGGGTGGATCTCATTCTCTTGGCTGGACCTAACTGACAACTGGTGAGCTTTATATTACAGCATGAATACGTTTTGTTTGTAGCACTGCTGTAGTCTACTTTGTGCTAAAGTTATTCATGTATTTATCTTAAAACTAAGTTCTTGTCATCTTCATATCCCTCTGTGGTATCTAGAATGGTGCCTGCACGCACATGGTAGGCATTACAGATTTTTTGAAATGTCTTACTTTTTATGTTTATTGGAAAATAGAACATTTCTAGTAGAAGGCATGGTTGTGAGATATGGTATTCTGTTTCTCATTAGTCTTGTCTTGCCCAATTTTTCCAGTTGTGGTGTGTGAACTGTGAAGACTTTGCAGGTTATTTCCAAGTTCTCATCCCTCTATGGCTAAGCTCTTTCTTATTAAAGGGGAAACAATACCTGAACATCTGCAAAGCCCTCGCTCATTTATTTTTAAGAAAGTACTTGTTAAAAAGTCACCTTTTACTCCAGTTTCACATTCAATTTAAGTTCATGCCACCTGCCTGACACTAAGTCAATATTCTGAGATTGTTTAGGAGGCTTCTTGTTTTTCTCAACTGTAAACTCCATTACCTTGTAAATGGTTTTATAGCTGACAGCAAATGGTCCATGAAGCATATGAATAAAAATGATGGCAAACATTTCATGCTTAAATAACTATAATGGTAGTCAGCATAATGGGCTGGAGCTTAAAAATGGCCAGTGACGAATCACACATTGGCCACCTCTATTATTGTACAGTTTCTGCAAAAATATCATTTGCATGTATTCTGACACACATTTTACACTAGCTGGAGTTTTATTTTATGTAAACAAGTGTCTCCCAACTTACGGAGAATATGTGTCTATGGAGATCAAATGCAAGAAGGAAGGTCTTCTACTTGGTTTTATCATTGTTGCAAATGATCCTTGAGGATGCTACTTGTTTAGAAAATATTGCTTAGTATCTATAGTTGCTTGTTACATTTTGTGGGACTGGTAAAATCACATTGCCCCTTCTAGGGTGACTTAATTCTCTTCTGTCACTAAGGAAATGAACTAGTTTCTGCTATTTCTTGAAGAGTTCCTAAGGTACTTTTTAGAATGAGTACGTTTTCTGGATCCTTGTGATGCAGATTGAATGTAGCTATGGAGGAGCCACTGTAGTATTAAATGGGTGCCCTGCTTAAATTGTCCAGTCAGAACATGTTTACTGATGCCAGCTACTTCTTCAAAGCTTTTTATTTGATTAGAGACACTGAACTCACTTTGTTCCTTTTGCCTGTGTACTATAAGGCATTTAAAAATGCTTTTTAAATCTCAAAACTGGTGATTGCATTTGATACAACTTTATAAACTTGCCAAACCAGCCATGTGGTATGCTGGTTTTTCTTTAAAAATGTCATTCACTTGTCAAGGTTTGTGCAAAGAAACCTGAGAGGAATTCTCAAGGTCATCTTATTGCAACCCATCTTTGATGATTTGGGGAGCTGTGGGCAGTAACTTGAGTGGCAGTGAACAGCACTTGGTAAGGTAGTATCTTTCTCTTTTTACTTTAGTAATGTTATATTCATACATGACTTTTCTTCAGAAGAATGCAGAGGAAAAATTTTTCTCTGTTCACCCTTGTTTTCTGCCTTGAATTCTTTGCTTCCTTCCCTGTAGATTTTTGTTTAGATCTGTGCCTTTTGATTAAGGTCATTCTCTAGTTGTAATGTCGGGGGAGGTGTTAAACAGGTTCTTTTGCAGTTTATTTGTTTGATTCTTTTCTAAATGAACAGGAATTTACAAGAGTTACAAGCCCAAGAAAGAAGAGTGGATTCCTTATCCCATCTCCATCTGAGTAGATGAGCAGACACTGTGTTTTCCATAAAATCTACATGGTAATGTCTATGACACTGCAGAAGGCTGTCTTTCAGTACACGCATGCGCTTCTGGTCCCCTTGTGATGGCTGTTTACCAGGAGTTCCAAATCTTTTGATGATAGTCGCACTGCTATTATACTATGTAAATAGAGTAAATGATTATTAAGTAAACTAATGTGACATTCACAAGTTAAGAGAAGTGTTTATATGAAAAGTTAAAAGAATGCTAGTCAATTTGCTAAAGAAAAATTGTGGTTCAGCTAGCTGTAGGTGTGCCTATCATAAAAGACTGGGGAAATGGGAATAATGGGTTAACTCAGATTGTTTCCAAGTGTCTTAATCTCTCACTTTATTATAATGACAAAAACTTGGAAATCATGGATGATGCACAATGGATGTGCTTTATGTAAAGACATTGTAGAAATCTAACTAGCAGATTCACATTCAAAGCAAAGACCTACATCAAAAGAGCAGCAAGCTAAATGCATTGAAATGTTTTCATCTATAAAGAATGTTTAAGGTATTGTTTTTGAAGATTCTTGACTTTAATACATTTATTTAATAAATGAGTCAACCACCTATTCTGAACATGTCAGATAAGAGGGTTTCTAATATGAGGATAAGTCACAAGCCGCTAGCTTTATAAGTGGGGACAAAACGTGAGTGAAATGTTAGATACACTTACTGCTCTGGGTTTCCTTGTGGTAGTGGTAGAGAAGGTCTGGTTTGAACCCAGAAGAAACAGCTTTTCCATCATTTGGTCTCCATCATTTGGCAGGAGAAATGCCCAGATGGGGAAACTGTCCTGTTGTTGTGGAGTATCTTGGAGAAATTTCAGCAGGGTCTCTTTTTTTTATGACGTAGCTCATATGAAAGTAAACCACCGTGATGCTAAACCTTCAGCAAAAGAAAATCCTTCACTTCTTCTTCATATATGACATTTGTATCTTAATGCAAACTTTAGCATTACAGTTACGGCCTACCAGCATGAACTACTTTAGGGAACAGATTAGTGACCCCAGGAAAATGTCCCTAAAAAGTGCTACTTCTTGGTGGTTCCCAAAACTAGTAGGGGATTGTCTCAGAGACTTTGTAAGATAACCCCATTATTGAGAGACCTAGTAGTAGAAATACATGCTACCATGTCTTTCATTATTATACATTTTAGTCATCAACTAATTTTTAAATTTCCTTGAGATTAAGTAAGAGTCATATTAGTAGCCCCTTACCCTACCTGGCACAGTACCTGAAATAGAGTAGTTGACGAATAGATGTGAAGGAAACGATCAAGTTCCCAAAGTGGGATCTGGTCTTTGGCATAACAATTTTTAAATTTTATTTATTTGTTCTTTTTAGATATACACGACAGTAGAATGTATTTTGACATATTGTACATACATAGAGTATAACTTATTCTAATTAGGTGCCCTTTCTTGCACAGGATGTGGAGTTTTATTGCTCATGTATTCATACATGAACCCAGGAAAGTTAGGCCCAATTCATTCTATTGTCTTTCCTTACCCTATCCCCCCTCCATTCTCTTCATTTTCGTTTGTCCAATTCATTGAGCTTCTATTCTTCCCCCCTCCAGCCCTTATATGTCAACATCCACATATTATAGAGAACATTGGGTCTTTGGTTTTTTGGGACTGGCTTATTTCACTTAGCATGATAGTCTTCAGTTCCAACTATTTGCCAGCAAATGCTGTAATTGCATTCTTCTTTGTGTCTGAATAATATTCCATTTTCATTTATTGAAGGGCATCTAGGTTGGTTTCATAGCTTATCTCTTGTGAACTGAGTGGCTGTAAACATTACTCTGACTATGTCACTGTATATGCTGATTTTAAATCCCTGAGGTATATACCAAGGAGTGGGATAACCGGGTCAAATGGTAGTTACATTCCAGGTTTTCAAAGAATCTCCATACTGCTTTCCAGAGTGGTTGCGCTAATTTGCAGCCCCATCAGCAACATATGAGTGATCATTTTCCCCGACATCCTCATCAACATTTATTGTTATTTGTAGTCTTGATAATTGCCATTCTGACTAGAGTGAGTTTGGAATCTCAGTGTAGTTTGAATTTGCATTTCTCTAGTTGCTAGAGATATTGAACATTGTTTTTTTTTTCCAATATATTTGTTGGCCATTCATATTATTTCTCCTGTGAGGTGTCTGTCCAGTTCTTTTGCCCATGTATTGTTTGGGTTGCTTTTTGGGGGGGAAGGGGTTAAGTTTTTTGAGTGTTTTTTATATCCTGGAGATTAAAGCTCTATCTGAGGTGCAGGTGGCACCTCTCTCTCTGTTCATGTTCTTGATTGTTTCCTTTGCTGTGAAGGAGGTTTTTTTTTTTTTTTTTTGTTTGGTACCATCCCGTTTTTTGATTCTTATTTTACTTTTTGTGCTTTAGCAGTCTTTTTGAGGAAGTTGGTTCCTAAGCTGACATCACATAACAATTTTGACGTAAATTTGTCTCTTAGACTGACCACTGCTGGGTCTTGTCTCACCTCTCCATTCTGTGTGTATTAAGGTTCAGATATGAGGTGAACTCGAAAAATCTGCTATTAGTGCTGGAAAGTTCAGAGGTAAAATGATTAAATTATGAGAACTGTAGCAGAGTCAGTTCATCTTAGTTTGAATGGGCTGACTGGGTGGTAACTATAGGCAGGTGGAGGGTGGCTAGGGGAGGTGGGTCACTGGGGGTGTGCTCTGGAAGGGTTCATTTTCCTTGAAGTCCCTTCCTCTTCCTTTCTCTGCTTCCTGATAATAATGAGCAGCTTTCCTACAAGTGGGGCCCTTCTGCCATGAAGAGCTTCCTCACTTTGGGCCCGAAGCAATAGACTGTCTATGGATTGAAACCTTTGAAACTGTGAGCCCCAAATAACCTTTCCTCCTCAAAGATGTACTCATCAGGTACTTTGGTTCGAGTAACGAAAAGCTAACTGCAACACTGTGCTACCCATTTATAGATGGTACTGTATGTTTGAATGTTGAGATGCGAGTGCCTTGTATTCATGCTAGCTGGTTTCTCAGAGCTGGCTGATTAGGAGCCTAATTTCTTTTTCAGTAGTAAGATTGATTTAGTGCTCAAGGAATTCATGTAGCCCTGATCTGTGGTTTCTTTTTCTAAAGATTGTTGTTCCCAGATTTTCATTTGCCACTCTCAAATATAGCAACAGCCCAGAGGTAAATTTATCAGATAGCAAGGCAGCCTTTCAAGACTTGGTGCATTCTGCAGGCCCTGCTGCGAGGTAGACCAATCAACCCCAATCTTTTATGTCTCTTTCCATATTGTAACTCCCATGGGGTAAAACGTTAGACTACATTAAGCCTCATAAAGAGAAATTTGAGTTCATGATGTGTAACTTCTCAGTGATTGTAATTAGTATAATCTGCTTCTTGAATTTACTGATATTTGAAGAAAAGTATGTTACAGCTTTGCTCGTTGCTATTTAAATATTTAACATCAAAAACTTTTTAGTAGAACACTTAGTACCTCTCACAAAACTTTGTAAGTGGCTTTGATTGTTTGTAGTATTATGTCAAATGATCAGGAAGCAGACAGCTTATGAAACTGAGAGCATAAACGTAATTTACATTTATAGGAGAAAAGTATATTTTGAGTTTCCAAGTATGAGTAAAAACTGATGTTGAAATTTTTGTACAGACTTCTCTAGTATATCTAGCCTATCTGTATATCAACCAGGTAATTTATATATCAATCATATAATTATATCTTCAAGGGGTAGCTTGTTTGTGAGATATTATCATGTAAACATTTATTAAAGAAAGCAGGTGTGATTATATTACTATCAGATAAAATTGACTTCAGAGCAAAGGCAATTTCCAGCAACAGAAAAGGACATCATGTGAGAGTGGAAGGGTTACTCTACCAGGAAGACATGGAGACTCAACTCTTCATGTAGTCAGGGACAGAGCTGAAGATGTGGAAGGAGAAACAGATGAAGCTGCAAGGAGAAACAGACAAATCCACAATTACAGTTGCAGACTTTAACACCTACCCTTCAACAATTGCTGGAACAACTGGACAGTAAGTCACCAAGAATATAAAAGAACTCTTGATTATTTCCTTTGCTCTGAAGAAGCTTTTTAATTTGATGCCATCCCATTTATTGATTTTTTATTTTACTTCTTGTGGTTTAGGAGTCTTGTTAAGGAAGTCGCTTCCTGAGCTCATATGTTTAAGTCTTGGGCCTATGTTTTCTTCTAGCAGGTTCAGGGATTCCTAGGTCTTTGACCCACTCTGAGTTTTGTGCAGGGTGAGAGATAGGGGTTAACTTTCATTCTACTACATACGGATTTCCAGTTTTCCTAGCATCATTTTGAACAGGCTATCTTTTCTCCAGTGTATGTTTCTGGTGACTTTGTCTAGTATGAGATGACTCTTTCTATGTGGATTTGTCTCTGTCTTCTATTCCATTGATCTTCATGCCTGTTTGGTGTCAATACCATGCTGTTTTGTTACTATAGCTCTGTGTTATAATTTAAGATCTGGTATTGTGATGCATCCCTAATTGGAGAAAATCTTTGTCATCTGCACCTCAGATAGGGTGTTAATATCCAGAATACACAAAGAACTTAAAAAAAAAGATGAAGACACACACACACACACACACACACACACACACACAAACACACACAAGCAAACAAACACCTACCAAATAACCCAACCAATAAATGGGCAAAGAAACTAAATGGATACTTCTCAAAAGAAGAAATATTAATGGTTAACAAATATATGAAAAAGTGTCCACCATCTCTAGGAACTGGAGAAATGCAAACTAAAACTACACTGAGATTCCATCTCACTCCAGTCAGAATGGCAATTACCAAGAATACAAGTAACAATAAATGTTGGTAAGGATGTGGGGAAAGGGTTCACTCATACACTGTTGGTGGGACAGCATATTGGTGCAACTACTCTAGAAATTAGTATAAAGATTCCTCCCAAACTAGGGATTGAACCACCATTTGACCCAGTTATCTCACTCCTTGGTATATACCCAAGGGATTTAAAATCAGCATACTACAATGACGTAGCCACATCAATGTTAATAGCAGCTCAACTCACAATCACTAAGCTATGAAGCCAACCTAGGTGTGCTTCATACATACACACACACACACACACACACACACACACACACAATGGAGTATTACTCAGCCATAAAGAAGAATGACTTTGTAAAATTTGCTGGTGAATGGATGGCTCTAGAAACTATCATGTTAAATGAAATAAGCCAATCCCCCAAACACAAAGGGTGAATGTTCTCTCAGATATGTGGAAGCTAATCCACAATAAGTGTGTGTGTGGTGGAAGGAATAAATGTTCAATGGAGTAGACAAAGGGGAATGAAGGGAAGGGAGTGGGATAGGAAAAAGAAAGACAGTAGAATGAATCGAACATAACTTTCCTATATACATATGTGAATTTAGCACAGTTAATCTCATCACTGTGTATATACACAAAAAATTAATTAAAAAATAACTATGGGTGAATACCAGAAAGATCAATAGAGGAAAGACAACAGGGGAGGGGAGTGGGAAGGGAAAAGAGAAGTACTCAAGTTTGAGTTAGAACAAGATATATTTCATGCTTGTATAATTATGTCAAAATTGACTCTACTGTCATGTATAACCAAAAAAAAAAAAAAGCAAATTCACTCAAAAAGAATATAAAAGAACTCCATGACATCGTCAACCAACTTCATCTAATAACAGGGAACACTCCTTCCAGTAACAGCAAAATACTCATTTTCTTAAAGTGGCTATAGGACTGATGCTAATAGAAGCTGGATCCTAAGCAATACAGAAATCTCAACCCATCTTAAAATATTTATTTATTTATTCTCTAAGTACAATGAACTCAAAATATAAATCAATAGAAGAAAGACAACAGGAAAATCTCCAAACACCCAGAAACTAAGCAAACCTACCTCTATATAATCCAGGGGTCAAAGAGAAAATCTCAAGGGAAATAAAGCAATTGAACTGAATAAAGGAGAAAATGAAGTACAAACAGTGGGACATCAAGTAAAGCAGCGTGGAAAAGAAAGTTTAAACCATTAAATGCATACATTAAACAAGAAGAAAAGTGTCTATTAGCAACCTAAACTCCCACCTCAAGAACCTAGGAAAGGAAGGAAAAACAAAAAAAAAAACAAAAAAACACCCAGTAAAAATAAACTCAAAGCAGAAGAAAGAAAAGATTGGGTTTTGCAGGCTGATAGGAAAACATTATTACACTGCATTCTTTCCATTTAAAATGTCATGATTTTAAAAAACATAGATGATCCCTAAAATACCAAAACCCATCACCAGAAAATGAAGTTAATAAATTCAGTTGATGGTTTTGTGATGATTAAGATAGTGGTTACTTAAATTGACCTTTTTTTCCAACCACAACTGAACATTTCTGTGGGAATGAATATCTAAAGATGAAGCAGCATTTTTTTTCTTTTTTGATTATTCAAAATTCATCTTATGTTAAAGAACAGTTTAGTCATAAGTTTAAGCTGGTGTTCAGAGGATAGCAAAATTGCTTCTGATATTCATTTTCTTATTTATGTAATCAGGGGCATAAAAGTACCTTTACCGGCGGTTCTCGACTGTGGCTGCAAATTAGAACCACTTAGAGAGCTTTAAAATATACTGGTGCCTGGGTCCTATCCAGGGAGATTCCAATTTAATTGATTTATGGCAGAAATTCTCAAAACACAGTCTCAGATCTGCAGCAGCCTTGGTAGCACTGGGGAATTTGTTAGAAATGCAAATTCACAAGCTCCGCCCCTGACCTAAAAAAAAAAAAAATCTGTGTTTAAACAAATCCTTCCAGTGACTCTAAGGCAATGTGACTCAAATTTTAATGGGTATGTAAATCTCCTGGGGAATTTACAAAAGTGCAGATTTTGATTCAAGGTCTGGTATGGGACCTGAGATCATTAACAAACTCCCACAGATGCTAATGCTGCTGGTAGTGGACCAGAATTTGAATAACAAGGGTCCACAAGACATCTGGACACTGGCATTTTTTAAAAACTTTCCAGTGGGAACTTAGCCAAGGTTGAGAATAAAGAGTCTGCTGGATAATTCTGTTAGTTATTTTTTATTTTTTTTGGTCAGATAGCCAATAGCCTGTGAGACTAGAATGATCTGTGCATGGAGTTGTGGAGTCATACAAAGCACATCCTTATTTTCTGTAAAGTGACGTCCATGACCTTGAGTTGTTGCCTGACTGCTCAAGAATCCCAGTTTTACTGGTTTTATCCTTTATTTTCTAGAACCAATGTGGGACACCCTGCTTTCTATCTTTGTTTTGTTTCTTTCTGCCCCTGCCATCAGCATTTGCCTGACTCACCAGCTCCCAAGGTCTTGCTTTTCATTCTCAGCTAAAAGTCAGCTGAGGAAATGGATTACTCATTCCAGTGTCCTGGGAGAGGTTAGACTCCTTCTTTAAGGTGATGGGATCTTTTCTCCATCTCTTTTAGAAAATGCTAATAGACTAATGTCTCTAGAGCTTCATTTCTCATTTCACACACTCTAACTGCATGCTTGCCCACTCCGGTGCTATCAAGAAACACCCATATACAGATAATTTCATGGCCAGTCCAGATCTTTTTTAAAATCAGTCATTTAGTGGACAGCCTTAGATTTCTTAGAGTCAAGTTTAAGGTTAAACTCAGTGAGCCCAGCCGAGAGCTCGTCTTTTCATTTCATATCTGCTTTTCCTCCTGCATCTCAGTGAAGGTAACTCAGGAGTCATCTTGAATTATGCCCCAGACTTCCATTCCAGGTGGATTGGTGGATTCTGTCCCTCCACATTTCACCATTGTGCCTGAAGACCTGGGTCTTCATATTTCTTGCCAAAGTTGCTGCTGCAATGTTCTCGCTTATTTCTCTGCTCTTCGTCAGGCTTTCTCTTATCCATTTCGCATACAGCACTAGAGTCTTGGTTTTTGCCCCTTTTCATCTTTATTTTTTATTTATTGGTTCATTGTTATCACATATGTTATTGGGGTTCATTGTTACATATTTTCACAGGACATAACATAATTTGTTCAATTCCAAGGTACTAGGGAGTACCTCTCCTTTTTCTCCTCTCTTCCCTCCTCTTGAACCTTTTCCTTTATTCTATTGGCTTCCCTTCTATTTTCATGAGATTCTACCTGCTATGTTTTTTTTTTTTTTTTCCATTTTTTTCTCTCTAGTCTCCATATAGGACAGAAGACATACAACTTTTGACTTTGTGAGTCTGGCTTATTTTGCTTAACATAATGTTCTTAAGTCCTTTCCATTTTCCTGCAGATGACAAAACCCTTCTCATCTTTAAAACCCTTCAGTCACTCTTGACTGCTCTCAGAATTGGGTTGAAACTCCTTGATAGAACTTAAGAATCATCAGTAGTTTGGTTACCTTTCCAGGATCTTCTCTTTATCTGGAGCTAGATATGTTTTTTTGTATGCACCATTTTCTCACTGGTTCCAAGTTTTTGAAGAGAGGATGCTTCTGCTTAGACTCTTTCCATTCTCCTGTGTGCCTAATCCCTTTTCTTTTTTACTGAGATACTACCTCTGAGCAGATGCCCTCCTTGATCCCACCTCCCTCAAGGCTGAGGTTCATACCCTCTTCTCATCCTGAGGGTGACAATTATCATACTGAACTTTAGTTCCCTCTTTGCTTATCTATCTTCCTCAACAGCTCCTTACAAATAGGGATGAGTTTGTTCATTGTGTCCTTAGTGTCAAGCCCAGTATCTATATTATCATCTGTGCTCAATGAATATTAATAAACAAAATTCCCAGTAGTGTGAATGAAGGAGTCTACCACGGCAAGTCAGCCAGAGAGAGGCCAAATGATTAGAAATGGAGACAGCATTATAGGTATTACAAACCCTCTCATTTTATTACAGTACTCAGCTTTTTATCGCAGGGTATCTGGAAAAGGTGAACATAAAATAAGTAGAAAAGAAGTATTCTAATTAGGTTGAATGGCATATTTTCTCCTGTTGAGGTATCATAATACAATTTTTAAAGGATGCTAGTTAACTATTATATTCTTCATATACTTGCAGTGTTTATTTTTTCTAGGTCACAGGGTTTTTTTTCTAGAACCAGATAGGTATTCTGGTTTAAGTGACACAATTCAATGTTCTGGGTTTTCACCCTTATTTTGCTTCAGTTCCTGGATTATGATGGTGAATCATCAACCTGGTCAGTACCAGGTCTGAGAAGAAGCTGGCCTCTGTCTTAGTGAATGATGAACTTGTGCCATGTGTTGTGATCTGCAGATTTGAGGGATTCCTTCTAGGAGGCTGTATTTATAAACTTTCAGGGAAAAGTCAGGTTTACAAGATTGCAGCTCATTTCCTATACACATATTTCCCTAGAGAGATTTTGGATTGCAAACCCAAATTTAGAAATCTAGTAAATAAATAGTAAATGTACGCGTAAATGTATGTGCTGGTGACAAACATTCCAGCCTAACATCTCCAGAGAATTTATCAGTGTTTCCCTAAAATTCTATCCCCCGGTGTCCATCTGAGCGTCACCATCTCCTCCTGATTTCCATGTTACTGAGTGATGATGATCTACAGAGCACAACTCTGATGCAGACTTCCAGGTGGAGAGTTGAAACTCCTTTTGTAGACCACATTCCTGTGCAAATTAATGTTATTATTTTTCCTGTAGGGGGCGCCTGGCCCACAGAATACCAGTGGGGTGGTTCCTGGGGCTGCTATTTCCCAGTTTGGAAACTATATGTGCTATTCTTGCTTTTGTGCCTTACCTTATGCAATTCCACCCAGGGATTGCTCACAAAACGATTTCTTTACTCCCCATCTTTCATGCTTCCCTAAATCTTATTTTGTAGTTCAGTTTCATTTTCTGCCGATAAGGCAAACATCATGGTCTGCAGGTGCTTCATCTTTCTTAATGCTGTGTGCGCTGTTCTTTCAAATTATTTCCTGTTTTTTTTTTTTTTTTTTTTTTTTTTTAGAACAGAGTGCGTATCTTTTACTTTACATGGCCTAGTGCAGCATATCATTCATTGTGAGGCCATTAAATGTTGTGCTTCATGTGAAATGGCACAGAGCTGTTCCTGTCACATTTCTCCTTGTCTTATCCAATAGCCAGGTTAGCACAAGGAGTGCTCTGGGCTATTACAACATTCTCCTGATATTTTCACTGGTTCTCAAAAAGACGATATAAGGAATTTTGTGGGGGTTATGTTTCTCTTGCTCTCGTGTAAACACCAAGTATGGGACTATGAAGCAAAGAATCAGAAGATGAATCATAGGACTGGAGATTAGAAGAAACTGGCTAGTTTCTTTTTTACTTTAACTCCTAGTTTCAAGGGAAGAATTAGATCAAGTATATGATCTCAGTTAGACTAGTAGCACCTAGCACAGTGCCTAGAACATGAACAGATCTTTTAGTAAACCTCTATGGAATAGACTTGTCACACCCGGATATTAAAAAAAAGTAGTAATCTTGTATCAAAATTGTAATGATATCAGCAGTCTCACTGCTAATTGGTCACAATCCACATCTTTGATTCCCTTCAATATTCTGTAATATTGGTGTTACAGATTGGCATTTTAATGAATCTAATAAGAAATTTCTCTATATTCTACCTTGGCAAGCTGAAGTTTTAGGAAAGAACATATTCTAACAATAAAGAATGGTACGGGAAGTTTTACATGGTAAGTATTTAAATAAAGGTCACATTTTAAATATAAGTACAGAGTTATTGTTTTAGAGCTTTATGAAAGGACCTGCATGATAAGCAGAGATCCCATTGAGAAAATTTCTACTTCTCATTTCTAACGGCTTTACTATACAATAGCAGAGTACAATACATCTTCACTAAGTTAGATTCTTAGCTGACTTTCTCCTTTTATGTTAGTGACAGTGATTTTGGGACTTTTTTTTTTTTTTTCTCCTAGAACTTACTTCACTTACCTTAAATAGAATTAACACCATCTATAAAAAGAAAAGTAAAACAGCAGAGATAAAGATAAAAACTGTGGTATATTTTTAAAGATGGCTTTTTTTTTTTCCTTTTTGGCCACATTTTCAAATTTTCTACAATGAATGTACATTACTTTTATAACCAGAAAAACTTGCTGTAATGATTGGAATCTGGAAAGGAACTTAAGAATTACTTGGTTTAGTTGTCCTTAATGCATCTTTGGATTATAGGGCATCTTTGAAGCACTGATGAATGGTGTGGAACTTTTCTCAGAAAAATGAACACCTGTTCATAGACACAAAAATTGTCATATAATTTTGGCAGGTTTTTAGACATCCAGGAAGTGCAACACTCAGGACCCAGGAGATGGGCCTGCCCTCTCACAGTAATCTGGAAGCTGAAGAAGAACTAGATCTTAGGGATTTTAGCTTTTGTCCTGAAACTCGGCTGCTCAGGAGACTTGGGATTATTTTGCAAATGTCCCTTCAGTCCTGCAGTACTTAGGTACCCTTGGTATGTTGCTAAGCCTGTGGGGTCCCACCACGCCTGAAGAGGTTCCTCTTTGACCGTGTCAAAGAACCTCACCCACTGTAATTGCTGCTGCTGTTCTTGGGAAGGTTCCTCTTTTGGAAAGACCTAGAGGAATGACTTCTGCCAGCAGTGGCTCCTATAAATAAGCAAATATATGTCAGAGTCCTGAATGTTGTATCTCTTACTTTCTTAAACATTTCTTCCCATACTTTCTGATTTTATTGTTTGCAGGGATGATGAAGACGTTTGCTGTGAGAAATGTTAGTTTTCTCATATTATCTGGTGGTTTCCTTTATGTGCCCTCGATTGTGACGATGATGGCAGGAACAGAGGCTTCTTCTCTGTCTGTTCTTAAATTGTTCATTCAGCTGGGTGTGGTAGTGGTTCACTTATGGCCTGCAAAACTCAAGAGATGCAAAAGCCTTCTTTTCCCTGGTTTTAGGTGATCCTGATCGTTCACTGCATTAAGTTAGAAGTGAGGAAAAGATACCAGCAACAAAGCAGCATACATACAAGAACCAGCCTTTGGGTGTAAATGAGGGATGCCCTTGCTTAGTCAGAAGGTCTTACAGGGCCCTGATAAATCTTGTCACAGACAGCAGATCTTATAGATAAAGGAGGAGTGTTCTCTTAGGTGCAATAAAGCTAGCAAACATCCATCTAGAAATAGCTATCTGGTAATTTTTTTTTTTTTTTGCAAGTTGCTAAACCTTCCACAGTCTAATCTCTGCAGAGAGCCCTGAATCAAAGCAGAGGATTGGATCCCTGTGTTGAACTGAAGTGTTGGGCAAAAGGTAAGGTAACGAGCATCTTTGAATGCTTCCAAGTGGCAATGATGGGGGAGTTGCTTTCACAGATGTTAAATCTGTGTTTAATCTTAGAAAAATCCTTGGAGTAGGTAGTGTTGTTGTTTTTACAGGTGAGGAAACTGAAGCCCATAGGGTACCTACTTTGCACAAGGAGACACAATTAGCAAGAGACAAAGCTGGCTAGATCTGCTTCCAGTTGGGTCTCTTTCTCTTCTATAATAAATAGGTTATAAGGTGGTCTAGTGTCTTGAAGTACTCTAATTATTTTGTAACTGTGTATATGTGTCTTAAGTATTATATATTAATACATGAACATTTTATATGTGTATATAAATTTTTAAAATATTTATATATCATTCATGAAATTAGAAAATAAGAATATAAATACATATGTGCACGCACACACATGAAACAGTTCTGTCCCAACCACAACTATTTATAGAACCTGAGTAGCCCTGATATAAATTTCCTCTCTTCTCTCTTTCTCTTTGCTTACCTACAGTATTTTTTCATAGTCCTTTTCTTCCCTGGCACATTCCTAATATGACTGTGATCAAAATATACATACAGGTTTAAGTCCACATTATTGCTTTATTATTGTTGGAACAGACCTTCATTCTGTCACAGAGTTTACTGCTCTTCAGCTGTCATTTTAATACGGTTTGCCTGATGAGAGAAGTAAAAAGAGCAAAATGGTTTCTGAGCAGTCTGAGGAGAAACCACATAGGGTTACGATGACACCCACAGGCTTTGGTTTTATCCTTGAGTGCAGCTCTAGATGGAAATGGTTGGCACGTGGTCACTTGGTCTGTAGCAAAGGAGAGCATAGTTATATGTTTTGACTCAGCATAAATGTCTGTTCATTGACTTTTATTTCCATTTCACTGATAGCCCCAAGAAGTCAGTAAGATGGGTGTGACTTTCAGATGTCTTACTTCTATCAACTTAGAGACAAACTCTAGGACCTTATGGAGTCAGAATGTGTATCCACCTAGATTTGGGCCGGGGTGAGAAAGTGAGGACTGATGTCTACAGTGTGCACACCCCCAGGTGGACCCTGTCAGAGTTCAGGAATCAGAAGTCTGGGGGTTGCCAAGCCTCCTGCCCTTCCCAGATGGCCTGAATGCACCCTGCAAGGCACATGCTGATCATGATCGAGCCACACCATGCTGCAGAAGCTGCCCATGCTGCAGGATGCCTCAGAAGAAAAGTGAGCAAATGAGAAAGACACTAGCGAGCACTGTTCTATTCAGAAACTGACCTTTTCTTTCTGCAAAAAATTTTAGATTGCCAGACTCTTGAAGTTCAAGTTTTCTTTCTTTATAAAATTCCATAAAAAAGCACTCTGATTCCACTTTATGTTTCTCAAGTGCCTGCTTCTATGGGCCTTTCCAATCTCCTGCTGTGGCAAGCTGTTTGTGCTCCTTGCAAGAGATTTAACTTCTCTAATCATTGCCTACCCCCCTCTTTCCCTCTTACATTTACTGATGATATGATTGTGTTCAGGGTAGGAATTTGGCCTCCTGCTCAAGTGACGAGTGACGACAGTAGACCCGACCCTTGTCAACATCTGCTTGTTCTTCCTGTTGCTTCCCACTTCCTGCATTCTGCTGCTTCTCAGCAGGCCCTGCTAAGCAGAGCACCCTGCCTCCTGTGTCTGTGGACAGCTGCTTCTCCCAAGCTGTCTGCTCTCTCAGAAGGGACCAGTGCTCTGAACTTCTGCAACTTCCGTTCTGTTCTAGCGAACTTATGTTCACTGACGTAAATAGGGCTTTGTCTCTTTACTACTGTTGTTTTGAACACAGTGAGAGCCTGCTTCAGAGAAGCACCTTGCCCTCAGTGCTCAGCCCCGCCTCAAACTGTGCAGTAGGCGGGGCATCCCAGAATAAGTGTGACTTTTTTCTGAGAATCAGGGTGTGGGTGTCAGAGGTGAGACACAAGTGGGTGACCTGCCCCTTGGTATGCTTTGTGTGCCTGAGCTGTGTTTGGCCATGTAGAGAGGAGAAGTGGGACAGAAAATGGAGTTTTTCTGGGATATGGTCCTACCAGTTAAGGCATCTGATGAATCCATAGAAAATCCCAGGTGTGGACCTTGAGTGAGCCTCTGAATCATTCCAGGCCACTGTGCAAGGCAAGGCTTGAGATGAAAGTTTAGTGTTACTTGCTGTCTTGACTTTTGCTAAAACCCAAGCTGTAAGTTCTCCCCATCGTGCTCCTCTGGATAAGATCCCCTGGCCAAACAATGTTCCTTCCTTGTCATGGTGGCCAGGCACAGTGTCTGCTTGTCCCTGAGTTGTGGGCTTCAGTTCCCTGTCAGTCTGGAGAATTATTCAAATAAGCTAGTCACATCCTCTGATGGGAATTGGGGGCACCTCAGGCTCCTGTTACTGTAAAACCTGCCTCACACAGTCCCTCCTGTTATACTGCTCCCAAGTAACCTCCAGGTGACCTGTGTGGTGTGGAGGGTCCTCCCCTGGGCTGTGTGTGTCTGTGAATTTCATCTGGGCACTGTTGGGTACCATGTATCAGCCATTCCCACCTCTCTACAATGGGAATCTTCCCCACCAGCAGGATGTAGAAGAGGTAACCAAAACATACTGTTTTCTTATTTTCTACAATCTTAGCATGTTTCAACTCTATTTACATTTTTCAATTACTGTCCTCTCTCCTGTGAACTACACAGAGAAAGAAGCACGCCTATGCTTTCCATCACTCTATCCATAGTGTCCAGCGCTGTGACACCTGACAGAGAGCACTGGATAAGCAGGTGTTGACTAAATGAACCAGTGAAACCCAAGGGCCCTTTCCATAAGGATTAAACTAAATGTTCTGTTCTCAGCTGTAAAAAAAAAAAAAAAAAAAAATATCACTTCACTCTCTGGAATGGAATGGGATGTGTGAATGGAGCACAATTCTTCTCTAACTTCTTCAAGTTATTTCAATCTCAGACGAGGGGACTCAGGCAAACTGAAGGGGGAAAAGGATCCTGAAGACACAACTTACCTCTTCAGGGGAGGGTCAGCTCAGAGTGAGATTGATGTCCTTTTGTTGATGCAAACATTGCCAGGTGTTGCCGAAATTGACAATACTGCATACCTTCTGAGACATCCTAGTCCCTTCACCAAAAAACTCAAAAAGAATTTTAGGTGTCTCCTGCCCCACCTCTCTCATTTTGTATCACTGTGTTAATTTTATTCATATTTGCTTTACAAAGCTCAGGACCTTGAGGAATTTTTTTTTCTTGTTCTGTTTACAATAGCTTTTTAATCAATTCTAGTTTCTTCCTGGAGAAAACTCTGCCTGCCACAGAGAAAGGATGGGGGCAGGTAGAAGGAAGGAGCCTTAGTTTTAGTGCTTTTGTGACTATATTAGCTACTACTAGGCCAAGGTACCATCATATTCTATTTGCACCAAAATCAAATTAAAGCTGCCGCTTGTCTGAGTCACGAAGATAGAATCCTGTCAGGGAGAATATGGCCTATACAAAACTTACAAACTCTTTATTTTCCTTTGATTGTTTTCATGAAAATATGAGCTTGAGGAGAATCTGAGTATCTTTTGGATCTCCTGGGCTTATAGCTTAGGGCTTCACGTTCTGTGCGTTCCCACTTCTAAAACTTTACTTTCATATATTTATCCACCCCTCTAGTCTAAGACTTACTATTAAAAAAAATTAAACTATCTGATTTCTTCTGCAGAGCTAATCCTGTGTTTACTTTCTTTTGTCTCCTTTTCAGAAATACCTAAGATTTTTTTTAAAGTTTATTGTTTTTCACCTGTAGTATCACTGTGTTAATTTTATTCATATTTGCTTTACTTGAGGAAATTTTTTTCTTGTTCTGTTTACAATAGCTTTTTAATCAATGTTTTCTACTTGATGTTTGATAGTTGTAACCCAGGTAGCTGCGCCTCTAGGAGGGTGAGTGTTGTTTTATAAGGAGAGAAGAAAGAAAACTGATGTCAATTTGTCTGAGGTCATTCTAAATGGTTTCACAATGCATTCCGAGCTCTTTATACTGAAGCAGTGGAAACACCATGAATAATTTTAATGCAAGAGCAATTTGGCCAGGCAGATTCCCAGATGTTCCTAAACTCTGCTTTAATTATTTTGTAGAGCTTGTGTTAACTGAGTCTCCTACTGCTACAGGAGAAGATGATTCAGGAGATGTAACTAATTGTTATTATTATTTTTTTGCATGGATTTATAACCTGGACTTTATGAGCTCACTTATGAAAATAGCTGAACTCAGTAGCTAGAGGGACAATCGATAAGAATGTATATAACAGAGCATGTAGTTACTGTTGCCTCAGATGATAAGAAGCAAAAAAGAAAAAAAAAGAAAAAGAAAAGAAAAAAACAGAGGTGCAGAAAGAATAAACCAAATCATTACTTTTAAACATCTTGGTTTCCAATATGACAGTAGAATTTAAGGGAGTTTCCCTCCAGATTACCCTAAGATATCTGCTTTGGAGTCCTTGGCAGGACTCTGGATGGGATGATTGGTCCTAAGCCTCATTAACAGAAACTTTGTAGCTCTGTTGGAGATAGGTGTGATGCAGGTGGGTGTAGCACAGAGGTTTATATGACCAAACCCACCTTAGCAACTGGCACTAATTGGCTCCCCTGGGAAGTCCTAAGAGTAGCTGTCAGTTGCAAAGACTGAGGTTTTTGTTTATAATTTGTAGTGACTTCTCCTCTGGCACTCTTTCTTTACCCCCATCCAAACTGCCTCCCCTTCTTGCAAAAATAAATGGTTGTTCCCAAAGTATAGTTAATTAGAAAGGCCAGGCACTTCTTATGTGGATTGCAATGGTATTTCTCCGTTTTTCATTCTCCCCTGCCCTTCTCCCATTCCCAAATGAGCGTGAGACCACTGCTTACCATGCCAGAGGACCTCCTGTAAGGTTTAGGTGACAAAGCTGGAAAGTAGTATTAAGAAATAAACATTCATTGTCAATGCATTGTAGAAGATAACTCTGGTTTCTATAATGTGGCTTTAACTCTACTCTGGTGAAAACTGGAGATGGAGTCTTATGGTATCATACTTTCATTATACCATTGTATTTTAAGGTTAAATCACAGTACAAGAGATATTTATAGGATATTGGACATAAGATGAAGACAGGCTTTCTGTGGTCCCAGGAATCTTCTGTTAAAATGATAATGATAATAATCACTAAGATCCTGAGCAAATGTCAATGTCAGGATTTGATCTTGGTTTATCTGATTCCAAAATACCGTGCTCTTAACTGCTGTGCTGACCTTTTTATTTTTGTCCAACATAAAAATATAATTTGAATCAGTCATCTGATCAGGGATTCTTTGTAGCATTTGAAGGCTGGAGACCATCCAAGTGTAGTTGGCTCAACATACTACCATTTGGCTATTTCATGTGATACATGCCAGGGCATAATCCAATTGGCATTGTTGCTGAATCCAGGTGATAAGAAACTTTGTGAGTGATAGGGGGAACTAGATAGACTTTAGCTTGTTTGCAAATTTTCCTGGTTCTTTTTGCACTGAGGTAGAAAATTGGATAGGAGTCTTAGAGACTTGGGGAAAAGTTTTCTCTCTAGAATTATACACACTGAGCTGCAGTCTGTGAGTCACCCGATTATGGAATATGATTAGTGCCAGAGGACACAGGTCAGTGTGTGATGTAGGATACATGTAGCGGGAAGTCAAGAGAGTAACAAAAAGCAGAACCATCATTTTTATCCATTTTATGCACACTTGGGGCCCAGGAAATTGGCAATTTCTTCTGATTATACTTAATTTAAAAGTCTTCTGTTTTGAGCAATACTTACAGGAGGATTTAAGACTGATCAATGCAAATTGATTTTTTTAAAGAAATCATTGTAGTCTTTAAACCCTGGACATTATCCTTAGATTGTAAGTGCTAAATTCAGTCTACCTTTTTGTTTCATGATGAGCAAAATTAATCTAGAGACCATCAGTGGTAATTAAGTCAGATAAGCCAAAAGCATACATCTTAAATAAGAGGGATTTTAGAATTGAGGTTGTTTTGTGAACGCAGTCAATTTAGTTTCATGTTGCAACTCTTCTAAAACCTTCTCAGAGTTATTTTCTTTAAGTAGTAGATTATAAAAATAGGTGTGTGTGTGTGTGTGTGTGTGTGTGTGTGTGAAGGGGTGGGGGTGGGCAGACAATAGAGAAAGGGAACCAGTTCCAGTCTTCACAGAGTTTGATTTGAGTAGAAATTGTTTCTGAAAATCTATGTTTGTAGCATTAACTAGACCAACTCCTATCAAATGCAGCTTGGTCAATTGTTACCATCCCAAAATAGGGCTGTTTCTGTTTGATCATGAAATAGATGATAAAATGTATATATAATCCAAATCATATTTCAGCCATCATGTTTACCTTCTCCTATTGTATGCTCTGTTCAAGAAAATGAATCTCTCAAGCAAGGAATTCAATATAAAAATTTGTTTCCAGTCTTCTTTCATTTTCATGTCTCCCCATAGGATAGACAGAGATTCCAATAAACAATAAAACCATCAAAAGGTGAGGCAAAGAAGTAGAAGGAGAGGCAGTCTCTGGATGGTACGCAGACAGGACAGTCAGCCTCTGACTCATAGGCTGTTTCTAAAGGTTGGCAATGACTTTGAAATTTTATCGAGTCCATCTCTTTTCCTTTAGGCAGGACTGTTCTTACACCTTTCCCAGTAGATGATAATCTGTCCTGTATTTTAATGAAACTTCCTCGCAGAGGACACAAGCTCCCCAGGGAACTCATTGTGAAGTTAGATGGAGTCTGTTGTCTCTTTTTATTGTTCATCTCCTTCCCAGGGATATAAAACAGGGTTGCCACCATTAAGATAAGTTAACCATTAAGTCAAGTCATTCTACATGGTTCTTGGACAGATTGACAGATCTTTAGAGAACAAAACTACCCTAGGTAACAACTAGTTCAGTCCCTTCATTGTGACTAGTTCAAGTCTTCTCCAGGTTGAGATTTGAGGGTTTTCTCAAACTCAGGTTGCATCATTGACTTATGTTTTCTTTAGACCTTCCCATCTTTTGCCCACTGTATATATTGCTAGTATTTTCTTCTATGTGCTAAAATCACACTGGACTGTCAATTAATAGTCAATGTTATGTGATTTTTTTCAAACAAAAAATGACTGCGTTTTTAGTTAATAGGACATTTTCAGCCCTGGAGTGACTCAGAACCTTGGGCTCCACTGTGTTTCTGCCACAGCTACTGGTATGACTTTTGGTGGGTAACTTAGTAAACGTCTGAGCCTCACTCAGTTCGTCACCATCAGATAGCAGCTTTCCCCAAGGTGCTTTCCATGAGGTCTCAACACATGTGACATGAAAAATGGTTCCATTTTAAAATAGCTAGTGGGGGTGGGCAAAGATTAAATGAACCTAAACAGATTTCTTTACTGAAGGACTTGATTTCTTCATGTTTCAGATAATAAAAAATGCACAGCATAAATCTTCAAATCTTCAAGAGAGGTGTTCTAAAGGTATCTAACTATGATTTTTTCCCCCTTTATTTTTAATGCAACCTCAATGCCACTTTCTCTGACCAGGCTTGTCTGCAAAGCAGAGACAGTTACTCTTTCCTTGGTGCTCATCCCAGAAACACAGGACAACTCAGGACTTTAGACTGGACAACAGATTGTGCATTCTTTTGCATCATGAGCTTTTTGAGGGCAGGGCCTTTCCTTATTTCTCTGTGTAAAGAGGGTCTAATCCAATGCTTGTATTTGGGAAATATTTAATAAGTATGTTGAGTGAGTCAAGCTGTCCATAAATGGAAGGAACTACCTTGAAAATGTTTGAACTTCCTATCACATAAAATGTTCTTATAGACTGAATTTTTTGAAATGGGTGAAATGTGTAGTAAAGATGATTGATCAGGAATCTATGGGAGTTTCCTGAGGTTATAAAGATAATAAAAGAATAAAAGCACTGACAGATAACCACAGGCAGTTTAGAGAAGGGCAGAGTACAGTTTACAGGCAGCTTTTCCTGGCATCCTTCCTAGGTCTGGATGAATTTTCCTATTGTCTTGAGTCCAGATTCTGTCTAACAATATAGAATGATTACTTAAGGAAATTCACCCAGATTACCAATATGTAGGGAAGGGACACAGTCCCGTGACATTTATCTTTCACCTTTTACAATGCCACTGTGTACTTATGAATTCAATTCATTGCATTTGGGTTAATTTTATTTTTCTCCTTTGCTATTCTATTACCCTGTTCTATTTCTTAGATGCTTCTGGAAAGCATGAAATTTGTCTCATAAGCAATTATCTCTCCTTTGATACCTGTTGTTTTGTGATCATAAGAAGAACTTGACAAATAATTACTGAAAAAAGAAAAATGAATATGGTGGCTCAGACATGTTTTCAATTTAGCATCTGAAGATAGATAGTTTATATTTGGCAAAAGTTTAAGTTCTGAAAGTAGGGAAAATAAGGGGGCATTTACCTATTATCCCACTCCCACCAGATTATTTATAAAGATATTAATAAAGATAATAAAAGAATAAAAGCACTTACAGATAACTACAGATTATCTTCCTCTAGATTTCAGATTATTTTCCGCTAGATGTATTTTATACAAAGGAATTCCCTTGGATTTATCATTGTAATCATAGAGTATATATAATTTTTCCTGATTTTTATCTCACTTGAAATTGTATGAAGTATTTAAAAATATCATATATATTCTTTTTTAGGTAGGAAATATTTTTACAATAAAATTTTGAAAATTATAGAAGTCCTGGGCAAAAAAGTTGCAGAAGCAAAATATTTTATTTATTTGTTTGTTTATTTATTTATTTGCAGTACCAGGAATTGAACCCATGGGCATTTTACCACTGAGCTACATCCCTAACCCATTTTACTTTTATATTTTTGAGACAAGGTCTCTCTAAATTGTCCAGGTTGACTTCAAACTTGCAATCCTCCTGCCTCAGACTCCGAGTCATTGGGAATACAGGTAGCGGTATTCGTTGGGAGTATAGTCAGTGCCCGACTCACAAATATAATTTTTAAATGTACCCACATGGTTTTTCTTATTCATTTGTGCTTTTATTGTATTTCTTAGTAGGATTTTTACTCATTTTACTTAACTCTTTATTTTGCCATAAAAAGGGTGAAATACACAATTATGGAAATGAAAATTTTCCTGCTTTTTCTTTTGAATATATTTGCAAAGCATCAAGTACTTACTGGTAAATTACTTTTTCAGAAGTTTGTGTCAACATTTACTATTTTAACAATCCACAAACATTCCAAATTTGTTCCAAATTCACCAGCAGCAACAATTTTTTTTTTACTTTTTAAAATACTGAATTATTTTAACAGAAAAAAAAATGCTTCTTTAATTTGTTGAATTTTTAAGCATGTGTTTTAGTCTCATTACTGAGGTCAAATCTTTTCTCATATTGATTATTTTTATTGTTTGGTGAATTCATGTCTTTCTGTTTATTTTTCTTACTGAACTAGATGAATGCTTTCATGCATAAAGTGTGTTCTTTCCTGAAGGTATGTTCACACACCACTGTCCAAGGATAGTGTGTGAGGCTAGGAGAAGCCACCAGGTGCGAGTGGCCAGAGCAGGCTGTTCTGTGTTGTAATGCAGCCACCAGGAGGGAGCTGAGTTACTAAATAATTTTCTGTCAGTTCAGTATTGCAAAAGTGAGGCTTGGCCAGCGAGGGGTGTGTGACAGGCTTCATTCTTCCCTTTGTCTCAACTATTCTTAGGTACATCCAGAAATTGCTGCTAAGTTGGGACTGTGGGCACATTGGGTTCATATTGCTCTCTGAGATATGAAGTGTCGCAACTACTCAATATGGTTGGCTCTTCACTTGAGCAAATTACCAACAGCTTGTGTGTGACTCCTTAAAAATAATGAGAACCTCATTTTAGGAGAGGGGACAGATTGTGTCTGTACTTGGCAACCCACGTTCCACTGCAGCTGGGATTGCTCTAGACACTCCATGGAGTGGTAGGGCCCATATTACAGGGAAATGTCCATTTTGTCTGAGGAGCTGTGGGGTCTGTCAGCATCTGGCAGTAACATTTTTTCTAGCACGACTTCCTGTCCCAAACCTCTGAATGTGACAGAAGTTAATGTAAGATCTCTGCAGTCTCTTTTAGTCCCTTGTCATTTCATCAGGGAGCTAAATGCTAAATGCATTCAGTCACATCGGAAGCCATGAGCTCCCTTTACAATATGGAAAATTTAAAATCAACATCAAAACATACAGGTTGTATTTTTTAAATACTATTTTTTTTTTATCTTGCATGAAACATTCACGAGTAGTTCAGATATAACCAGTAACACAAAAATTGTCCTATAGCAAAGAAAACAAAAGCTTTTTCACCTGAATAGCAATAGTTTTGGGCAGAATGGCTTAAAAATAAGTGGAAATGACTTGAGGATAAAAGAGTCTTTTCCCATTGCAATTTTTTTTTCATGCTGTATTTTTTCTTCTTAAGGGTCTATAATGCCTCCTCATTACTTATAGGATTGAATTCAGATTCTCTGAAGGAGTAAAACCCATATTGACAGAGACTGGAATAGGTTTGCTTTGTGGGGAGAATGTATGTATGTGCAAATGTCCTGGAGTGTAATCAGAAAGTTGATTTTAGAGACTGTTTAATAAGCCAGGCCCTATGATGCACATCCATTTCTTCTGGAAGTACTGAAACCACACTGCCATTTGCAGTACATTTTCTGTATATTAATTGCTATACTAATTGTTCATTTCTATATGCCAGGTACTACATTAAGTACTTCAAGTATATTTTCTCATTTTATCTTTTTAATGACTATTGAATGTAGTTGCTATTGATATTCTTACTTCATAGGTTAGGAAACTGAGGCTTAACAAAGGTTTATAACTTACCATATCACTTAACTTATTGCTGGCTAAGTCTGATTATAGTCATCCCTGGTATCCATCCACAAGGCATTGGTTCTAGGACCTATATGGATGATAAAATCTGCAACTACTCAAGTACTTTATATACAATGGCATAGTACTTACATATAGTTGTTCATATTCTTCTGCATCCTTCACATTACTTCTAGATTACATAGAATATCTCATACAATGTAATTTCTAAACAAATTGCTGTTATACTGTACTCTTTAGGGAATAAAGACAAGGAGAACATTCTATACATATTCAGTACAGATGCAATTTTTTAAAAATATTTTTGATCTGGCCAGGCCCAGTGGTGCACAACTGTAACCCTAGCAACTTAGGAAGCAAATGCAGAAGGATGGCAAGTTCAAGGCCAGCCTTAGCAATTTATTAAGGTTCTAAGCAACTTGGTGAAACCCTGTCTCAAAATAAAGAATAAAAAGAGCTGGGGATGTGGCTTATTGGTAAAGCTCCCCTGTGTTCAAACTTCAGTACAACAAACAAACAAACAGACAAACAGCCCCCCTCCCAAATTTAAAAATTAAATATTTTTGATCTAGAGTTGTTTGAGTTTGCAGCTGCAGAACCCAAGGATACACTGGACCAACTATACATCTAAATATCATGCTGACATGGTTTATGATATTAATAGTTACCTCTTGCTTCTTGTACATTAAGTTTTGTGCATGGTTTACCTAGATGATTTTGAAGCCCCAAATTTGACTCTAAGATTATATGGAGGCTCAACTATAATTAATTGCTATTAATTAGCAAATTAGCACTAAAGTTTTGCTTCAGTGAAAGACACATTGAATTAGGCATCAACACAAGTGAATTCTGGCAGCAGATGTACTCTTGAAATCAATTTCAATTTCAGCAAAGTGGAATGAATAGTGTTTTACTTGCCTGAAGGCAGGAGTAGACAAGATGACAACTTTGACTGAATATCTGTGGGACAGGACATCTCTAGTTGTGTTCTCTGGAAGATAGCGAACATGTATGTGAAAAGAGCATGACTTGAGCATCTTAAGTGGTATCATGAAGGAATTCTGGGAAAAAATGTTCTTTGCTCTGAAAATATATTAGCATTTCTGTTGAAGCATGGCATCTGCACCATCAAGGCATCATAACCCGACTAAAAGGGATGGTCATTAATCTTTCATGTACCAGCGTCCCTCCTATGAGAAACATGTGTCTTCACTTTGAAAATAGTACAGTATCTATTTGCTTGTCATCTCCTAACTAAAAATAATTTTAGAAAGGTGTAGAAAGAAGAGGTGTGTGTGTGTGTGTGTGTGTGTGTGTGTGTGTTTTAAAATAAAGTTTGATGGATAATTCTTTTCAGAAACAAGAAATATTCTTAGGGTATAATATGCCCATAGCTTTGTTCAGTTAGCAGTTTACCATAGCACATAATTCCCCGGGTAATTTAGCATGTAGTTCCATAGATAATTTATCATTGAATCAGGTTCTTCTCTCTGTTTCATTATTGCAGGTTATCTGGTACCTATAGTTTCTAAAACATTGACAAACTCATTGTGACTTATTATTCTAGAACCCATCACACTTATCTCCTTTTACATTTGATGTCCTTGACTTCAGTGCTAACTCCAGGCATATCAAGTTATCTGGTGTTTCCTGAGCATCTGTAAAGATAGTGAATAATATTAATTAAGATGGCTGTGCTTTTTCTCCTCACAGTTGATTCTTTTGCTAGAATGGTAACAACAGTGTTTTCAATAAAAACATCACCTGGGATTTTTTTTTTTTGTCCTTTCTCATAATAGAGATTTTTTCACTAAAATAGTGAGATAACCTTTCAAATCTAAAATACCTTCCAATTTATCAAAAAGGGACAAGCTAATATTCCCAGGCAAGCTCAATTCTTTTTGCAGGAGCATTTTAGGTCCAGCTAAGGAAAATGGTCTGCTCTGCAGGAAAACATTGTTGGCCCATTGTTATTTTAAATGCTTCCAGGAGACTACTGAGTAAGAGAAGAGTAGCAACAACCCTTAGCATGCCTGGGGGATGACTTGTTCTTTCATATTTGTGGAACCCTGTGTCAAGAGAGGAAAACATCTAAAAATAAAATGCATTTACTCAGAACCTCTGGGGCAAGGTGCAAAGAGCCTGTATTGTGGGAGCCAAGATTAAAAATTAAATGGTTGAAATCTGCAGAGCAACTGCCATCAGCAGAACCGTGGGCTCTTTCTGGTTAACTTTGTGTTATCTGATTAGTTTCGATAAATTGGCTTTGAGTACTAATGTCCTTTGGTCTTTTCTGTTGCTGTTCATAACTCCTAGTGACCCATTTGCTGGTGAGTTGTTTCTTCACAGTTCAGTGACCGTTGGCCCTTTCCTTCCTCCACCAGTGTGTGCAGCCATCAAAATGGGGTCTGATCTCTTAACAATCTAGTCAGGTCCCAAGTGGTTAGGAATCAACAACCCACCATAGTCCACATATACTACTCTGTGAGCTCTTCCCTGAAATGTAGCATGGAATGGAAAAGCAAGTCTAGGCAGGGAATAAGCACTGTTCTAAACGTACTGATGGAGACGGTGTCCACAAAGAGGGAAAAGTAAGCCAAAAGAATTTTGTAGACTGTTTCTTCTAATTGATTCCTGTGCTCTTGTTTTTTGCCCCAATTCTCTTCTATATGAGTAAATTTCTTAAAAGGCTGAATGCAGTTGCATTTTACATTTCTGTATATTTCTTTAGCAGTCCATACCCCTGCCATTGCTAGTACCTTATTTTTAAGCATCTTTCAACTCTCTTCCAAAGCCTAATGACCATTTGAAAGGCTTATCTCTTTTAGTAGAACTTGAGAAATATTGAATCATCTTTAGACAGTCTGAACTAGATGAACTGGAGCAAGTCTCCAGGGAGGATGCCTTGTACTCTTGAAATCACTTTCTTTCAGCAAAGTGGAATAAATAGTATTTGAACAGAAAAGTGAACAGTGTGTTGAAAATTGTGAGTATTGATTGTGCAAGTTGGAATGGGATTTTCTTTAAGGGAAGTATTTTGCTTATAGGTGGGAAATTTTCTTTGTTCATATTTTTTTGTTCAAAAGTATTATTAATGTTGTGTTCTCCACCCGTTTTCCATTTAATTTTAGCCGTGATGGTCAGCTCCTATATTTGAATATGTTTTGTGTTCCTCAAGAGTCCATTGTGACTAAAGTCTTAGTGCTCAGGGTGGTGCTGTTGGGAAGTGTTGGATCCTTTGGGAGCTGCACCCTAGCAGGAAGTCCTTAGTTCATTGTGGGTGTTAGGTGGTTGGAGTTTTGAATGTAACCACTCGATTGTTCTCATATGACCCCTTGATTCTTGCAAGAGGGTTGTTAGAAAAGGAACAAGCCTGACCCCTCCTGTACTCTTTCTCTCTGCTCCTGCGCAAGATGTGATTTCTTGGTCCTACATGGGTTTCTGCCATGATATACTGCCATTCCACTGACTTTACCAGATCCTAAGCAAATGGGGCAGTACAATCTTGAACTTTGACACTCTTCTCTAAAACTGTGATCTACATAGACCTTTTCTATTTAATAAGTAGTCCACATTGGGTATTTTATTATAGTGATGCAAAGCTAAATAGTACATTGTGCAATTTAAATATTTTAAAATAATAAAAGTTAGGAGATTAACTATGCCTAGGGACATAGGGAAATGTCTATGTCAGCCTATGCTTCTTTGAACCAAGCCAGATGCAGACTGTTTCTTGGTTGGTGACACTTTCTTGTTGCCTCTAGAGGTCTATATCCTCATTGGTTAGGAATTAATACACATAAATAGAGCCTGCATTTATGTATAATGAACTTCCAGATTGAAGTATTTTTTTGCTTCAATATTGTTGTTGTCATAATATTTGAAGTCTTTGGAAAAATGAATGATAACTTATATGTGAAATAAAAATGAAGGATAACTTATATGTGAAAAAAATATCCATGCTGCAAAGAACTCTTTGCATTGACTCCAGTTTTCAACAGAATAAATGTGTCTGATGATAGTGTTAGTGTCTGCAGAAAATACTTTCTTTTTTTTTTTTGTCAGTTAGTGGCGTCAGATTGTATGTAGAAGCACTGTGAAAAACCTTGAAATTTTAGCAAAAGAAAACTTTTCACAATGTAATTCAAGAAATGGGCACATAAGTGGATGTTTTAATAGTCATTTTATATTTCTTTTTAATGCCATCTGGCATGAAAAAAATTCTTGTAATAGCTCATTTAATCAAGGCTGTTATTTTTAGCTTTAATAGTCCTTAACATTACTTCAGATCTAGCTTAATTTTCTAGAGTATTAAGATGTGTGGTGTGTGCTCCATTTTTAAGTAGAGAAAAGACAAGCAAGATGAGTATATTTTGATTTCTGTTTTTTTTTCATTCTATTGTATAAGGCAAATTAAAGTTTTTCTTTTTCAGAAAAAAGGTATGCCTGGTTATATCTTTACAATATGCCTTTTCAGAAAATAGGTTTTGAATATTCATTTTAATCTTATTTCTTGTGACCTTATGTAGGCTCTGTGCTGTTAAATCTAAAGTTTGTGAGTTGTTATAGCTGAGTGGTAATTTTAGTGACATTTTAATGTCATATCTTCTCCTTAGCCTGTTTGCATATTGCATGCAGACTAAACTTCAGGAATTTTTAAAACATAAGATACATTGGTAAATGATTTTGACATGACTTCTTGCTCTTTTGGACCAACTATAATCTATTTTACTATTTTATTCTTGAATGACCCATTGCACTGTGAGAGAGTTAACTGAGTCTCTGTCATGCCAAGATGACTTGGTGTTTACCTTGCTGCACTAGTTTGACTCGAATGCTTAACAGAATATACCTGGACCTGGGTGAGTGTAAGAAGGAAATAGGGCCAAATGTTGCAGAAGTTGCATTCACATGCCATTGAGCTGTAGTCAGCTTCTCCCTAAAGCGTTGTAACTCCCTTAGACAACTTCCTCTTTGGGGAGTTGCAAAGTGTAGAAACTTTTGAGGAAGGGGCCCAGCTGCAGGGATCAGATTAGGAGTTTTCTTCATCAGAAGAGCCACCTTGCATGGCAGTAGGCCATGAATGGAGGGCCTTTTCCGGTTGTGACTCAGACCTGCTCCCCCAACCATTTACAGTCTTTGGGAAGAAGCAGAGTTACACTTGTGGCTGTTGGGGCCACATGTTCATTCTTTGGTGGTGCTCCCTGCAATGTGAACGCCTGCTGCTCCTCGATCAGGTATGCTGCCATTGTTTTGAAGGTAATTTGAGACAAAAGTGGCAAGGACATTTGTTAGGCTGTGGGACATGTAGATATAGATTTTGTGAATGCTTAATTTAGGACGATCTGGATATTTCCTGTTGGAATTAAAAATAGGCATGCAAAATGACTCTGATACCAGGATCAACCAAGGTGGAGAAATGGGAGTTTGAAAATATATTCATGTGGGGAGAAGACACTGATGAGACAAATATGCTTTAAAGAAGATAGATTAGAAAGATCATTGAAGAATTGTGCCAGTCCATTCTCTCCTATTTCCTTTGCTACCACCTGATTTGAAGTCACTGTGCTGGGCAAATGCAGAATTCTTCTCACTAAGGTCCTATGTCCATTCTGCCCATGGAGGTTGGCTTTCACATATGAAAAGCAATCAATTTTGTCCTTCCTCTGCCCAAGGACTTACCATGGCCAACTTGGCATTCCTGGACCTGACTCTGACCCTCTTTTTTTTTTTCATCTTGCTTAATTCGTTTTCTGACTCATTCCATTTAGGTCCCTCTGCTTTCCTAGATGTTCCTTGAGGTGTGAGCTACACATTTCCTCCTCAGGCTTTTTACCTATGTTTCCCTCTGATTAAAATGTTCTTCTTGGAGATGTCCACATTACTCACTTCCTCTTGTCCCTCCTGTCTTTGTTCAAATGACACTTTGGAAGAGAAGATTTTTTTTTGGCCATGCTATCTGGAATAGCACACGCACACAGGCCCCGCCTCTTCCATCTCACCCTGCCACCTTCTTCTTCATAGTGCTTACTACCTACCACCTGTCACATTCTATTTAGTTCAATCATATAAAATTTCCTGTTGTTGGATCAGGAATAGCTGATTAGTCATTTTCGTGTGGTCCAACCTAAATACATATTTATTAACTTCTCTATTATCTTTATTCCTTTCCTTCTGCTACCATTTAAACTCTAAGAGTTCAGCTGTTTATTATTATTATTATTATTTAAATCTGCAGTGTGTAGAACATAGTAGGCATTTAGAAAAGTGTTTTAAAAAATGGAAATGAAGGAGAAAATCATAGGAATTTGTCTGTAATAAGCAGAGAAAGTTTATATGGGAATTCATCTTTGTGTGTGTGTGTAATTTGAAAGGAATTCTAAAAATGTTGATTGGAAAGGCTTCTGAGTGAGTCCAGAAAAACTGAAGGATAAATTTGGATCCATGTTGAAGTATAAAGTTTCTAATTGAAACTGTGGGCTATCTGTAGACTTCAATTATATATTTTTTTCACCTTGTTTTATAAAACAGATAAGAGAGATAATACAGATTTTGGATAATATGATTCTGAAATTGTAAAGTTTTGCAATTGGTGAGTTATAGAATTAGCTTGTCAAATGTGACGTAAGTTGATTTTGACGAGGAAAAAGAAATTATTTTTTACTTGTAGTTCTGGAAATTTGGTTACTAATCTTAATACCATCTCTACTAACATACTTACAAACATTAGGTAGATTAATATAAGCAATCTCTTTCTTGTATATCTGAAACAGAAAGAAAAGAAAACCTATATCCATGGATTAAAAATAAAGATGGAATGTAAAACCTCAGGGGTGGACATTTAAACAGCTGTGGCTACCCTTTGGAGACTGTTAATAATCTCAGTAACCAAGGGCTTGGTCTTGACAAAGATGTGGAGACATAAAATTGAAAACTGAGACTATGAATTGGAGCAGAGATCTTTAGCATAAAATTGTGACCTATGAATAAAAGGGACTAAAATAATTTTATCAGCAGCACAGTTGAGACAAGGAAGTGATTTCTTAGAAAATACCATCTCTTCCAAAGATGTATTATGGTGTATATTTGCATCTCTTTGGGGCTTGAGATTTGAATTTGTGTTATTTATATATTATGGGAAAATCACACCTTGAGAAATTAACCCAGAAGCACCTGGCAGAATTAATTGCAAACTTCTTAGAAGCAGGTACCATTAAGGGAAGTTTCATAAGTTTCCCTCAGATAAATACTCCTGAAAGATTAATTCAGAGTCTCAAATTATAAAACATGAGAAAAAAATCTTCCATGCAAGCAAACATAGCAAAGAGCAGAGTCAGAATCTAAGACCTTCAAATGATGAAACTATTGCATAAGAACACCAAAATGAGATATAATAATTTGCTTATAATATAAGATAAACTGAGGTTTGTAAAAACATGAGCAGGAATTCTGAAAGTAAAACACACAATAATTGAAATTAAAAATTTATTGTAGGGGCAGTAGTTGTAGCTCAGTGGTACAGCGCTTTCCTAGCATGTGTAAGGCACTGGATTCAATCCTCAGCACCATGCAGAAATAAATAAGTAAAATAAAGGTAATGCATCCATCTACAACTGAAAAATGTTTTAAAAAACTTTAAAAATTATTGTAGGTAGGATAACAAATTAGATGCAGTTGAAGAGAGATAGTGAAATGCAGTATAATTTGAAAGGACAACCAGAAGGCAGTGAGAGAAAATATGAGAGAGGACTGGGCATGGTGGTGCATGCTTGTAATCCCAGCAACTAGACAGGCTGAGGCAGGAGGATTTCAAATTCAAGGGCACCCTCAACAACTTAGAGGAACCTTGTCTCAATAAAAAGGACTGGAGTTATAGTTCTGTGGTAAAGCACCCCTGGGTTCAATCCCCATTATCACAAAAAGAAAAAGAAAATATAAGAGAGACATTTTGGTGAGATTGAGATAACTTAGTGAGTCTGTAACAGGCATTCTAGAAAGCAATATCTGACTATAATATAATTAAATTAATAATTTAAGCAAATAAATCCCCCAAATCCTGAATGGATTTGAAAATTAATAACCACACTTGTATTCATATATGAATACATGACTCATGAACTCCATATCATGTACAACTGCAAGAATGGGATTCTAATTAGAGTAAGTCATACACCATGTAAGTGTAATGTCAAAATACACTCTAATGTCTTGTATACTAAAAATAACAAATAAAAAAAGGAAAAAAGCCACACTTGTAAACAACTTATGAGTTAACCAAGAAACATAATGAAAATTAAAAATATATAAAACTGAATGTTAACATTAGTAAAAATAATAGGTAGCAAAACTCATAGGCAGCACAAAAGTGGAAGATTGAGAGTTATATCCTTAAATGCCAGTATCAGAAAAGAAAAAAAAGAAATAAGATTTAATAACTCAACATTCAATATACAAATTTAGAAAGCAAATATCATAAAAAGTGTAATGAATGCACAATATATATTGATAAAAAGAGAAAACACAAAAACTGGTTCTCTGAAAAGACTTGTAAATAGGATAACTTATAGCATATTTGAACAAGGAAAAAAGTAATCTAAAAGAGACTGGAAACATTACAGGTAGTAGTAATATATTACAAGTGATATTTTTACCTCTAGGACAAGAGAATAATGGCCGCTAGCTCTTTGTATCTAACTGGTTGTCAGAGCCAGTGACGTAAGTGAAGGAAAGAAATAAGCAAAAGGTAGAAGGAAAGAAAAAGGATAAAGCAAAATTGCTACTAATTAAAGATAATAAATAAACTTCTCAGGAAAAATACTAGAAACAACACAAAAAGTTCAGGAAAGTTAGCAGATATAAAACAAACTAACTTTTTATGCTCAGCAAAAAATAAAATTAATCAGAAAGATCAGTTTAGAAGCAGATAGTATGAACATTATCAACAAAAACTGGAAATATATATTAATAAATCTAACAAAAGATTCAAATTCCATTCCAGGTAAAGTTACAAAAATTTTAGGTAAGTCTCCAAGAAGATTAAGTAAATGGAGAGAGATACCATACTTCAAATATGATACATATCAAAATGATTTCAGGTCTCCCTTTATGAATTTGTAAGTTCCAATGAAAGCTTATATTGGGGTGTTTTTGCTTGTTTATTTTAAGGATAACTTAAAGGAATTTGATAAGTTGATTCTCAAGTATATATAAATACCTAAGGGACAAGAATAACCAATATAAATTTTTAAGATGTTGGCAAGGTTAGTCCTCCACATAGCAAGAACTACTATAAAGCTACGGTAATTAAGACATTGGATATTGGAGCAGCAAAAGAAAACTATACCAGGTTTATAAACATGCCCATATATGTCTGAGGAGGAATTACAAATCTGTATGGAAATTTTAAAATGAATGTTTCTAAGAGATAGAATATTCACATGAGAGGATAAAAATAATGATATCTTCCTCAAAACAAACACAAATTAAATCCCTGGTGAAATACAGGTTTAAAGGTGAAACTAAAAGTAAAGAATTTACATTTTTAGAGAAAAAGAAAATGTATGGAATAGCTTAAGGCCACGGGGGAAGAAAGAATATCATAAGACATTAAAATACCAGCTATGGATAAAAATAATGAAGAAAACTAATGTATAGCGAAAGACACAAAAATATTTAAAAGAAAAGCTTCAGACTATAAAAGGATATAAATAATGCATGTAGCCACCAAAAAATGAGCAGACACTTTGTATGAAAGGGTCCTACAAAAAATATTTAAAAATCCTACCCAACAGAAAGATGAATGATACAAATGATAAGTGGATTAACAATTCACAGAAGAGGAAACAAGAATGACTGATAATTACATAATATTTGCTCTGCTATACTGGTGATTTGGTTCATACAAATTAATAAATGAAAATTCCATTTCATGCTCATCAGTTTGGTAAAAATTAAAGTCGGAAAGTACCAAATACTGGCAATGATGTGGAAGAATAACTCAGTACAACTAAATACCAAATTGGTACAACAATTTGAAGTTACTTGGTAAAGTTAAAAATGGCATATATTCTAGAAACATGCTTGTATGTGTTTGCCAGGAGATGTGCATACAGATGTTTATTTGTTATGATTTTGTAAGAGCATAATCCTGGGAAAATTCTGTGTTTCCATCAGTAGAAGAAAGTACAATTAAAAAATGGTGTATTTAGACAGTAGACCATATAGTACAGCAGATAAAATGAATAAATTCCATGAGATGTATTAACACAGATAGAGGTCAACAACATAAAGTTGAACAAAAACAACCTGCAGAAGGGTTAATGTTAGAGTACCATTTATATAGTTTAATAACAAGCAAATCCATACTTTGTATTCACAGATCAACAGAACTAAAAAAAAAAAAAAAAGAATAGAAATCCTAAATACCAGTGTTTAGTAGGATTATGTGAAGGGACATAGGGAAGCAGGGAAATAGCATCAGGGACGGAGGGTACACTGGGATCTTCAAGTCTGTCTGAATTGCTTGTTTTTTTTTCCAACTATTTATTTGATATTAGATTGAGATTCTCAGGAAAGTAGTACAGAGGTGTTCTGTGTACCTTTTACCCAGTTTCTGCCAATGATTACATCTTGCTTAGCTAAAGTACAACATCAAACTTTGATATTTGATATTAAGTTGGATATTTGATATTGAGTTTGATATTGGTCCAATATGTGCATATACTTCTTTGTCCTTTTTATCACATGTATAGATTTGTATAATCATCCTGTTAATCAAGATTTGTAACAGTTACATCATTACACAAATCTCCCTTGTGTTATGTTTTATTTTCACAATCATACAAGTTATTTTATTTATCAATAGTTCATTTATTTTGCTGAGTAGAATTCCATGGTGCACATGTAACAAATTTTTAATAATTAATCTATTGAGGGACATTTTGGTCTTTTAATTTTTTTTGCTATTATAAATAAAGCTGCTAGTAACAATTGTGCATAGTTTTTTGTATAAAAGTGAATTTCTTTTTCTCTGGAATAAATGCTCTCCAGTGAATTATTGGCTCATGTGGTAAATGCATGTTTAGTTTTTTATAGCTTGTTTGTTTCGTGGTACTGAAGATTAAATCCCAGGCCTTGCACATGGTAGGCAAGCATTCTGCCACTAAGTTATATCTCAACCCCTACATATTTAGTTTTTAAACAAAATTCCACACCATTTTCCAGCATGACTAAATCATTTTATGTCCCCTTAACAATGAGAAATAATTCTCTGCATCTTTACAAGTATTATTACTATTTTTTTATTTTAGTTAATTTAGTGGATGTATAATGTCTTATTATAATCTATATTTGTATTTCTTTAATGGATACTTTAAGTTGTAAAGTAATATAACTTATTATCTTGCTGGCTGAAATCAAAGCATTGGTAGGTATGTTCCTTTCTGCAGATTCTAAGAGGGAACCCATTTCCTTGCCTTTTCCAGCACATTACTTGGTTCATGGCTCCTCTTCTTCTGTCTTCAAATCCAGCAACTGTAGTTTCCTAACAATACACCTCCTCTGTATTGGTGTTCCAATTTCAAGGGCCCCTGGTAATTCAACTGGACCCATGCGGATAATTTAGGATAGATTGTTTTAAAGTTAGTTGATGGATAACTTAATTCCATCTGCCAATGTAGTTCTCTTTTACTATGTAATGTAACATCTTTAGTGGTTCTGGGGATCTGAAGAAGCTATTTTTGCCTCTCATAACTAGAAAGGTTGAGTATCTTTTCATGTGCTATTTGCCATCTGTGTTTCTTCTTCAGTGAAATGTCTTTGTCTTTTGACCATTTTCTAATTGGATTGTTTGCTTTATTACTATTGAATTTTGAGAGTTTTTTCTTTATGTAGTTTTTGTTGTAAAAGTGAGTACTCTAACATTTGGTTTATAAATATTTTCTCAGTTATAGTTTGTCTTTTCATCTCTTTAGCAGGGTCATTCATGAAAAGAAAGGTTTTTATTTTGTTAAAGTCCAATTTATTGATTTCTTTCTTTTATGAATTATACCAAGCCTTACGTGCTGAAAATATTCCCCTATCTAGCTAGTTATATATTTTTGCCTTTTCCATCTAACTTCACTCCCATTTTGATTTAATTTTTGTGAAAATGATGAGGCATGAATTGAGGTTTATTTTATTTTGTCCATGGATATCCACATGGACTGCTCTAACACACCTTGTTGAAAAGATTGACCTCTCTCCATAAAATTACTTTTTTACCTTTGCCAAAAATCAATTGACCCTCCCCCCATTTTTTTTGACCAAATATATGGAAAACTGTTCAATATCATTAGCATTTAGGGAAATGCATATCAAAACTTCCCTGACATTTTATGTCATGCCATTTGGAATGACAGCCATCAAGAATACAAACAATAATAAATGCAGGAGCAGAAAGTGGAAAAAAGGATCCATTTTACGTTGTTGGTAGGACTGTAAATTAGTTCAACAACTATGGAAAATAATTTGGAGGGTCCTCAAAGGACTAGGCCCTTAAAGTCTAAAGCTATTTGAATAATAAATGATGATGTAGTGAGATGAGAATTACAGTGGACTGAAGACTTAGAGCTAGTTGACTTTGGTCAAAATCCCTTCCCTCTCTGGGCTTCAGTTTTACCTCCTAAGAGCCAAAAAGGCTGGCCTAGATGACCCTTAGAGCTTTTGCCCTGTTAATGTTCAGAGAGTGTGTGAGAAGGCTCAATAGTGAGTTGAGAGTAGGAGATGAGGAGAGGATCCAGGTGGAGGCTGCCTGGGCATTATTAGAGGTTCATGGAGTGGGGAAGTCCTGTTTTGAAGTACCTTGAAAGTTCTCATTATACCTCTAACTAATCATAATAATGTAGAAGATATCATCTTACAAAAGCCTTACACTCTTCTGAATTTTGTAGTGGGTTACTACATGGTGTGCTTCTTTGGATTCAATTGACACCTAATAAACAAGTCTGAAACAGAACTCATCAAAATATAATCTATGAAAGTCCTAGGGGTTTGTTCAACAAAATTCCCAATGTGAGTTGAACCCTCTATTGAGCACTTATATTCTTATAAGTAGAAACATTATAAATTGATTATGTGAAAATATTTATTATATACATTTTAATTAAGACACTTGCTTTTTAAGCAGGAAAAAAGATTTCTACTTGCTCTGACTTTCAACCTATAATCTAGAGCACATTTTATATTTTTTGGCTTCATGTTGCCTGAAGAGCTATTTGAGGAGGACTAAAGAAAGACATTAACCAAAGGAGATCAATTTCCTCATCTCCCCTTGCTTCTTTTGACAAAAGCAAGATTTTTGCTTTCTGAAAATTTGCTACTGGTAAACTGATAAAGAATAACAAAGTTCACAAATTGTGTGCTATTGTCTTTACTTTTTCAAAAAGAAAGTCATAGTGATAAATACTCTTTCTACAGAGTGGCTTTTAACCCCCAGCAAGGAAGAATCAGATAATTCCTAAAAAACATTTTTGTTCAAGGATGATTTGTATTAAAGGTATGTGTGTGGACCAGCACTAGCAGCAGCATCAAGGACATTTTTAGAAGTGTAGGATATAATGCTGAATCCCAGACTTGCTGAGGCAGAATCTGTATTTAGAAAACATTCCAGACTAAGTGCAACATGGTATCCTGAAATAGAGAAAGGACATCAGTGGAAAAGCTGGTGAAATCCTGACAAAGTAGTTTAGTTAATACAAATTTAGCAATGCTACTTAGTTTTGACAGTGCAACTGTCTGTGTAAGATGGTAATATTAAGGGAGCTGTGTGAAGGGTATCTAGGAATCCTCTGTACTTTCTTTGCAACTTTTCTGTCGAGCTTAGATTATTCCAAAATAAAAATTTTATTTAAAAAAATTCTCAGGTGATCTGATGATTCATTTGCACATTAAAATTTTGAGAGGCACTGCTAGGATACTCTTTAAAAATATAGTTTCTCTGGATCTATGCCAGAACTCTTAAATCAGAATTTCAGGGTGTGATAATTATGTTCTAAATTTTTAAACAATATTTCCTGGTAATTCTCATGTGTACTAAAATGTAAGAATCCTAGTTTAGAGTTCTCTTTAAAAAGTTGCCTTTCTTTAGAAAATGTAGTAGAACTTATTAGGCTTTGGTTCATAGACCCCAGTCTATGGTCTGACATAAAATTATGATAACATTTTTGCCAGCCAATAGTACGATGAGGAAAAAAATTCATGTTCAACTTCTGAAAAAGCAGGATGAGGAGCTCTGTGGATCAGCCTAATAAAATAGCCATACCTGGTGAAAATCATTTAAATGATTTAAAATCTAATCCTTTAAATCTGTAGAAATTATCCTAAAGATATAAAGTAAATGAAGAAAAATGTATTCAAAAACTCTATTAAATATGGGTTACAAAGTGAGAGTTGATGGTATTTAAGTCATGACCCAGGCCTCTCTCAGACTTACCAGCTCAGCATAAAAGAAACTGCATTCTGGGTGGTTCTAGCCAAAACATGGGGCTCCCTCTTTTCCAAACTTCCAGTCCACTTCTATACATCTCCCCAGGAGAGACAGCCCACAAACATTTCTGATTCTTACCCCCAGTTCTATGTTGGAGAAGCTGTATTCTAGGTAAAAGGTCGGGCTCCCAAACTCCTGTTATCCACACATCTTAGGGTAAAAGCCTACCCTCAGGATAATTGGTCAGGATAACTGGCTTATAGGACAGAAGTTCCACACCAGGAGAGGCAAACAGAAGAACAGAGAGTACTGGCCCTGGTGAGCTATCTGCTTGTAAAGCAGAATTTAATTTGAGAAGAATCTTTGAACCCAAATCTGGAGTGGTGGTACCTCTCCCAGGGGGAGAGCCAGGCTATATAAGACAAAGAATTCCATATTTCTCTCCAAATGAACTTATTTTATTTGGAACAGGATGTGATGAAGTTAAAGCCTAAAGCATTGTTGAAAATAATTGAGGTCTTAGTAGTAAATACTTAACAAGGGGCTACTAACTCCATAGTAGCAAAAAGGTAAACTATAGGCCAACTAGAAATTTAACACCGAAGACCAGAAAAAGAGAGAGCTAAGAAAAGTCCTTCCGGGGTCATAACAAGTCTCAAACCCATACTACCCCTGGATTAGACAGGAACAAGGCATTGTTGAAAACTATAGATCAATCAGCCAGTAGTTAGTGAAGTTAACGGTCAAGAGTGATGCTAACAGAGGCAGACAGCTTAACAGAGGTGAGGGAAACATGTGGTCAAAAAGAGCAGTGCTAAAACCACTATCATCTCTTTGTGACTGTGGACGTGCTCAAGGTTCTGTCCTCTGTTGGGTGACATCAGAGGTTGCGAATTCCAGGAGAAATTGAACTCACAGAAATAATGAAACAATGAAACGAGATAATCACAATGACAGTTCCCAGGACACAGGAATCAGCATTCACAGTTGCTATAACAAAATATTTGCTTTCAACAAAAAATAGTTTTCATCAAAAAATTAAGAGGCATGAGAAGTGTGATCGCATACACAATGAGAAAAAATGAGGCAAGAGGAACTACATCTGAGAAAACCCAGAATTCAGACACGGCAAACAAAGATGTCAAATCGACAATTATAAATATTTTCAAAAAATTAAAGGACACTATGCTTTAAAAAAAGTAAAGAAAGGTGTAATGTCAATATCTCAACAAATAATGAATGCCAGTGAGGGGTAGAGACTATAAAAGTGAATCAAATGGAAATCTACTAGAGTTGAAAATTAAAATACCCTGATTAAAAAATTCACTTCAGAGGTTTAACAAGAGATTTACCTAGAAGTGAGAAAGAATTAATAAAGATATATTGATAGAGATTATGCAATCTAGGGAACCAAGAGAAAAAAAATAATAAAATACGAACAGACCTTCAAAGAAAGTGGGAACCATTAAATGTAGCAACATATGCATCATTGGAATATCAGAAAATAAAGAAAATGGAGCAGAAAAAAAATAGTTGAAGAAATAATAGATGAAAATTTCCCCATTTACACATCTAAGAAACTCATGAATTCCAAGTAGAATAAACTTGTGTAATCCATACCAGGCTAGTTGTAGTGGAAACATTGAAAGACAAATACTGAGAGAAAACCTTGAGAACAGCAATGGAAAAAAATAATTTAAAAAATCATATAGAAAAGTACCCAATAATAGCAATAGCTGACTCATCATGAAAAACAATGGAGGCCAGAGGCATGGGTAAATATTGATAGAGCTGAAAGAAAAAAAAATGTCTACATAGGAGATAACCTTCAGACTTTGGTTTTTGGGGACTGGCTTATTTCACTTAGCATAATATTTTCCAGTTCCACAAGGGAGGGTGTAAAGGGGAAGAATAGAAGTTCATTAGATTAGACAAAGGAGAATGAAGAGAAGGGACAAGGAGGGGAATAGGAAGGATAATATGACCAGTATAACTCCATATCATGTACAACCACAAGAATGGGATCCTAATTAGAATAAATTCTACTTCATAAACTTCTCCATGTATGTATACTATGTCAAACTACATTCTATTGTTATGTATATATAAACAGAACAAATACAATTTTTATTTTATAAAAAGTCAACCAAAATTCTTAATTCAACAAAATTATCTTTAAAGTGAAGGTAAAAGAAAGACATCCTTAGGCAAACAAAAATTGAGAGATTATGTTGCTAGCAGAACTTTCTTCTGTTAAGAAATATTTATGGAAGTTCTTCATGTGAAGGGAACAACTGCGTATCAACAAATTAGATAACTTAGATGAAATGGATAAAGTCCTAGAAAGTCCCTAAGTACCAAAATTGATGCAGTAAGAAGTAAAAATTCTGAATAGACTTAAAACTGACAAAGTGATTGAATTAGTAATTTTCCCCAAAGAAATTCTCAGGCCCCGATGCTTTCAAGATAAATTCTGACAAATATATAAACAAGAATTAACACTAACTGTTCAAAAATTCTTACCATAAAGAAAGAAATTAAAACCCTCTTGATTGCTGGTGGGTATATAAAATGGTTCATCCTCTTTGGAAAATAGTTTGGTAGGTCCTGAAAAATGACACACATAAGAATTAATACATCACCTAAGTTAACTCTGTACTTACCATTTTTATAAGACAAGAGAAATGACAACATATGTCTATATAGAAACTTTTACCTAAATGATGGCATTATTAATAACAGCTGAAAAGTGGAAGCAATCTAAGAGTCCATCAACCAATGAGTTGATAAACAAAATGTAATATATCCATAAAGTAGAAAATTAGAAATAAAAATATTGATACATGCTACAACATAGACCCTTGAAAATGTTATGCTTAGCGAAAGAAGCAAGTCACAAAAGAGCACCTGTTGTATAATTCCATTTATATGAAGTATTCAAAATAGACAAATCTATAGACAGCTGATTAGTGGCTACCTAGGTCTAGGAGATTTGAGGCAAGTGGGAAATAATTGCTAGTGGGTATGGTGTTGAAATGTTATAAAATTGTGATAATGATTGCAATCACTCTGAATATACTAGGAATCCTTATTTGCTTCAAATGGTATGTGAATGCTACCTCAAGGAAAATGTTTCTAAGAAGTAAAGAAAATATGTACGGAGAGGCAGCATGGTATGCAGGAGTCTATAAGGTTGTGGTTAAGGTTACCACCTTGAGCCCAGGGCCAACCTCATCGTAACAGCTGAGTGACCTTGCAACTTTGTTAATTTCTCTGTGTCTCAATTTTCTCACCTGTAAGCATAATATTTGTATATGTATCATAGTATTATTATAAATATTAAATGAAAAAATATCTTTAAAGTAATGCCTGGTAGAATATAATCACCATGTGTTTGGTAAATAAGTAACTATGGAGTAGGAACAATCTAATATTTGTTCTGGGAAAATTATCTTTTATTCTGAGAGTTTGATCTTCATTTCTATATTGTTAAAATTTTCTTTGGTCCAGGTGCAGTGGTACGCACCTGTAATACCAGTGACCTGGGATGCTGAGGCAGGAGGATGGCAAATCCAAGGCCAGCCTCAGAAACTTAGTAAGACCTTAAGAAATTAGTGAGACTTTCTCTCAAAATTAAAAATAAAAAGGGCTGAGGATGTGGCTCAATGGTAGAGTGCCCCCAGGTTAAATCTCTAGTAGAGAGAGAGAGAGAGAGAGAGAGAGAGAGAGAGAGAGAGAGAGAGAGAGAGATTTCCTTTGGTCAAATAAAGGAAATGATAGAGCAGAAGGCAGTTATTTCATAATGGTATTAATTTGCAAAAGGAAAAGTTGGTACTCTTGTATCAGTCTATAAGTATTTTCTTAATGCTTTTTGAAATCATGCTGATACCTGAAATCCTCAATCAGGGAACCACTGATTTAAGAACCATGTCCTTTGTTCAGTGACCCTTGGACCAATAATGACTTTAGAAAAATGTCATTAAAGTTTTAGCATAGAAGGGTAATATAAATAGAAACTCAACTACCTTGCAGAATACTTATCACATAGTAGGTGTTAAGGAATGTACACTGGAACGAATGGCAAGGGTGGTGTGTATTATGAGTATCCTTAGAGTGTGTGTTTATGTGTGTGTATAGATGTGGTCTTTTTCTGCTGCTCAGTGGCATATAATTGTATCTCATATGTTCAAGTGTCCATATTTCTGCTAACTTTATTCAAAGTATTTATATGGATTCCAATCCTTCAGTTGAATTTCAGAACCCCTCTTTCAGATGTGTTAATGAATAATTAGTTGTTCTTACCCCTACCCCCAGTTTTCAGCAATGTTTTCTATTAGTGGTATGGCTGCTGTGGGATTTGCAAGTATTCTTGGTGTCTGAAGGCCCCTTAAATTATTTTATTTAGTTGGCTTTACCCAGAAAGTCAAGTGTCTGACACTTTTAATATTTTTGAAGAGAAACTGGAAAATATATCAACTCTGTAGAAGAGGTTTCCATTTACCTTTTATATTCTGTTGGTTGGGTATAGGTAGCAATTCTTCATGTGTTGAGAACAGTTTGAACCATGCTGACTGCTATGAAAGTGCTTAGAAATAATTACGCTTCTGAGACCTTTGTGAAATAACCTGCTTGACTCAACATGTGTTTGTGGGAAATTTGTCTTCCTATGTAGTGTAGGAGGAGGCAGTATAGGACAGTGGTTTGGGGACTATCATGTCTCCCTGAGAACACACCTTTGATTTTGTTTCCCAAGTCTGGATTTGCCAACACATGAGACTAAAGCATAAAACTGTAGTGTTTTGTATTTTCATGTGCAACTAATGTAAAACATCAATGACAGGAAAATTATTTTTGATGCTCTTGGTAATCCAAGAAGAATTGACCAGTGACTTAAAGGATGTAAAGTTGCAAGAAAGTAGGATTATTCTTTGATTCAAAAGGCTTAGTATAACCTAAATTATTGTCTTAAGAGAACAGAACCACAACGATAACCAGAGTATTGCTTAATATCTGCTGCTATTTTTAAAAAGCATTTCCCATAGTCTTTCATTGTGTCTTAATGTTACCAAACTTTATATTGCAATTGCTTAGAACTGTTCTAGTTGAGGCAATTTTAATTTACATATCCCACTATGCCACTTTGTTCATGAAGCACTACAATGTGAGAGTGGCTCTTTATTATAGATCACAAAGTTTGAAACAGTTCGTTCTACATCCTATTTGTGAAAAATCAGCCTTGAACAGGGTTAATGAAAATTATTAGATAGAATTTATTAAATGATTGACTTGGGAAGTCCTTCCTTCATACTATGTCAATTCATGGTCTCCAACCTTTGCTGTCTGAGTAATTCATTTTTGACAAATAATCACTTAAACTTGTATGCAATTGTTTCAAATATTTCATCTTCACAGTTGAATTATGATACTGATTTCATACAGGTCCTCATGATGTCAAGGACAGAGCTATCAAAATCATAGGTGCTCAAGACCGAAGGATTTGGGGTCACTGTGAGAGACCAGCAAAGTCACAGCAAAGAATGATTATATAGAATTATTCTTGTCTCATTTAAATAATTTGCTGTGGCCACTTGAGTGTGTGTTTTATTATATAAAGTTTGGTTACTTTGTCTCTGCATTGTCAACCATGTATTTTTGAAGTTATGTGTTTTTCTGGAGATACTTGTTGCAAGTGATCACAATTCAACTTAAATGGATCAAATAATTGAAAAATCCTAGGGGGTGGGTCTGAACTCAGGACCTCAGAGATATTATTAGGATCATATCTCCATTGAATAGGTCAGTTTTTCTCTGTATTGGCATAATTCAAGCAGACTGTTTTTATTATAATCCTGTCACCTAAACTTACATACTATGCCACAAAGTTTACATATATTCTGTTGTTTCAGCAACCTTAACGGAATTATAGCTTCTCTGTTCTAATAGTTTTAATAAAACTCTCAGGATTTAACTTTATTGGACTAACAGAGGCTGCCCAGATCATCACTGAACCACTCATTCACTGTGACCAGCAGAAGGTCATGTACCAAGACCCTCTGAGATTGGCAAGTATGATTTCCTCAAAGAAAATCATTGTGTAATTATCAAAAAATGGGAAAATGAATCTGTTCCTCCTGAATACACAAAAAAATACATAGTTTGTTTCTTCTGATGTAAAGTATTACACATTATATACACCTGTTTCCTTTTCTGCATAATATTTTCCCTGAAATAAACTTACTTTTAGAATGTTCTAGGTTATCACTGAATTCTGCATGGAAAGAGATAGGAGTAATGAGAGATCAGAAAAAGAACAAACCTTAACCACTATTCATGCCAAAATAAAATCTTCTGGAGTACGTGCCAAAGCCTACCTCCCTCTGATGAATGGTTTTCTAAGATCCAGTTCATTTTGCCTGTCAAGTTATTTTCAGAAACTCCTCAGTAAAGATTTTGTAAACATAATAGAGGTTGAGACCTATTCTTAAGATACTCTAGACAATTTTGCTTAATAATTTTTCTCACCCTTGAACTAAAGTTCATCTCTTTAGCTAACATCACTACAAAGATCAGGTAATACTTCTGTAATATTAAAAACTCAATTCCTCCTTTTCTAAAAGTGTTTTATCAACCTACACTAAAATCAATGGTCCACACTGTTGTTTTTGCCAAAATAAGAATGATTACATTGTTAGTGTGAGTCCTTCTTCTAGAGAAAAAAAATCTAGAATGATTTATCCACTTAGGATGTGAATAGTTGTCAAGGAGATAGAAATATAAAGTAGAAAAAATGTCTACGTTGCAAAGGACATTATACATTCTATTTTTTATTTAGACTGCAGTATTCAGAAATGGGGGCTTGTTTTTATTTTATAACCTCTATTTCAGTAATGTTGTTGAATACTTTCTAAACATATCCCCCCTCCCCCACTACTTCAAAATAATTAGAAACTTCTTAGGACACGATTAAAGGTCTTGGTAAGTTTTTAAAAGTTTCTCAATTCACATTTGGTTTTTCACTTCAGAGCCATTGGGACTTTTTGTTAGGTTTTGGCCTTTCATAATTTCTTGCTAATTAAAAACAAGGTCAACAATAAACATAAAATATAAATTCCAGTCCAGCCCAGCCTCCCATGATGCTTGTTGCCTGACTATTCTGATGTGTTCTTTGAAGAGCTTAGGTGTAATGTGGTCAGCACTATTCAAACAATTAATGTAATTGAGTGAAAATCTCCCCTCAGCAGAAATAGCTTCTTCTGGGAGGAGGCTAGACTGCTGTTAAAATGAAGAAGAGTTATGTAAGACCGTGTTTTTGTCCAAAGTGATTGGGCTGAACTCCAAATTTCTCTAATGAAACCTTTGCTGAATAACTGTTATGCCGGCAGCTGCTTGCTTCAAAATCAAGTGTTGATTCTTGCCACTTGATCAACTACCTTAAAATTAAGAGTTCTAAAAGTCAAACTCAAGTGGTTATTCAAAGAAATTGGTTGTGCAAGAATTTACTCTTGATGATATTGAGTGGTCCAGAATCCAGAATGTGAGCATTTTCGATGTTATGACTTTTGTTGAAGGAGATCTGTCTGATGACATGGATTTCTCCATCAGTCTCTGGCAAATAATGATATCTTTTAAAACTCAGAAGATCATTTATAAATTAAGGATGATGGTACTTATATCTCCTTAACTTCTCTGAAATGTTCTGAAAACTTCAGCTCAAGGGCTAAATATTTTTCTGTTCATCTGTAAAATAACTATACCAATCTCTGAGAACTTTGAAAACAAATCGAATGTCCCACTTTCAGAAGAAAACATTGTGATAGTCAAAAATAGTACTTTATACAAGAAAGGTAGATATGTTGTTCTTGTGAGAGGAATGATTAGATTTTATAGTTTTTATTTCCAAAGGCAAATAACATGTCATAAATAAAAAAATACTGGATAAGAATTGGTACTAAAGAGGACTGGCATTCTGAAGTAAATATATCTGAATTTCAGAATATTTATGAGTACTTTCTACTATGGTGTCTCAAAATTCTCAACTTTGCAATTGTTTGGATTCTTATTCTATACAGAAAAAGGGTAAATATTGACATGTTAACATTAAAAACAAACCTGGATTCATCAGTGAAATTATGTGGGTATTCTTAATTATTCTTGATTCTTAACTATTCCATTACATATATTTCTGAATAACAAACAACTCTATGTGAAATAGGATATATCAAGAACTATGTAATGTTTTGAACGACCAACAATAAAAAAAGAAAAAAAAATTGAACAAACTACTCTAAAACTTCATGCTTTAAAACAGCAACTATTCACTGTGGCTTAAACATGGTTTATACTTTCCAAAATTCACTAAAATTTGATCCCCAATGTAACAGAGTTGGAGCAGTGGGAACTTTAAGAGATGGTTAGGTCATTAAGAGGAATGCATGCCTTTCTTGCAGGAGTGAGTGCTGTCTTTTGATGGTTAGGATCAGTTAACACCAGAACAGATTGTTGTAAAGTGAATTCAGTTTCCTATGCTTTCTCTGTCTTCCTTTCTCAGCACATGATCTCTTCTTTAAGTCCATGCTTCTGCCTTCTGCTTTTCCACCATGCACACAGCAGTATGAGGCCCTACCAGAAGCTGAGAAGATGCTAGTGCCATGTGAATGGACCCCCAGAACAGCAAGCCAAATCCAACTTTTTCTTTATAAGTTCCCCAGTCTCAAGTGCTCTGTCATAGCAATAGAAAACGTTCTATGAAGCCAATTCTACTATGTCTCCTAATTCTTCAATCTGGACTGGGCTCAGTTGGAAAAGTATTCACCTGTTCTTGTTTGGACTCATTTATGGGGTGATATTTCTCTGGCAAATTGGCAGTGGGATGGATCCAGGCCCAGTGGAACACTGGATGACTGGTCTTTTCTCTCTCTGTGTAGTCTCTGGGCCTTTCTAATTTCACACTGTCTTTCCGTGTGACCTCTTTTGTAGCTAAACTGCTGGCAGAGCAATTCTAAGTGCTTAAAAGTTTCTAAGTCTTGTTTTTTTAGACCCAGAAGTGGTACAATGTCACACTTGCCACATTCTGTTGGTTATGTCAAAGAACAGGACCATTCCAGATTCAAGGGGGAAAGACTGCACAAGGATGTGACTACTGGGAAGCATGGGCTACTGGAGACCACCAAAGTCATAACCTCCTACATTAGCATTTACTGATTCATTCAAATGATATGCAACATTTCTATATTCATTGTCAGAAATACATATTTGCCAGTCATCCCCATACGCTCTGTTGTGTTCTGGGTACATGGATTTAGTTAGACTTAATTCTTATTAGTAGGACTTTATATAACCTTTCTTAGTCTCTGTAAAATGTCTGGATGAATAAAGTGGATATGATCTTGATTTTATGGAGACTAGTTTTTGAGGAGAGATGGATGTGATTAAATTACTAAACACACACATACACGCATGTGTATATATATATACACACATATGTGTGTGTTTATAATTATAAGCTATATTATATATGATAAAAGGAAGGTCTAGAGTGCCATGAGTGTACATGAATACTAAAGAAGAAAAGACAGGAAAATATTCTCTGAGGAAGTGATGTATGTTTGGATTAAGGTTTATAGGACGAGTACAGCAGAGTACAAAAATAGTGGGGAAGGGAAAAGATGCATTCCAGGAGATGACCTTGAGGTAGGAGAGACCATGGATTGAGGGACACTGAGGATTTGAGGAAATGAAACCAGACACTGTGAGTGAGTATAATGCAAAAAACCTGGGCAAGAAGTGAAATGAGGCTGTAATGGAAAATGGAGCCAGAGCACAGAGGGCCTTATTGGTCGTAATGAGAATTTATTAGAGTAATAGAATACCACTGAAGAATTTAAGAGGTAGGTAAGAAGAATCACAAATAATAAGATTGCCAAATTTATAAAATTAAATCTAGTTTCTATGTGGAGAATCAATTTATGAGGCCAAGTAAGAATGTGGAAAGGCTAATTATGGGATTATTACAAAACTTAGGTGAGATACAGTGATAGTATAGTAGGTGTGGAGATAAGTAAGCAGATGTAAGGGATGTCGAGGAGAAAGAATGGATAGGAATTAGAAGCATACATGCCTTGTATGGTCAAAGAGGAAGGAAAGAGAGAGGTGTCTCTTTGCAGAACTACATGAATGGCATATATGTATGAACATATATGTATCTGTCTATATCTGCAGGGACATGAAATGTTATGTCAGTATGGGGAGAGGCAATCGAAACTTGAATTTACAGTAGAGTAGAGGGAAGGGATGTTGGGGGACAGAAAAGGGAAATACTGGGGACTAAATTAGAGCAAATGATATTCTATGTCTTTATAATTATGCCAAAATGAATCCCAATGTTATATATAACTAAAAAGATCCCATAAATGGAAATAAAATAACATTAAAACAACTTGGGTTTATATATATTTACATTAAGATGCTTTTGAGAAATCCAGGAAGTGTCTGGGCCTGGTGGCGCACACCAGTAACCACAGCGGCTCTGGAGGCTGAGGCAAGAGGATCCTGAGTTCAAAGTCAGCCTCAGCAAAAGCAAGGCACTAAGCAACTTGATGAGACCCTGTTGTCTCTAAATAAAATACAAAATAGGGCTGAGGATATGGCACACTGGACTAGTTCCCCTGAGTTCAATTCTCATCCCCCATTCCCCAAAAAATTCAGGAAGGGACCTTGAATTGGATTCAATGATTTGGATTTCAGAAGAGAGGTCTGTTTTAGAGATTGATTTGTGATCAGTGATGATTGAACCTGGGAGCATAAAGGAGACCATTTAGGGAGAGACAAGAGACTGAGAGAGGCCATAGGATCAGATCTCCTACCTTCACAGTGCCTTTTGCCTGCTCATTATCCTCAGCTCAGGAATTTAGAGGAAATCCAGAAGGGTATGATATTATAGACAGTAAAGAAAGGAAGAGTTTCAAAAAGGAAGGGTTGCAGAGCAATGGTAAATGATGCAGAAGAAGAAATAAGAGGAACAGTGACAAATGCCATTGCTGGCAAAGAGAAGGCCATGGAAAACTTTCCAAAACTGTTAGGTGGAGATGGTGAGGCAAACCACATAGAGGTGGACTGAAGAGTTGGGGAACAGTGAGAAAAATGAGACAGATAGTGGATATGACTCTTCATAGAAGTTCAGCTGTGAGAAGGAGAGAGATACGTAGGGTGAAGTGAAATTTTGGAGAGATCAGAGATAAGAGGTTAATAGAGAGAATAGAGATTATGGGAGCACAGCTATAAGGATTAGTTTTGAGGATGCATACTTTAATAACTTCCTTACTCATAAGTATTAAATTAAAAAAATAGCTACTTTCTATAAGATTATATTTTAATATTATTTTCCTCCTGTTATTATTTTCTAAAGGGTAGGAGTACAGGTAATAATACTTCTAATTATCAATAATTATGAAAGATTTGATTTTTCTTATTTGTGAGTTAAGGTGTTAGCTTGACGTAGATTCATGGATGCTGAGTCAGAAACAATGGAATATGTTACTCAAGACAATGCAAGACAATGTGACATTCATGTGTGTTTCAGTTATCTTAGTCCCAAAGCCCTGTGAAGGAAAGTGGAACAGACACAATGGGTGCTGCACACACTGTGGCTTTGCTTCATAGCTGGGGAACTCTAAGCTCAGGGAACCTGAATCTTTTATAATAGGCTGCACAAAACCCAATCAGCATGATCTTTATTTTTTAAAGTTTGCTTCTTTCTTTTTTTTTTATTTTTATTTTGGGGTACCAAGGATTGAACTCAGGGACACTTGACCACTGAGCCACGTCCTTATCCCTATTTTGTATTTTATTTAGAGACAGACTCTCATTGAGTTGCTTAGTGCCTTGCTTTTGCTGAGGCTGGCTTTGAACTTGCAATCCTCCTGCCTCAGCCTCCTAAACCCCTGGAATTACAGGTATGTGCTACCTCGCCTGGCTGGGAGGCATTATATTTATTACACTAGACAATAGACAAACCTCCTCTCTGCTCCAGGGGAAAACACTCTACCTCTTTATCTTCTTAGACTATTTGCTATACAAACATCCTTGAAATGATAATTCTGACCAAACTCTGCCAAGAAGATATGCAGAAGCATGGGGGACTCAACAATGATATTAGCCAGAATTTATAGGCATTACCTATTGATGGGTGCTATGCTTACACTTATTTTCTAGTCTTAATACTTCCTGTGAGATACTGTATTAATCTGTTCTAGCTGTTATGACAAAATGCCACAGATTGGATGGCTTAGACAGAATCTTTTTCTTGTAGTTCCAGAGGCTGTAAGTCCAAGGTCAAGGTGTCAGCAGGATAGGTTTCTGACAAGGCGTCTCTTCCTGTCTTGTCAACAGTCTTTCCTCTTTGAAAATACCCTACCAATGTCTCTTCCTTTTCTGCTAGAACACCAGTCCTATTGGATTAGGACACCACACTTATAACCTCTTTTTGCCATAGTTATCTTCCTAACACCCTCTATTTTCAAATACAGCCATATTGAAGGTTAAGGCTTCAATGTGTGACTTTTCAGGGATCATAATACAGTTCCAAATAGAAATTAAAGGATATTCATTACTTACTACAACTATTTTATTCGTGAGAAAACTGAGGCTTAGGAAGGATAAGGAACTTTAATAGGATCATACAGTTCCATGTGATGAGATGGATTTTGAACTAAGCCCCAGTTCTGACTCCCTGGTTCATGAGTTTACCACTCTGCTATATGACTGAAGTGATTGCATTGTATTTTTAGGTATTTCTAGGGGAAAAGTGGTTTTGTAGTTCTTGGATCAAAATCATTGGTCTTGTGAAAGAAAATTGTGGAATGAGCCACAGTTTATCATCCAGACTGATTGCCTCCTTCCCTTCTTTTCCCCTTCCCTATCATACAATTATTTATCCATTTAGTCTCTCTCTCTCTCTCTCTCTCTCTCTCTCTCTCTCTCTCTCTCTCTCTCTTAGAATGCTATTATAGGCAGGTACTTATCTAAGTGCTAAGGTTCCATCAGTGAATAAAACAAAGTACCCAACCTCATGAATTTATATTCTAGGTGTTGTGTCACAGATTTCTCACTTTGTTGTGTCAAAGAGTTCTTCTTTAATTTTTTTTTTACACACACACAGTTATTTAACTTAATTTGGAAAGTGATATTTGCCAAATTTCAATCATGAATTAAGCATTTCCACTTATTTAATAATGATGTCCTTTTAATACAGATTGTAATTGTCACATTTTAAATCTTTCATAGAAACCTATTTTGTCTTTTTGATTGACCAGGAAAACTTTGACAAAGTTCAAGTGTATCAGTGCAATGATGTGTTTATGGACAATGCACATAGGTGTATGTGTATCTCTCTATATGTTTGTGTATTTTCTGCTTCTGTGGAAAAAAAATAGGTAGTCCCAAGAATGATTGGAAATTATTGTAACAGATTTCCATCTTAAGATTATGGCCATGGGTGGTGAAGTAGAAATGAAATAAGTTTAACACAGTTTGAAACCTAGATATCTCTGTGTGTCTTTATGTGTGTGTGTGTGTGTGTGTGTGTGTGTGTGTGTGCGCGCGCGCGCGCGCACACTTGCTTGGGCCTTGTTTCTTCTGATTCCACCCTGCCTTTAGCTTTTGGTATCCGTGTAGCTTTTGCTTGTCTGTAAGTTTTTCTTGGAATGGGGCATAAAAAGTACTGTTTAAAGTGCACTTAAAATTAGACAAAGATTTTTCCAATTAAATGACTGGATTTCAAATATCTTTCTTTTTATATTTATGTAAGTATCCGGTGTGAGGGTACATTGCATTAAGGATCACATTATAATTGTGCAGATGGATTTCAACAGGGTCTCTTCTTGTTTTTTTTTGGGGGGGGAGGGGGTTGGACACCATATTTAACTTATTTGAACAGCTGTAATTTGGAATGCATGATCACTGTTACTTCAATATTATACCTCTAATCTCTTGATGTCTAATATTTTGCTTTGGTAGTCCACAACTGGGGAGTAGTAAATTTACCTTGGTTGTTACCAGATGTGGCATGGATATAAAGAAGTAATTTTTTTTAAGTATAGTCACTTTTTTTTTTTTTGGTACCAAGGATTGGTACTCAGGGACACTCAACTACTGAGCCAAATCCCCAACTGTATTTTGTATTTTATTTAGAGACAGTGTCTCACTAAATTGCTTAGCACCTTGCTTTTCTGAGGCTGACTTTGAACTCGTGATCCTCCTGTCTCAGCCTCCTGAGCTGCTGGGATTACAGATGTGCACCACCACACCTGGCTAGCATAGACATTATAAAGAACACTTTTCATGTCAATACAAAGCAAATGGTAGTCAATACATAGAGTGTTGTTTTCATTTTTAAGAAGTATTCACCTACTTTGGTATCTTTAAAATTTGTTTTAAGTTGGGTATTCAAATGATAAGCAAAATGGACAGGATTCAGACTAATCTGCCTTTCTATATTCTTTTACATTTTATAGAATTACTATCAATAAAATTTTCCTACTCTAACTATATTCAATCTTTATAACAGGTACTGATTGTTTAAAATTCCTGGTTGGCATGTTGTATAAAATTCTGGGAAAATATGAATTTGAAGTAGAACCTTAATCAATATGCCAAAATTTAGAGTAATAAAATTTTTAATCAATAAACAATTTTTACCAGAAAGCAGTTGCAACTATAAAATTATATCTTGCTGCAGTTTTAAGACAAATATTGAAGAGTCAGTAGCACAGTGGTTTAGAGCATGAGCTCAAGAGCTATATTACCAAGGTTTAAATTCTGTCATTGTATGACCTTCTGTAGGTTGCTTACATCTCTGTGTGTCTTGGTTTCTCTATATGTAAAATGGAAATCATAATATATTTTACAGGGTTTTCATTGTGTTTAAATAAGGTAATATATGTACTGTACAACACTTAGTACAATGCTAGGTACCCATTAAATAAAAGGTAGCTTTGGGTTAGCAGTAGAGCCCAGAGCATGTTCTTGTTAAAATTCCACATAGTGGGGAGTTAAGTTCTCAGTTTTTCAGGTATATAGTTGAGCTTTATCAGTGCTCCCAAATATAATCAGTTCACAGTCTTTCAGAGAAGGAATTGAACATATGAGCTCACAAATGACTAAAGTAAAGTCAAAGCCCCATTTATAAAATAGTGACAGAAAAATAGTTTTTTAACAATTACTGAGGTGATTTCTTTTATTTTGCAATTCCTTTTACCTATTTGCCTTTCCTTAGAGATCTTAGTCTTCATGTGTCATGGAAAGGAGTTTTCAGTAGACCAGACACACACACACACACACACACACACACACACACACACTCACACACACAAAGACAGAGTGTGTGTTTATTAATAAATAGTCTTAGAATTCTAAAGCTCTAGAATAAATACTAGGCTTATAAGAAATTCATTGTCCTGTTGCTAAGTATAAAGATGAAATCATTCCTGGTATAGGCAGAGGAGAAGAGCTGAGGAAGATTGATAGGGAATAAAGACAGATATTGGTCCCTGGAAAGAAGTTCTCTGTCCTCCCTGCACCCCTCCCAAGCTGAGCCCTGAGGAGGTAATGCTTAAAGACCCCAATTCATTTGGGGCCCTAGGTTGGTTCTCTCCTGTGCTTTGCTTCCCAGGTAGTGCTCAGGAAAGCATCATGCTGCCAGAATTTCATCCTTTCCTGAGAGACAGTTGAATGTCACCAGTTGAATGGGGATGATGGTACAGCATGGCAAGAGGTGGTATGTGAGGACAAGACCATCTGAGATAACTGAGATAACTTTGTTCAGTTTCTTATTATCCTAGAATGGCTTGGAAAACAACAACAACAACAACAACAAAACAAAAAAACAAACAAACAAAAACTTGCTATTTTCTTCTCCGACCCAGATGAAAAATGGTCACAAATTCTTTTCTCTTTCCCCTTGAGATATGGAGTCTAATTCCCCTCTCCTTGAAGGTAGGCTAGCCTGGTGACATGCTTGACCAATAGAATGCAGTGGAAGTGAGCATCCCTAACTTCAAAAGCTAGCTAACAAGAAGCTATGGGGCTTCCACTTGGAAATCTTAGAATGTTCCCTCAGAGGAAATCCAGGTGCCATGCAAGAGGACTGTGACCACTTTGCTTTATAAGCTTACTTAGGAAGGACCTGAGACTCCCTGGAGAAGAGAGAGAGGGGTCTAGCTAAACCCAGAATCCCATCCATCCCCACCAAGACAGGAGGCATGTGAATGGAGCCATCTTGAACTTTCAAACCTATTCACCACCAAAGGACCCTAAGGGAAGCAGAAGGATCACCTAGCTTCCTCCTTGAAGATTGGACCCATGAGCCATGAACATAATAAAATTATTATTATTGCAAGAAATTATGTTTTGATGGTTTGCTTTACCACTAGACAACTAGGACCCAACTCTTCATATGCCCACACGAGTCTTGAGGTAGGTATAGGAGATGTATAACTTCAAAAAGGCTATTGCTCAGAGGGGAATTTACAGGATGATTTTCAGGGAAACAATTGGGAACAATGCTATTGATTATACTTTGTAATTATGTAATTCTTACCTTTGAAAGAACCAGAGAGAACTCTCTATTTCTGTGTTTTAACATGCATTTTTTTTTTTCATCAGGAGTGAACATTAGCATGGGCAAATGTTGATGGAGAAGCCATGATTGGTGTGTCCTTAGAGTTATACAGTATGATGGCCTTGCCAATCAACCACCTCCCAAGTTCTAGATACTATCCACAAAAAGTGGAGGGTGAGAAACCTTGGTTTCTCTTAGAAAATCCTCACATGACATAAGAAACTATGATTTGACTGAAAAATACCTGAAGTGACCAAGTAGGTTATTTGCTACTGGAGAAGAATGGGATTTGAGATAAGGATTAAGTACAGTAATAGAAGAGTGAGAAGTTTTTTTTTTTTTTTAAACACAATTGAGTTTATAGCTTCTGAAATCAATATTTATCATATTAATGAAATATGTGAAATACAACTAAGCCAATTTGAATATATGTGTTATCTGAATAGCTCATCTCTTCCTGGATCCACTTATTCTTTCACAGTGGGAATTGTTTCTTTTGTAACGTCCTCTGCCCTACAATAGGGAATACCACATTAGTGATTAGAGTTCTTATGCTATACCCTGATCTAATTGGTAAAAATACTAAGTAAATTTAACAAAGTCTGGTTCCTTGGATACTAGTTTACCCTTTCTAACATGATCATTCCATCAGTAATAAGATATTTAATCTATAGATACAATTACACTGTTAATTTGTTATATATACTCAAGGCCTCTGTTTATCTTCATAACATGAAGTCTTTAAAAGCTGTCCTCAGATATCAGATTTCATTTATTATATGTTGATTTTGCTAATTTATTACCTAGGCACTAGTCCTAGGCACTTCGCTGTTGCCTCCTTGTACTGCTCAAGAGAAATACTGTCTCCTCCTATCTTGCAAGCATTTTAGTACAGTGTCTAATGCACTAGGCAAGAAAAACTTCAGTTAATAAGAAAAGTAAATATGGACCTATTTTCCCTGAGGAAATAAAGGGAATTTTAAAGGCACAGAATTGTAAGTAATTAAATATAAAAATTTATAGTAGTGTTTCTCAATCTTGACTGCACAATAGAATTATCTGAGGGAGAATGTAAAAGTCTAGACCTTACGAGACAAATAAAATCAGGATGGTAGGATGTAGAACTCAGGCATCAGTAGGTTTTAAGTCTCTGGGTGATTCCAAAGTGTATGCAAAATTGAAAACCACTTGGATAGATTGAGATAGGATAGGGTAGGGCATAATTAAAGATAAAACTGGACAGATGAAGACCAGATGTAGGAAGGCATCATGCTCCAATATAAAGGAAAGACTTTCTAGAGAATTCAGTGAATGACATTAGGATAGTGTTCCTCCATTATTATCTCAGAGTCCTTTACCTTTTTTTTTTTTTTTTTTTTACAAATATGTTATATTATTCCCAACAAATAGCTAGCATGTGTATCTCCTTAGGGATGTCTACCAGATAACCCTACCCTGCCAAGCCTGGAGATCTAGGAATTTTCATACCATATCCCCAGGGCACTGTCCTTAAGCACTAATTGATGATGATAGTATATAAATAATCTAGCTTCCTTTCTCCTGATTAGGAAAATTCTGAAGTCTGATCTCTGCTAGTGTTATTCAAAGCAAACAACAAGCAAACATTTCATTAGATCCAGGACAAGATTAGCTTGGGCCAAAATGTAAATCTGTACACTGCTTTCTTTACAAAGAAATAGTTCTGTGAAAGAAATGTCAGCGGAAATAGTGGGCGTAGTGATTTAGCTGTAACCACCTATCTCACCATGGACCATGGATAACACATGGTTCAGAGGCCACAGGGATCTGCATATTGCACTTGGGGTGGCAATAATACACTGTGTTAAGAGTGGCCTGCAGCAGTGAGCCAGAGTTAAACCTTCACCTTGAATGATGAATGATTGCCCAGTCTTCTTCCTTCCCTTTTCCACTTCCTGCTCCTTGTTTTTCTTGGTAATTCTGTTATAAATGACCTTGATATGCATTTTGGTGTCAGCACCTGCTTCTAGGAAACTCAATTAAGATAGGCAGTGTTATAGTTTAGATATGAGGTGTCCCAAAAAAGCTCATGTGGGAGACAATGCAAGACAGTTTAGTGGTGAAGTGATTGAACTAATCAGTGCTTAAATCCACTTGAATGGAGTAATTGGGTGGTAGTCATAGGCTTAGGAGGTAGGTCACTGGGGACATGACTTTAGGGTATACATTTTGTCCCTAGTGAGCAGAGCTCTCTCTCTTTCTCTGCTTCCTGGTGGCCATGTCCTAAGCAGTTTTCCTCTGCCACACACTTCTACCTTGATGTTCTGCCCCACCTTGGGCCCAGATCAATGAACTTGGCAGCCTAAGGACTGATACCTCTTCCTCCTCTATGTTGTTCTTGTCAGGTCTTCTGGTCACAGTGGTGAAAATTTTGACAAAAAGAGGTGATGAGGATTATATTGGAGGGTAAAATCTGCAGTTTAGGAAGACAGTACAGGTTATTCTGGAGAATTACCCCCCAAAAGATTGAATTTAGGTAGAAAATAAGATTGAAGACCATTGCAATATATCACAAGCCAGGAAACCCAGAACTTATCCTCCTCTATTATTCATATTTAAAAGTGTCCCCCTCCCCATTTTTTTTTTTTGCCATTTTCAGGGCTTCTGGTTTAGTTTTAGACCCACATTAGTTGTGAGGTTCAGAACAATTGTTCTGCATATTGGATGTAAGGTCAGGACCTTGCCAATGTTTCAGTGGAAATTAACTAGAAACGGCAGATTCCCCACAATTTATAAACTAAACTTTCCTTTGTGAAATATGTATATTTTCCTTTAAGCTTTATAGCTTCAAGGCTAGTTTTAAAGTACATTTGTAAGGATACCTAGGCATGCCCCCAAATATTTGACCAGGTGCAAGTAATTAAAACTTTCTGGCCCACAATTTTCTTACCCTTTGAATGAGGGTAAGAAAGATGCATTATATTATACCCAAGGTCTCTTCAAGTTCTAAAATGTTGTGTTCAACAATAGCCACTAGATTTCCTCAGTAAAACAGCATAGAACAGCCTAATCCAGTAGCAATTGTCACTTCTCCAGACAAATTGACAAAAATCAGACACTTCTTGCAAGAATAATTCTCCAGGAAGCTAACCTTTGCCCATTTTTCTTAATGATGTTTCCTGTTTTTAACTTTGCTTTGGAAATGGGTAACCATCTAATTGGGTTGATAAGGTCAGCATGCAAGAGCCTTGAAAAGAGATTGAATAATATTTGTGAGCATGTGTATTTGCCTAGACATGCTTTTTGTCATGTTTATTGTACTTTAATGATTAGCTAGAAACATTCTGTTTTATTAATGCTCTGTCATTTATGGGGCTTTCTAAGATAATTTGAAAATAAGAGAAAATATAATTATTTGAGGATGCTTTTGTAAGAGGTGGATATATTTATAAAATTAAATAGTAATGTAATAACATAGTACTCTCAAGGCAGAGTTCAGCACAATACATAGTTCTTAGAGAGGGTTTCTAAAGCTAGATGAGATGACTTATATTTTCCCTGACTTGCAAAGAACATGTTAATTCAGCTTGTTGTGATTTTGTGGGTCAAGAAAGGTGATAAATCACTTCTGCTCATTGGTTTGTCACATCTTGTTCCCAAACTACTCTCAAATACTTACTTCGTAAACAGTGTCACCCAGCTTAGTTAGGCAGAAATCTGGGCTTCACAGTTGTACTGCACACATCCGTTTAAAATTATCTCAGTTTCACTCCCTTTGGGTGCCTGTTTTTACATGTTGAAGGATAAATCATTAAAATGATAAAACATGGAAAATTAGGACATGTTTTTTGGTATTTTCTTATTATCCTCCAATGAGATATAACAGAAAAGTATGTAAATCTTAAGTGTACAGATCAGTGAATTTTTGCCTATGTGTAACTATGTAATCAAGATGCAAAACAATATTTTAAAATTTCCCTCTTTTGCCTTCCCAGTTAAATTGTCCTCTTGTCCTCCATTCAGAGGTGACTGCCATCCTTACTTTTGTCATCATAGCTTGGTTTTACATTTTATAGGATGGAATCATGCACCATATCTGGTTTCTTATGCTCAACATTATTGTCATTTTGCGTATGATATTCATCTTTATTCTTGCCTGTGATAAATAATAGTTTGTTCTTTATTTTTAACAGTGGTTAGAGTAGTCCACTGTATGGATATATCTCTCTACTCTTGATGGATGCTTAATTTTTCGGTTATGACAAATGTCTATTGGGATTTTGATAGACACATCTCATTTTAATTTTAGTAGCTAGCTAGAACTAGAACAGGCACACATGATTTAGCAATAATAAACGCTAAGGGTCTTCCAACTAATTTTTATTCCTACTAGTGACGTATGAAAACCCTAGTTCTTTTGCCTTTGTGCCCATATGTGATGTTTGTCAGTATTTTTAATTTTAGTTGGTCTAGTGAATGTGTAGTAGTATCTCATTACAGTTTTGATTTTTTATTTCTCTAATTAATAATGATATTGAATACATTTTTATATACTTATTGGCCTTTTGGGAAACTAATTTATGAAATACTGTTCAAATCCTTTAACTAATTGTCTTTTGTTATTGGTTTGTATTCTATGTATTCTGATTTAACAAATCAAAAGAACAAATATCTTTTCCCAATCTGTGGCTTTTTCTTTATTAATGGCATTTTATTTTTCTTTATTCCTTTTGTAGTTCTGGGGATGGAACCCATGACCTCATAGCCTCATACAGGCTAAGCAACCACTCTACCATTGAGCTATAACCCTAGCCCTAATGCTGTGTCTGTCTGTCTCTCTCTCTCTCTCTCTCTCTCTCTCTCTCTCTCTCTCTGTGTGTGTGTGTGTGTGTGTGTGTGTGTGTGTGTGTGTTACTAGGAACTAAAGTTGGGGATCCTCTACCATTGAGTTACAATCGTCATTATTTTTTGAGACAGGCTCTCGTGAATTTGCCCATGCTGGCCTTGAAATTGTGATCCTCCTGCCTTGGCACCCTGAATAGTGGGATTATAGATGTGTACCCTAATGACCATCTTAAAAGTTCTTAATTTTAATGAAATTTGACATATCATTTTTTTCTTCTATAGATCATGCTTTCAGTGTTCTGCTTTATTACGCAATTTGAAAACCTGGTCTCTTGTAATGCAGTCAGTTTGAAAGATGGTAGGCTTGTTTTTTTCCCTCATTTTTTTTTATTGTGATAGCATTCATATACATATAATTTACATCTAGAAAATTTTTAATTGTACACTTGAGTGTTTTTAAAGACATGCATAGTGTGCAAGCACTACCACTACCACCTATCTCCAGAACTCTTCATTTTATAAAACTGAAACTTTATACTCATTGATCAATAATTACCCATTTAAACTGTTATATCTTCTTTCTGCTTTGAAACTTACTAACATATAGTATCCTTCTTTGTCTTTGGAAACATTTTTGATTCAGTGTCTGCTTGGTCTGGTGTTAGCATAGCCACCCCTGCTTTCTTTTTGTTACTATTGTTGTACCATATCTTTTCCCATCCTTTCATTTTCAACTTATCTGGTCTACATTTTTTTAGAAAAATTATTTTTTAGTTATAGGTGGACACAAGATTTTTTTAGTTGTAGTTGGACACAATACCTTTATTTCACTTATTTATTTTTATGTGGTGCTGAGGATCGAACCTAGGGTCTCGCACATGCGAAGCGAGTGCTCTGCCACTGAACCACAACCCCAGCCCTATCTGGTCTACATTTTTAAAAATTTATTTTAATTTGTTCTTTTTAGTTATATATGACAGTAGAATGTATTTTAACATATTATACATACATGGGATATAACTTATTCAATTAGGATCCTATTCTTGTGGTTGTATATGATATGGAATAACTCTGGTCATATATTCAAATACAAGACTAGGAAAGTTATGTGTGATTAATTCTACTGTCCTTCCTATTCCCCTCCCCACTCCTTTCCTTTCATTTCCCTTTGTCTAATCCAGTGGACTTCTATTCTCCTCCCTACCCTCCCTTATGGTGGGTTAGCATCCACATATTAGAGAAAACATTTGGCTTTGGTTTGGGGGAACTAGCTTATTTCACTTATTTCAGTTGCATCCATTTATCAGCAAATGCCATAATTTTATTCTTCTTTGTGGTTGAGTAACATAAAGAGTGAATATGTCTAAACAGACAACATTGGATCTTGTTTTTTAAAATCCATTCTGCCAAGGTCTCTTTTGATTGAAGAGTTTAATCCATTTAAAGTAGTTCTTGAAAAGGGGGGATTTTAAAAATTCTATTTGTTTCCTAGTTTTATAGCATTTTTGTCCCTTACTTCCCATACTGCTGTCTTCTTTTGTGTTTAGCTAATTTGTTGTTGTAAAACATTTAAATCACTTTCTCAACTTCTTTGGCACATATTCCATAGCTATTTTCTTTGTGGTTACCATAGGTACTACATTTAAAATCCTAATTATAAAACACTAATTTGAATTTATACCATCTTAACTTTAACAACATACAAAGTATGCTTCTTTGCTATCTCAACCCTTTTCACTGGTTGTTACAAATTACATCTTTATATGTTACATGCCCCCAAACATAAATCACTTTAAAAAAAAGCATTAGTCACTTGAATTAAGTAGAAACAAAATATGGAGTCACAAAAAATATTAAAATAATACTAGTTTTTAGACAAATTGCTTTTTCTAAAAAAAGTATAGCAATTTAGTCATGCATCTTGGCATATGCTGAAAATCCCAGTGACTCAGGAGGCTGAGGCAGAGGATCAAAAGTTCAAGACTAGCCACAGCAACTTAGTAAGACCCTAAGCAAGTTATTGAGAACTGGTCTCACAATAAAAAAATTTTTAAAAGGCTGGGGATGGAGCTCAGTGGTAGAGAGCCTCTTGAGTTCAATCCCTAGTAATGCTCCCAAATGGAACAAAACAAACGAACGATACAACAGTGCAGTACAGTAGTCTCATAAATCATGTACAGTAACAATGCCAGCATTTATTATTGCCCATGTATTTACTTTCATTGAGATCTTCTTCATACCACTTTAGAGTTACTGTCTAATGTCCTTTCAATTCATCCTTCAGGATTGCCTGCACAAAAGCACAGGGTAGGTGTAGTCGTCACAAACTCCCTCTGCTTTTTGTTTGCTCCTTTCTCCCAGATTACCTCTGGAATGCCTTAATTTCTTCCTTACTTTGGAGCATAATTTTATTGGACACAGGATTCTTAGATGACCATTTTTTGGTCTTTTTAGTCTTTTAGCACTTTAACTACATTGGTCTATTCTCTTCTGGCCTCTAATATCTCTGATAATCTTATTGAAGAATATACCTTTGATGGGTTAACACACTTCTTTCTTGCTACTTTCATATTTTCCCTTGATTTTGGAAAGTTTGATTCTAATGTGTCCCAGTGTGGGTCTATTTGTGTTTGTATTACTTGGAATTTGTTGAGCTAATTAGACATTCATTTTTATGTCTTTTATCAAACTTGGGAAGTTTTCAACTATTACTTCATCTAATATTCTCTCTGTTCTTCTCTCCTAGCACTTCCACAATGAGTATATTGGTGGGCTGAATGGTATCTTACAGGTCCTCTAAGATCTGTTCATCAATGGTTTGTTCTTTTGTTCTTCAATCTAATTTCCTCAGACTTGACAATTTTCATTTTCCTATCTTCAAATTTCCTGATTCATTCTTATATCTTCTCAATTTGCTCTTGAATTCCTCTTGGTATTTTTTTTCATTAAAAATTATTTCTGGGTGTGGTGGCACATGCCTGTAATCCCAGCAGCTTGGGAGGCAGAGGCAGGAGGATCATGAGTTCAAAGCCAATCTCACAACTGCCAGGCACTAGCAACTCAGTGAGACCTTTTCTCTAAATAAAATACAAAATAGGGCTGGGAATGTGGCTCAGAGGTTGAGTGCCCCTAAATTCAATACTCAGTACTAGAATTTTTTATTTTTTTGTTAGGTTTTCTCTCTCTTTACTAATATTTTCATTTTGCTCATGCATTATTTTCTTCACATTTTTCACATCTTTCTTTAGTTCTTGAACATCTTTCAGATGGTTATTTTAGAGTCTTTGTTTAGTAGATATGCTGACAGCTGTTTTATTCAGGTACAGTTTCTGTTGGTTTACTTTTTTCTTTTGGCCATACTTACTTGTTTCTTTTATGCCTATGATTTTGTTGTTATTTTTAAGCTGACATTTGAGTATAAATCTGTTGACCTTTGTGTTAACTATGGAAATTATGTTTTTTTTTTTCCTTCCTTGGGGTTTGGGAATTTTTATTATTTAAAAAAAAATGTTGCAGGAGATTTTTCTGCCCAGGATCACAACATAAATTCAAAGTCTTCTCAGGTATTTTTCTGAGTCTGCACCTGAGCCTCCCCCTGGGCAGCTGTGGTCACTTCTAATTTTCCCAGTACGTACACTTGCTTTTGAATGTTCTAATCTTTAAAGTCTGGCTCCCAGAAGAGGAAAAAGCAAAAAATGAAGGAAGGCAAAAGGAAAGTCTTTGCCCTTTTAGTCTCCTGGTAGTCACTTCAGCTGGAGGGGGAGGAAGTGGAACAATGAGAGGAGGAGCAACAACAGTGACCTTATGCCTCTTTGTCTTCACCTCTGTGATCAGAAGTAGCAGTTAGATGGCTGGGGTTGTGGCTCAGTGGTAGGGCATTATTTGCTTAGCATGTGTGAGACACTGGGTTTGATCCTTAGCATCACATAAAAACAAATAAATAAAATAAAGGTATTGTGACCATCTGCAACTAAAAAATATATTTTTTAAAAAATAGTCAGAAACCAAAGCAGTGTTTTGCAATAATTGAAGGACAGGGTGCTTTTTGGCCACTCTGGCTCCTGTAAGCTGTGCATATACTGCTCCAGAACCAGAGGCACAGCTGTCTGCCATGGGCTGGGGGCAGGGATGCCTAGCTGCTACTGCACAAAGAGCTGAAATTGATTGTCCAGGACTTCTCCCAAAAGTTCCAAGCCTTCGTTAGACTCCAGTATCCCCAAATTGTTGTCTGGGTGGGGGAGAGATTCTTGGTGCTCTCTACTCTGCCATCTTCCTAGGATCCTTTCTTCTGAGGCTTGTTTTGAAAGGTGATAACTAACTATGGCATGTGGAAAATATTTTGGACTCTATGAAGATCTAGGTATTCTGTCTTTTCCAATTATGAAATATGTAACTGGAGCAATTAATTCTTTAACTGTTTTGTTGATTCAGAATATGATTTATTAATTAGGACTCTTTCAGTTGCAAGTGGCAGAAACCTAAGTTACCCCATGTAAGAAAGGGGTGTGTGGAAAAGGGCAGATCCTAAATCAGAGGAAGAGATGGAGAAACTACTGTGCCTCTGTGACCTTAGGGGCCCAATCACACTCTTATGTCTGCTTTTCTCTGTGATGTTCTCATTGTCATTGAGTACAGATAGGTTTATCAGGCAAGAAAATACCGCAGCAGCTAGTAACTCTAGGCTTACAATACTGCTATTGAGAATTTCAAAAGGAAGGAGAAAGTATCTTTCTGTTTCTTTCACTTCAGTATATAATAATCCTAGTGAAGGATTGTGGGCAGTCTTGAGTTAGAATTTACAATTCTGATTTGCTTGAGAGTTGGAGTGAAGGGTAAATCTACAGATCAAATCAATTTCTTGGAGATCTTAGGACTTACAGAATGAGAGAAAAAAATGTCCTTGTAAATAACTTATTGAACCCATGGGGCTAGCTTTCTACCTGTTCCCATGGAAAGTAACCTTAATCTTTGTTCTAATATTCCCTGTATGTTCAGCCAGCCTAATAGAACTTTCTGTTTTGTTTGTTTGTTTTTCTTTTCTTTGTGTGTTCTTGTTGTACATGTACTAGCAATCGGTTGTCTCTAAGCAGCATTTCCAACGCAGATTAAAAGGGCTAATGCTAAAGTCGGCCAGTTCCAGGCATGGTCACAAGATGAGTCATAGGAACTTCTGCAAAGGACTGAGTCACACCGCTCCCCTTACATCAATCATGGCCAAGGAAATTCAGTTAGCCTACCTCAGAAATTAAAATCTGAGAATAAGATTTTTTTTTTTTTTTTGGTGAAAGTTGGTTCAGTATCAACATACAAGAGATCATGTTGAGAGAGGCAGGAGGGGAAGGAAAAGTAGAGATTCTATAATAATAACTGCACCCGATGATGATGATGTCTACCAGACACATCTCAAAGGATGGAAGTTTAAGTACTGACTGGACCTGAGGCCCTCTGGGACTTAGAAACCCACTTTAGAGGCTTGTTTTCTTCCATGAAATCTTTGAAGTTTAAATGTCTTACATCCAACTCCTATTTAGAATGGCATTTGGCATTTTCTTCCTTCTAATAGGAACAAAGGATCAATAAAGGCTGCTATTTTCTATTGAGTTGCTGAAGGAATGAGCACCATAACACACCATCATGGCACTGGTATCCCTGTTAACATCATTACTACATATTTTCTGGTTCATGCTTTTACCTTTTTAAGAAGTAAACTTTAATCCTTCTTCAAGCATTGAGAAGGATAGGATTACTAAAATGGTCTGTTAGTTACACTACATATTTTTTTATTAAGTTTACTAACAATTTCCTGTTAGTATCTATCACTTTATTCCTAGATAACAAACGTGAGACACTTTAATTTAAATCAGGTTTAGAGAAATTCTATAAATTCTATAAGAGCACACAATAGAAAGCTTTGAGGATAACAAAAGAGAAAGGTTATTAAAGTAGCCTATCTCCTTTCCATGAATTTGAGGGAGAGACTGGAAAGGCAGAACATCTATGGGGAAGAATCCAGGTTGTGTGTATTGGGGGGACACAATTGAAGTTTCCTTGACTTTAGATGACTTTGTAGTGGAGCCTGGTGGTGGAAAACTTTCTTGAAGTTCTCTAAGAAGTGACACTAATAAAGTTTTCATATGTAGGTAATGTCTTCTCGAAGTAGAAATATTTTATTTCTGATCTTATCATCTCTCCCAGGAGATGGAACTGAAAGGAATTGAAATTAAACCTCTGAAACATTTCATAAATTGAGAAGGTTTTATTCTGTTCACTTAAATTTTGTATACTATAATCGGCTCAGGGGAAACTGAGAAAAATTCAGTACCTTCAGTGAGTTTTAATTATAATAGAAAGATAACCATGAAAACAAAAGTTATAATACATGAAGCTGATTATTCTAAAAGTGTTTGGTATGAACTGTTATCTTACAGACAACTAACCTCTATGTAAAAGTTTGTGAAGGCTGCATAGATATTTATCAGGGAATCAAGAGGGAGAGCAAGGTCCAGGAAAACAGGGTAACATGTGCCACTAACAGAGTCATAAAGGAGGATTGGGCGTATCATTGTGTGAAGTGTAGAGGAAACTGACAGGAGCCAAGGCTAGTCTGGGAAGTAGTAGGCCCATCAAGCTTGGCCTTATGGACTATAGAACAGTTTTAAAATTTTATCCTCTTGTCAATAGTGGAGAGTGGAGTTCTAGAAAAATTGGGTGGCAAACACTCCCAGCATTTTACAGAATTGCAAAATCATTCAGAAGGCTGAAGAAGTAGTCTTCCTGAGATGACCCTCAGTACAAGACCTTCTAATTAGCCCCAAGAAGATGGTCTCAGAAGGTTGCCACCAAACCTCTACAGTTTGAGAATACACAGTGTGACTGGCATCTTGGGAACAAGGGACTGCTACCACCATGACTGTCATAATCCTCTAGATACCATGCCATCACACAGGGATTCCACATAGGGAAACTGCTGCCCCAAACCCAACATTTCCACATCCCTATTTGACAACAACAATAACCAAACATGATAAGAAAATAGCCCCTGCTCCACTTCTGTCTTCTAAATATTTCACTGGATCATGTCAGGCTTTGGCACCTATTATTCAGAACTCTTACTGCAAGATAGTCTGCAAAACATAGTTTTTACCTTTCCAGCCTCTACAGTACAGGTGGACTCTCCACAAGGAGAATGTAATCAATGCTAAGAACCAATTCATCACGTGTACTAGACATAAGGTAGGTAGATAAAATCAGATGAGGAAATATGTAGAGAGATACACGTAGCTGAAACCAGGAACACAGTACCTCAGCCTTCAAGGAACAACTGGGGAGACAAAGAAGAAATTATCACAAGTTCAATGGAACAACTAGGAGAGTGTGGCATTGTGACAACCAAGGAAAGATAAGAGTTTAGAGAGTAGTGCATTGGTCATCCATTTTTGTAGTTTGAAATCTTTTAGTAACAAACAAGATTTTTTCATGCCTAGTATTAGTCAAGATTCTCATGAAAGTAAACCAGATTGAAAATGACTTTACTGACTCACATAACTTTAGGTCAAGCAGGGATAGTTAAGCATCAGGAACTTAAATGGTGTTGTGGAGCTAAGTCTTTTTCTCTTTTCCTTTTTCACTTTGCTTGCCTGCCCTCTGTATGGGCATCATGTGAGGCAGTTTCTTTGAAGCTAGGAAACAAAACAAGGCCTCAGGGAACTAGGCCTACATATTATTTATAGCCAGAGGTCTCCAAAGAGAAAACAAACCCTTTAACTCTTTCTGTATCTGACCACCCTTCTCCCCAATCAAATCTTAGAGATTGATTGGTCTATCTTGGGCCACATACCTTTCACTGTACCAGTCACAGGACAGAGTACCCTGATTGGCTTAGGCCTGTATTACATGCCCTCCCCTGCTCGTGAGAGGGGATATATATATTGGGTTATGCCCCAAACATGGAAAGGAGTTTCAATAATGATCATAGGAATTTATGTAGTCAGCAAAGGGACAAAGGATGCCAGGAAGGCAAGTTTTGATAGTTGCACCAATTTTTGATAGTTTCACATGAGAATGGTTATATATTTAGACTGTGTTGCTTGGGATGGGGGTGGGGGGATGGAAACACACAGCAAGACTCACTATGAATTTAGTGACATTTTGACATTAAAAAATGAATTCTTAAATTCATAGCAGCCTACTACATTTTTAAATTATTTACATAATTGATATCTTTTTTTCTACAAGTAGTACTTGGGAGCTTCCAGATTAGTGAACCTCTTTCAATCATTCTAAAGCTTCCAAAACACAGATTTCACGTCTTAAAGTCAAGTTGATCATGGAGTTCAAAAGTAGTCTATGCACAGTTTCAAGTATCATTAAATATAGAAATTCTCAGGGAATGTTACAAGTTTTATTTTCATTTAGTATATGAAGTACTAGTAGGTATTTCACCATACAGGTGGGTACTACTAACACCCATATAGCTAATGTAAAAACTAGACTAAAATGACCATGTAAATGGTCTTGGGGGAAGCACATACAATTACACAATACGTTATTTTAGTTTTTCTTTTTCTAATTCTGTCTTTTCTATTTTCTACATTTTAGTATATGTATCTGATACATAGACATCAAATCTGAAAACGATGAAATGAGGAAATGATATTTTATGTGTATTTATTTTCAAAATTTCTAAAGGAGGTAGCTTTCTCTGGAGGATAGCTTAAGGGTGTGTGGCTTATGAAATGCCTTCTGTACCTACCTCTGCCCCTATGAAGGGGTGCTCTGTCATTAGCTCCCCAATCTTCAAAATGGAAGGTACTTAACTTATCTTCTCTTTGCCTCCTGAGAACTGGTCAGGGTTCACACAAATTACTTCCATTTCCATGGAAGAGAAATGACATCTATGAGCTTTTGCAGCATGGGTTCCTGGGTGCAGAGAAATGCTTTGGGTGCAGTGTTTCAAGAACAACTGGTTTACCATTCCTTGGTGTTTCCATGCCTGAATGCAGTCCTTCTTGTTAGCAGAGTGAGGGGAACAGATTTCCCTGCTGAGGTGGAGGAAAGCACTGCTGGGCCTGGCCTGCAGCTTGCATACTCCTCCTGGCCTCCCAACTGTGGGGAGCATCAGCCAGTATGATAGGGACAAAGCCATTAGGAAGAGAAGCACCAAAGTGAAACCAGTCTTGGTCACCAAGACTGCCTGGTCAACCTCCCTGATGTTCTAGTCCCTCATTAGCACATATTCAGCTTCTAGTTTTTCTATAAAAGAAAGAAAATAACAACAGCAACTATTTTTATAGTACTGTGCCATGATGGACTAGTAGAAACCATGAAGTTTGAAATAGGTTTTTGTATACCCAAATACTTTCCAGATTAAGTTTTTCTTCCTTCCTTCCTATTTTACGCTTTTATTTTATTTTTTGAAGAAAAGGTGTCTCTTTTCAACTCAGAGGCGTTTTCACTTAGTTGTTGGGAAAGCCTTCACTTAGAATCCACAAATTTTGTGCCAAATAGAGAATTTGTTGTAAAAAAGCTTAATTCACTTCTTAATGAAATCCAGTTTCTTTTTACAAATCTGATGTTAGCTGTTATGCCTTTCATTACTTTGCTGTTTTGAAATTAAAACTTGATTGTATAATTTCGTGCAGCTGTTTTTCGTTTTTAAAATCATGAGGTCTAAAAAGCCTGTGTATATGTGTGTATGTTTGTATGTGTACGTTTAACAAAAGGGACATCTCTTCTTAGATATGAAACACATACTTGAATGTTCATATTTAATTTTTTCCAATTCTCAGTTTCTGTTTGTTGGCATTGCTGGATTTTTAAAAACCCTGAAAATCACTATAAATTGCCACAGTCACAATTTTGCTAACGCTGTGGGTTTTTGTTGTGGTTATTAATATGAGACTGGGCATGATTGATCGGTAGTAAAGGAAACTGGCAATATTATTTTTATCCCAAACTTAGGAACTAGTTTGACATTGGTGGATTCCAAGTTGGAATGTGCTGCAAAATGTGCTCTTGCAATTCACATTAGGGGAGACAGAGCTGCTGTGCATTTTATTTCCTATGAAGTGTATTTTACCTTAGAGCTGCTGAAGGAAAGTAATTACTTACAAATAAATAATTTACATGCTTACCAAGGCTTCTGATCATGTTATGGTAGCTTTATTAAATTTTCCACTAAGATAATTATTGCAGGGAATTTCACAACTTAAAGCAAACACTTCATTTGGCTCAAGATAATTAAAAACACAGCCAGTTTATGCCTTCTTTAGGATTCGCCCCCACCCTGACCCCAGTTCTCTGTCTCATCTCCCAGTGTGTAAGCTAGTAACCTCTGAACGTGCCTTAGGAGATGAATGCTATGCCCAAACAAGGGGAAAATCCCACACTAGATGGGAAAATAGCTATAAGATAATGGTGACATTTCACCATCCTGTGCCATTATGCCTGGTTTCTCCTCTGTGTTAGTTAACGCTGTGCAACAGTAGGCAGTTTATTGGGCTGAAATGTTGCCAAGATTTTAGCTTTTTGTTTTTGGTTTTAGATGAATGCCAGAATTGCTAATAGGAAGAATTTCCTAAATCCCCATGACTAGCCAGGGAGAAAACAATGCATAGCCATGTGTTTAATGTTTCAATAATGTGATTATCTTTGGTTTCCTCTGGTAAGTGGGAAGCTATATATCACCAGGAATTTCCTGATTCATTCATATAAGTGCCTAGTGCTGAACAGGGAGCCATCCAGGTGACCAGATCACTAACAACAACAACAACAACATCATCCTCATCCTCATCATCATCATCATCATCATTTCTTTGGGTGAAGCAGGCTTTCTAAGGTCTTGCTGGCTGTGTTATCGGACTCTACGTGGAGGTTTCCAGTACAGATTTCTCTTCTAGGTAATCACTGAAAATAAAACTCCAACCCGCCAACCATTAAATCTGTGGATGAAACGGCGAAGAGCTCAGATTTCCAGTTTTAATCTGTAAGCTTCGAGTTGCCTTTTCCTTCACCTTTTGTGCTAATCATTGGCTGCCCAGTCCCAGTGAGGTAGGCTTCCTGCAGATACCATCTGCCTTTGCTGGCACCTCTTGCCCTTCTTGGCAACTCCTTCCTGCTGGATAGTGTCCTGTCACATCTTGGGTAGTGGTTTTCAAAGGATAGCCTGCTACCTTTGTTAGTCTGAGGACTGCACTTTGATTCATAGTGATGTTGAATGCATATTTATATTATATTACATTATTTATGTATATTTATATTTAACGTTATTATATTTTCATTGTTGCTGCAAGAATACATTGAGAGGGGGTTCTGAGTCTGGGTTCTAGAGGGAGCAAAACTGGGTGTCATCAGGTTGGAACTTGGTGCTACTTCCTGCCTCTCCCATGACATCTGTGTCCTTGAAAGGTCAGTTTCTATTCCACTAAGGGGCTGTGTCTAAATATGTCTTGTAAGCAGCTATGTCTTGCAAGATCCCAGTTACACCTGACCTCTCAGACCTCTTCTTTACTCCTGTCTCCCCTGATCACTCAGCCCCATCTGCAAGCTGTACTTCAAATTTATCATGACATCTCTGGGCACTTGGGGACCCTGGCAGGGCTGGCTCCCACACCTCCTTCAGACTCTTATTCACATCTTATCATTTTAGAGAATGTCTTCCTGACCACTGCATTCAGTACGAATTTAGTTTCCTCCTCTTGCTCACTTGTTATTTTTATCTTTGTACACATCTCCATCTCACATCATAAATTTTACTCATTAACTATTAAATTTATTTTACTTATTAGTTTAGTGTTTACTTATTTATACAGTGTCTGTCTTCCTCCTCTAGCATGTAAGGTAAATAGGCATAGGGATTTTGTCATTTTGTTCATTGCTATATTCCCAAAACATTGAGCAATGCTTAGCACGTAGCAGGTACTCAATAAGTATTTGTTGAAAGGATAACAGAAGGTGGATGGGAGCCCCATACTTGGGACATTTACTTCTTAATCTAATTCTACATGAAGCAGCAGTATTACAAGTATTGTTTCATTTAAATTGGGGGCAATAACTCAGTATATGTATTTGTGAAATAATTTAGAATGAACAAGAACTCTTAAGTTTACATTGATCACACTGAAATAACATCAGTTCATTGATTGATTAAATAAAAAAATTGATTGTTCTTTAAGTTTTTGGAAATTCCACGCAACAGATTGGCCTAAACCTCAGAATCTTATATTTATAGCTCATCTTTGAATATTTGTAGGAATTGCAATTGCTTAGTGGGTTGAGAACTGATGTTTATTGAGGGCTTTCTACATATCAGTCAATTCCTGTACATGATTTAATATAAATCTATAAAAACAATTTACCAAATACATTATTATTCCTATTTGAACAGAAATTCTGAATGCATTTGGAATATCTAAGGTTTAAAAAAAAAAAAAAAAGAGAGAGAGAGAGAGAGAGGAGATTGTGATCTTTCCAGGCTGTGCTGTGAAATGCAGACCTCAGTAAGAAAACAACAAACTGAAGAATTAGGTTACCTCTCATTTTATTCACCCTCCTTTGGCTGAGTATTCTCAAAGCAGAGCCTGCTCATGCAGATGTCCTGCAAGGTGTCTGCATTGGCTTCCTACTGGATCAAGTTCAAGCTCCTAAAACTTCACTCAAAGCTACATAGTCTCCTTTCCACTTAATGATCCCAGGTTATTTCTCTCTACCGCCTGCAACAAATCCTCTGCTGTGGTGCAAAGACTATTCTTTTTCTTCTCTTCCTTCTCCTGGTCTGCTACCCTTCCCCCATTATGCACCTGTTTACTGATCTCTGACCTGCCCATCCATCATTTAACCACTTTTTAAGGACTACCTGAAAATTACATGTTTTCTCTATTTTCCATGGCCTCCTCACTCTTTTTTCTTAATTACTTTTGAATTTATCATTCAGTTTATTAAGCTCTAGACTCACAGACTGGTATGTTCTGTGACTGTTTCTAGTATTAGTCTTGTGATCTGAACAAGATCATGTTAGAGATATTTATGTCTTACGTTTGTTTTCTTCCTACAGTATTTTCTGGCATAGAAGTTGTATCACTATGAGATGCTCAATAAACACTTGGCCTTGCATCCTGAATTTTATCAAACCTTGCTAGAAACTGTGACATCATTTTATGTCAGAGAATAAAACGTGGTTTATTCAGCAGCAATCTAATATTGTCTCTGTGCATCTTGTGTGTAAACATATTTTCAGACAGTCTCTGGAAGATTTGGCTTCTGTTTTGTAATATCTGAAATTTGAATACCAGCATCCACATTGTAAAATATTTGTGTAAAGTACTTTTGAGAACTTTAGGTGAGAGGTGTAGTGTATGTATAAAGTATTCATCTATAGAAAGCAAAATGAAAAATGTGAAAGAAAGTTCAGAAAGTTCAGAACAAAGCACTAGAAACTTTGGATGTATGATGAGGCCAAAGAATTCATTGTTTCATTTTGAATGCAGTTTAGGGAAGACTGGGAAATACGTTCTTTGAAGTCTCAAAAAAAAAAAAATATATATATATATATAGTGTGTGTGTGTGTGTGTGTGTGTGTGTGTGTGTGTGTGTGTTTAGCCCTGTGCTACTGAAGATACTTTGCTATTTCCATGAGGGGGTTGCCTGTAGCATCAAAGATAATCTGGAAGGATTTGAACCTTTGAGGCAGTTGAGCACTTATTAACATAAGATTAGAGATGGCAAAATAAAACTACCAATAATCTTCAGGTGATTTCAAATCAGGCGTCACGCTGCAAATCCTTCTTTTTTGGCAAGGAGAGACTGGTGAAGTGCCAATGAATGTATTTTAGCAGAGAGAAAAGAAGCAGAGAAATTCAGCTGAGGATTCAGAGGTCAACACTGTCTGAAGAAATACTTGGGATGTGGTTTCTTAGACTGATTTATACCACATTTTGGTGAGATAGCTCAGTGACATAAATATTGTGCAGTTTGTCTAATTTTCAAAATTAACTGCATTTATGATTAGTATCGTGTATTGCCTTTTCAGGGAGGTTTTTAGGGTACCCTAGAGATGGGAGGGGTCCACATTCTCTACCTTTAAGAGCTTTCTCTTTAGTATCCCTCCAAATGCCATCTCGAGTTTGATGGATAAACAGCAGGTCAGGCTGGTGTTGTGGTGCCAGAATGTGAAAACAGGGTCTGCACCAAGGGAGGAGGGGCAGGTCCCCATGCTGGAGACAAAGGATGTTTTCCAGTTTGCAAGCAGAGGGTATTGAGAGAGTGGTGACAAGTGGTGGATGGCACAGCCAGGCAAGCTGTCACCATGAAAGGTCCTGCAAAGGCTCACAAGTGGCACCCCACAGTCTGGCAGAGAAAAGCAAGACAGGGCCCAAGGGTGGGCAGTCTGTGCACTCAGGGAAGCTGGTGTGGAGGTGGCTCTGTGATGGCCTGGCAGCAGGTAGGGAACCCAGCCTCTGAGCTGGGATCAGAATTGCAGTCCTGAGAAACCAGAGAGAGAAGGAAGCCAGGGTAGTAAGACAAAGTCCACCTGTTGAAAACAACACAAAGGAGCCATGAAAATGGCCATGAACAACAATAACAAAGAAAGCCATCACTTATTGATGATTACTCTAAGTCCAGGAAAGTCCAGACTCCTTTATACACCTCGATTCTATTAATTCTTGCAACCTGTGAGGCTGGTACTTACTCGCAACCCACCTTACAGGGGAGGAAAACTGAGTTGCATTAGGTTGCACAGAGCCATAGACCTAAGAAATGGCAGCATAGGCATTTCAGCCCAGACAGTGTGTTTCAAAAGACTCTGTGCTTAACTTCTAAGCTATCCCACCTGTGACTACTTACAGGTGACACAAAATCATGTGTTTTTACAGCCTTTTGGAATAATGCTAGCTTGAAGCCAGGTATGGGTTTGTCACCTCTCCTGCTTATTACTTGAGACACTTTGGGAATATTATTTAATTTATCCTAGCCTCGATTTCATCTCTGTGGAATGAGGGACTGGCCACTTACTCCATGGATGTAGAAAGACTAAATGAAATAGCAGACGTAAACTAATAAAATCATGTCTGGCTAGAGCTGCCACTCAGCAAATATCTGTTTTCTTTTATTGTCTGCATGTCCATTAATACAGAGCTCTTTAAAACCCACTTGGCTGATACTAGGCTTGTTCCTGGGCCCAGGGCTGGGCCAAGGAACAGATTGCAGACAGCAATGGTGCCTGAAGGGTACTTGCCAGCTCACCTACAAGGAAAGCTTTTGCTCTCTTCTTTTAATTCTCAGAGAAATGTGTGGGTAACTGCTTTTATTCAGTTTTTCCAGTCAGTGAAACTTGATATCTTGAAGATGTAGACCAGTGTTCACTTTAGGAACACTAGTTGGCAATTGCAAAAATTATGTATTTTTAAAATAAATATGCTTATCTTCTATTACTTTTGAGAGTCCTTCATGAATTTTGTTAATATCTGGAGAACTAATGGAAATGAGTTTATAAATATGCTTTTTAAATTTCAAAGCCTACCTCATATTTCATAACAATCAAGGCATATGTGCTAATGATCTGAAATAGCCTGTCTCTGGTCAAGTCATGGATGGTCTACAGCATCTTCTTCATTAAAAGCATTGACTCACTCCTGACTAAAGAGTTTAATGATCATTCCTTTTAAAAAGCTTTCCTTTATTTTATTAATACAGTAGGTTACATTAATTTTTAATAGTTTTATTAAAGATAATTAATATATAAAACTGCATTTTAATACATTCAGTTTGACAAATTTGGATGTAAACCATAAAAGTCTGTTGGATTTTTAGCTGTTGACTATACTTAAAACTGTAAACATATAAACTTTTTGTGCTTAAAAATTTTCATGACTCAAATAGCCTATGGTCACTAGAAAAATTACATTAAAACTAGAAGTACAAATGAAGTAAAACCACCCATGATTCCAGAGCTAAGCATGGTTAAATTTTAATGTATATCCTTCCAAGTTATTTTTTATGCATGTTTGGATACAGTACAGAAATGGATCATGTTCTAAATACAGTTTTATAACCCAACAATGTATTATAAACATCTTTAAATCTATATCTACATCATTATCTGCAGTAGCCTCATCATATTCCATTGCATTTTTATCATATTCCATTATATTTTTATGTGCTATTAATTTAGAAAAATCCTTTCTTATTTGGTATTAAATTTTTCACATTTTTTCCTATTACGAACAATGCTTTGATCATCATCCTTGTACACCCATCTGTGTGTCCTTTTGTCATGCTGATTCAAAGGGCATGCATGTTTATCAGGCTTTTGATACATTTGCCAAGTACCTGTCTAGAAATATTGTACTGATTATATTCCCACTGACAGTCAATGAGTGCTCCAACATTGGGTGTTAGTTTTTTTTTTTAATATACCATCTGATAGACAAAAAGGGCATCATCTTACTTTATTTTGTATTTATTTGCTTATTAGTGATATTGATTTTTTCATATGTTAAGTTAAATTTTTAATTCATTCTTTTTTTTTGGTGAATTTGCCTGTTCATGGCTTTTTGTCTCTCTTTCCTGGGACATATTTATTTTTCTTACTGATTTTTATGAGTTCTTCATGTAACTCTGTCTATATTTTATCAGTTTGTATTGTATCCTTAACATTTTTTGATATATAGAAACTTTTATCTTAAAATTAATTAAATCTCTGTGTTCTTCCTTCATGCACTCAGTAAAGTATTAGCATATGTAATACTCAGAGCATCTTTATCTTCCGAGAAATAAAATACTCAAATATGTTTTCTCAGACTACTTCCATGGCTTCATTTTTCACATTTAAATTTTAAATTAAACTGGAATTCATGTTGGCATGATAGGGAGATAGGTCTTGGGGTTTATTACTCCAAGTGATAATCAAGTTGTTTCAATACAATGATTGATTAACCTATGCTCTATATATTGATTTTGAATGAGTCACCTCTATCAAGTACAAAATTCTTATATATAGCTGTGACTCTAGTGTTTTGTTTGGTTCCACTGGATTCTCTTTTACTCTGCTGCCAGGATCACCTATTTATTTATTGCGAAAGTTCTTCATTAATTATTGTTGTTTTTCAAAAAATTTGTAAGTTTATTTGCATGTTTATTTATTTGATGTCTTAAAATAGGCAAACAGGGGGGAGTTGAAGGGGGACATACCTTTGGAGGTGGATAGGGTGAGACTGGAGAAAGGCTGATATTGTCAAAGCTAGGTGAGGGGATGTGAGGCTCCTGATCCTTTTCTCTGCCTTTACTGTAAATATGAGTAAATAGATAAATGATTTGCATTGGAATTGCACATGATGTCAACTGCACCTGCTTTCCTCTACAGAGATGTGTTATTATTATTTTTTTCTGTTTGTTGCCATAGGTGTGTTTTATTTTCATTAATCATACAAATACTTTTCTATAATGTTCTAGGGAAAACCTGAGAATTTGGCCATCTAATTAGGGGTCTCTTTAGAGATCCACAGGCCATTGGCATAAGCACGTTGTGCCTGGGTTCACAGAGCAGCTTGTGGCTCCTGCCCATCCCCGACATGGCTCTTCCTCTATATCAGGACTAGGGTCTCAAAGATGATGAGGGTGGGGAATCCTCTAGGCTCTTCGAAGATTTCACTCTGATTCTGATGAAGGGTTTTGATTAACAGGGTCTTTGCCTGCATCTCTGTTTTCTTAAGCTTGGCTTAACCCAAATGATGATTACCACCACATCTGGCTCATCTGCCATTTTCTTATGGCAGTCAGGGGCGTCACCCTCTGAACAAAGCGGGGTTCCTGTGCTCCCACTCATATGGTGGTTATTTCTCTTTGTCTTGTTTTATGTACTTCAATTAGGTTTTTAAATTCACTTGTTCACAAAGACCCTGTAGCCTTCTCTAAAAAGTCAACAAAGAAGAAAACAAAAAAAACTAATTGATCTTCTTTATGCCTTGAATCTGGTGTGTGTGTGTGTGTGTGTGTGTGTGTGTGTGTGTAGCTATTGCATTTCTAATTGTTGGAATAGAGGAAAACATTGCTTTGTGATTAACTGTCTTAACTTAAAAATGTTTTTTTCTGTTTTACTTTATTTTCTTTCTTTCAAGTAGAGAGTTCTATGATTTTCAAAATATGATAGACTTGCCTCCTTCAATATGTATGATTCTCTTTCATTGAATTTGTAACTAGCACTTAATACACATTATTAACTGTGTTAACTGAAGGTGGTGACAGTGGGTATCCTGCTACTGTTCCTGATTTTAGTGTAAATGAATCTAATCTCTCATCACTAATAACAGTGGTGATTTGAGGAAGGTATACTTTATTGCACCATTTGGTAGAATCATAAAAATAAGGACTCAGTGTTGAATTGTTCCACATATTTGACATTATTAGGAAGAATTATTTGTTTTTCTTCTCTAGGTTTCTTTCTACTAAAGTCTTCTCATATTCCAAAGTGAGTGGACCATGGATAGTCAGGATTTTGTGGACTGTCCTACAGAAATTCCCTAAATTGATGGCCCTATTCCACAGTTTTCCTATTGTTGTATTTTCCCTGTTGCTTCAAAGTGAATTTGTGTAAAAGAAGAGTGAAATAAATGGACTGAAATTTCTATCTTAACATTAGAAGTTTGGTATACTTTATTGACTGTTATCTATAATAGGGTCAAAATTTATTCACTCCAATTAAGGTGTGGAAAAAAATGTCTTTTTAAAAAAATTTTCCTATAAGCAATCTGGTAGCTCTAGAACCATTGCTACAGTTGATAAGAAAAATCTTCCCAAACTTTGGTTCTTTTAGAGATTAGTATAAAATGGCTGCTTTGGAAGAAATATTCAATTAATGCAAAGTTTTGCTGTACATCACAATTGTTTTTCTACTCTCTAATTAGTTCTAACTGCCGCTTCCCCACCTCCCCCACCCAAAAAAAAAAAAAAAAAAAACAACCTACTGCTTGCAGGAGTAAACATGCATATCCTGGTTGTTACTCACTAGCATGTGCTTCAATGCTGGTTATATAATCTTTCTGAGCATCCATTTCTTTATCTGCAAATTCGATATTAAAAAATGGCTATTTTGGGCTGGGGGATATAGCTCAGTTGGTAGAGTGCTTACCTTGCTTGCACAAGGCCCTGGGTCCTAATCCCCAGCACCCCCCCCACCCTCCCACACCCTCACCCCCCCACACACAAATGTGGCTGTTTTTATTTTATAGAATTTTGTGGGCATTGAATTAATAAATACATTTTAAGTGACTAGAACAATTCCTCACACACATTAAGTGTTGAGTAAATGCCTTTAATTATAATAGTAAAATCATTGTTCTTCTAGCATTGGGAGTACCATTTGTGTGCCATTTTTCCATTGAATGCTTTTGGAATGATTTGGTCTCTTTCTCTTTTACCTCCTCTACTTTTAAGGGACATGAAGCTGTTCTAATATTCCTTTGTTCTATTCTTTTGGCATAAGCAAAGAATAGTAATTACTTTTAGGTATTTCAATCATCTTTGGTGTCTAGCTCCTGCTGGGGCTGTGTCTAGCTCCTGCTGAGGCTATGTATTCTCTCTTTCTCCCTAGTAATGTTTAATTGTAGGACATCAATAACACTCCTTTGATATGGTATATGATAACATCTTCATGGTGGTGGGATTTTAGGTAAGTTGGAAATGAAAAGACCCTTTAACCATAAGTTTCTTTTCTTCTGATACTTAGATTTCAGACAATAAATTTGGTTTTATTTTTCAACTTACATGTTTTAACTTATGTTACTTCTTCAGTGAATCATATTACTTCTTCAGTGATTTATGAAACTAAAATTCTGGCTTTTAAAGTATCATGGATCCTTTGAAAAAACTGAGCTAATAAGCCACTGGGTAATACATGGTAACCAGATATTTAGGAAAGAATAACTTCCATTTTCCATTTTCACTAAGGAATTCAATGATTAGCAAAATAATCCTTATAGGGTTTTGTCATTGTGCAATTCTACATTCATCCCTCATCACCATTATGAATGAAGAGGGAGCAAAGTCTAATTTCAGGTGCCAGATGGGTACCACATGAATATCCATGATTCAGCAAGGGTTATCATATGGCTCATGCTGAACCCCAGTGAGTTATCTTCTGTGTGTCAGTTTTCCACTTGTCTTTCAGCTATACCGAGGCTGTTAAATGTGCTGAGAAATTTGGTAGCTGCTTGGGGCTAGCAGTTAAGAGTGGGTGTTATAATTTACTTTTTGTTGAAAAAGGGATAGGATTCATTTTGAGGTTATTCAACAAAGCCTGAAGAAAGAAATATCAGAGTGAGAAGGGTTTAGGGCCTTCAGATATGAGGTTTGAAACATTTATGTGACCTTACTGATGGCTGTGGAGAAGTCTAGGCCTGGACACAGACACTGAAGATTAATCTTGTACACATTTGAGTGTACTGAGAATTTGGGTGGCACCTCTCATTTTGTGTCTGTGGAATAGCAGAATAATCCTGGGTAGAGCACATTGTAACTAAATGTTTTTATAGCACTAGTAAAATCCAAGTCTCCCAAAACATCTGATACTTACTTATTCTAGGTTGAGGAAGGTGAACCATATTTCATGGCTCTTAACTCTGTCATCAGTATATAATATACCCTAAAGTAAATTTGGGGTCCCCATCCTTCCATTTAAAGGATTAATTAAAATCATATTTTGCCTTGATTCTTAGAGCTCATTGAGGTCCTTGGTATAAAAAGATGCTTCAGAGGATAGAGTAACATGAAGATGATATTTAAGGATCCCTCTCTTTTAGCTGAGTACAGTGATGTTATGTGGTGATGCCTAAGTTCATCCTTTAGTCTATGAGGAGTTCTGTGGTGTAGGTTTAAATGCCACCTTTATGTAGACCATGAAATTGACATTTGAAAGGGATAATTCTTCAAGACCACAACATTGGGAAATGGCCCAAACAGAATATGAATTCAATTATGACTGATTCCAAAACTCATAATATTCCACTAATCAACTTCATTCTTCTTACTTCCCAAGTCAACATTTCACATGTAAATTGCCCATTTTTAGGGAATATCTTGCATCCCTTCTTCAGAATAGAGTGAGCCTCATAAGAACAAAAAGCATTCTTCTTAAGAATGAAAGATGTTTGAAAAGAGTGCCCTACTGAAGGGCTTGACTGGATTGTGTCGACCACCTATGCCTTGAAAAGGAAAGAAACAGAGTATCTTGACAATGAGCATAAATTTATATTATAATTTCTGCCTTACTAAATCTTGACTTTGTTGTTTGCTACCGTTAATTCCCATAAAACTTTGTTAAAATAGTTAAAGTCATTAAACGAAAGACAAAAAAAATCCATTTCTTAGTCCAACTTCTTTTCTGTTGTTATTTTATTTACAACATTAAAAAACAAAACAACCCACTGATTAGAACTTTCCTACAACTACAAGCAAGCCTTCGTGCACTTTTTCAGTCTGTCTGGGTCTTAATGACCCTACCACAGTAGGCTCATTCCCTTGCAAGGATGCTAATGGGTTGTTGCTGCCCAAGAGGCAGAGAATTGATATGTTTGGCTTTCTACTCCTAGTCTTTGGTTTCTTGGTTGTGTTAGTTTCCTTGTTGATATTTCTTTTAATTAACATTGAATTTCTCCATTTTCTGTCTTGCTTTTCTTCTGTTTGTGTAGTCTGCAGGCAAAGACTCCTTCAATAGAAATTGTTATCAGGGAGAAACAATCGCTTGAGGGTTCAGAGTTACTTGGTGCTAGGGTGAAAGTTGTTCTTCTGCAGCCTCGTTAGATCAGCTTTTATGCACCTACCTTAAGATCTACATGATGCTCTGTCAGCTCCCCTTGTCTCTTTATCTTTAACTCAGTGATTTTCTTCACATTCTCATCCTGTCCCAGATGATATAAACCAATAGTAGTAGATTTTGCAGGAAAACGAAAATTAGGAGTCACTGCTGATTGATAAATGGAAGCAACTACAGAGCATGTTGGTTAAAAATGAACTTTTGGAAAAGTCTGGCTGGCCATTATTTAGAGATGATAATTTTGTTTCTATAGTTTGAACTGAGAAAACTACATACAATTGAATTCAGGATCTATGATGTGGATTCTTTCCCTCAATCTCTGGCTCTCTGCTCTATTCATCCATCCATCCGTCTATCTGAAACTGTTCATCTGTCATTTGTTTTTCTTGCTCCGGCTGGAGAGGCAGAACAGTTCATGTTTGAGAACCAAGCTGATTTCAAAAAGGAAAGTCCTGATTATGGTTTGTAATTAATGACTCGTCGGCTGCAGTCTGTGCACACATTCCACAGTGTGCCTTCTTCACAATGCCACTCTAAAGCTTCTCAAATCTGAAAGGGTTCAATGAGCAGATTTGACTGTAGTCTGGTCTGAGACAGAAAATTATAGTAAAAGAGAAAGGCCTCAGTGCTTGGATGAACTCCACCCTGCTTTGTATGTGGCAGCAGCATGAACCAGACATTCTGCAGAGATCATCTTGATGTCATTTTGTTTTCCCTCTGGGAGACTCAAGGATTTTTATCCTGAGACTCTCAATGGATCTGTTCTAACTTAGCTGGTGATGACACATCCCAGAGGCTCCTACCATATTGGGCCTGAGGTCAGCAGACTGTGCACCATGCTGTCCTATGATTCATAGGACAGAACTGCTCTGGTCCCCTCCCACTGCACAGGCCTGGAAGGCCACCATAATGAGGCAGTGGGAGGGAGTGTGGCTAGGAAAGCTGTTGAAAGGAAGCTTTTGTTGTAACTTTCTTCCCTGCAGTTGGAAGCTAAAGCCAAAGCAAAGTATTATCAAGCAACAGACCCTACATTTGAGAGAGATGAACTAGAAGGGTCCCTGGCCTTGTATTTAGGGTAAGAGTTGTATTTTAGAAGGCTGCAATTATTTCAGATGGGGGGAAAGGCCATACAGCATAGAATCCTGGAAGGAAATGTTATTGATTTGCTGCTAAATGACTCAGCTGGATCATTTTGAAATACTGGTCAAGGTGAGTGTTGAAAGAGTGAGTACTTTGGCATTTCCACACCCTTAGAAGTGAAAAATTGGACTTCCTTGGGAGCCAAATGATGTACTTTGATTTTCCAAAATGTTGATTATTTTATAATAAATTTGTACTGAAATCCACAGTAGCATATGTTCTCTTATGTAAGCATGGCACATTATTCATTCAATGGACATTTGCAGCACTCTTCTGGGGTATGGAGTTCTACAGCCATTCCTCTGCAGGGACAGAGGTCTGGCCAGATGTACAACAGAGATAAAAGTAACTTTCAATCTCTACTTTCATGTTCCTTTCCTTCTACATGTGGGAAAACATCAGTATATGAAATGGCATTTGAGTAACTTAAAGCCAAGTGTTCACAAGAGCAGAATAACTCAGAACAGCCTTTGAAGCCATTAGAGATATGAATCACTTACTGCTGCCTGGGGGTCCCACACCAGCTATTCCAAGCTGTCGGAGCACTTAGTGCATTGTACTATTTGTCTCTCTTCCCCACCAGACTCCAAGTTCCTTGTGGAGAGAGATATTATATTTATCTCTGCATCCCTGGACACTAGCACAGTTCATTGCATACCACAAGTGCCTAGTAAATGTCTAGTGAATGAATTAGTAAGAAGAATCACTGTTATCATTTTGGGAGAAGGGAAGGGATTAGAATGATGGCTTTGTATGGGCATAAACTACAAAGGAAGAGATTCATTTTTCAAAGTCTAGAAACAAAATGTGCTTCCTTCTCATAATTCTAGTCAAGGGAAGCGGTTCAATTCAGCAGAGTTCAGTAAACATTTATTGAACATATTTTATGTGGTGACTGCATATCTAAGCATAGAATGTTTTATGCCCTCAAAGGACTTAGAGTACAGGGTGAGATGGCAATGCTGCACAGGTAAAAGGACCATTTCAACATCATTTGGCAAATATGCTGTTGGAACATTCAACTGAGAGAAGGAGGGGAAAGGGTCTTGACTCTGGGCCCCTAGGGGTGGGGCTGGGGTGTTGAGAGAACCAGGAAACTCCTCCAGGAAGAGATAACATATGGGTTGAATCTTGAGGCAAGAGAAACCAAGTAAATAAGGAAGGATGTGGATATGGGGATGAGGAAGAGGGAAGATAATTAAGAACAAGGGCATGGAGTGGGGCACCATAGGGAGTGTGCAGAAAGCTCCAGGTGTTCACCATGACAAGTGAGTAAAACCCGGTGTGTGAAGGCACAAGGGATGGCACTGCAGGCAGAAGACTAAGTGACATCTATTCACTGTGTGAAGGAGAGGGATTTGAACTTCATGATGTAGATGGTCAGCAGCTATTGGTTTAAGGATGGACTTAAAATGAGACAGTATTGGTGACAAGAAGACCTACAAGCATGTCCTTGAAATAGTGTAGACACAAGTCTGGAAGAAAGCAGTGGTGGTAGACTTTAAAGACAGAAGAGAGCTAAGAAAAAGCTCATGGTATTCCAGCAAGACTAGATCATGGATTGAGTACCTATGATAAGGAAGTGAGAGGACTAAGGATTTGGGCTGGAGTGACTGGGTAGTTGTTGGTATGGTGGCGCGAGGGGGGGTGGGGAGGAGAGGGAGAGAGAGAGAGAGAAGGAGGGAAATAGAGAATAATAGAAGGAATATATTTGGGGGTGAAGAAAAACGTTGAGTTCATCTATGGAGATGGTACGTTTGGATATTTCAAGTGGAGATGCCTGACAGGTATATGATTCTAAAGCTCAGGAAAAGTCAGGGTCTAAGATATTTATGTGGGAATTACAAGCATGCACATGGCAATAATAAAAAGGAAAACTAATGGATTGTCCATGAATATAGTGTAGAATAGAGGTTCATAAGTACCATTTAAAAGCCTGGTGCTCTGCAATCTTCCTGATTATTATCTGGGGAATTGGTCAAAAGCAGATTCCTGGCTACCTCTCTTGGAAGTTCTGATTCATTGTGTAGAATGATCTGTACTTTGTAGCTTTCCTTGGCTAATTTTAATTTGCAATCATATTTGGGAAACACTGATAAAGAGTAAGAATAATGGCATCACCCATACTTTAGGGGTAAATATCAGAAGATTATTTTATGAAGTAGAAACAAAACAAACTATCAGATGGAGAACCAACAGAAAGTGAGAACACAGAAGACAGAGGGAAGAGAGTTTCTGCAAGAAACAACAATGTTACAATAGAGAAACCTAGTCAGAGATTTTGTGAAGTTTTTGCTAGATTTGAATATGTAGAGGTTTAGTATCTTTAAATGTAGCCAGGCATAATGGAGGCATACCTGTAATCCCAGCGACTAGGAAAATGGAGATAGGAGAATTGCAAGTTTGAGGTCAGCCTCACCAACTTAGTGAGGCTTCAGCAATTTAGCAAGATCCTGTCTCAAAATAAAAACAATAAAAAAAAAAAAACAACTGAGGATATAGCTGAGTGGTAAAGCACCCCTGGGTTAAATTTAAGTGTAGAAGGAGGATTACTGGACTGAAGGATAGAGGATAGGAAGAAGGAAGAGGAGAAAGGGAATAGATTTTTTTTTTCAAATAACTTGATTGTGAAGAGAATGAGAAAATGATACCTGTAGTAGACAGAACATAGGGTTATAAGGATGATTTTCTTTTAAGGGGAAAGACTCTCAAGAAAATACTTATATTTTATATTTCAATTTATTTCCTGAATTATTATATAAAAGTATAAAATAGCATTAAAGTTTTTGGTCTTTATTAGCAGCTGGGATCAGAGCAGATTATGGCAGGGAAGGTGGGAGTAGGTGGAAGAAGAGAAACTCCTCATCCTTGATGGGAGGAGAAGAGAGAGGGGAAGTTCAGCTGGTGTAAGGCAGGAAGCTGAAGTGCTATTTTGTTTTTCCTATCAGGTGCTTAACCTCTGTGCCACATCCCCAGCCCTTTTTTATTTTTTTAATAAAATAAGTCTTGCCAAGTGGCTTAAGGCCTTGCTAAATTGCTGAGGTGGGTCTCAAACTTGCAATCCTCTTCTCTCAGACTACCAAGACACTGGGATTGCAGGTGTGTGCCCGCACACCAGGGATAGAATATTTTGGATGGAATATTCAGGGAGATTTTAAGAGGCTCAAACAGTTCAAGAGTACAAAGCTTGTTGATATCAACTGCTTGTGAATGTCAAACCTTGGGGAAGAGCTCTATTGTTAATTAATATATTGTTTTCTGAACGTTTCTGACTTTTCCTTCGACATTGCATTTTTTCCTACTTACAATGGTAAGAGCAAGCCCTGTGGTCCTTTAAAACCCAGATCTCTTTCTTGCTGATCCAGTTCTGTATTTGCATTTGCCTCTATGTTCCATGCTGTTTACACCCCCAGAAACTAGCACTGGGAAGGACCCCCAAAACCTCAATTTTCTTAGTGAAGTAGAACCTGGAGATCTTCTTTTTGTAGTCACCATTATTAGATCCAAAAGAAAAAGGAAAGTTGCCCTTTGGTTGACACTCAGTGGAGAATGGGAAAAGCAGGGTTGGGGAGAGAGTATTTAATTTTGGCTCTTCCTTTCCAGTTAAGTCTTTTCCAAGTCTGTGGATTCCTAAAGGTTTAACTCCATGTGTGAAATAACAAACTTGTACATCTGAAAGCAAATGAATACATGAAACATCTCACAACCTGCAGAATAATTACATGAGCAAAAGCTAGTACTTTTAGTTATGCTCTGAAGTAGGAAGAGATGGTTAGTGAGTTGTTTTCTCTTCAATCAAGTATCTGAATCAACAATCTGACAAACCCCCAGACCTATCATATAAATCAAGCAAGAGCTTTTAGTTATACTTTAAAGCAGGAAGAGATGATTAGTGACTTTTATATTCACTCCTATACTTTCTTTTTCCCAAGTGTTAATAATTTGAAAAAAAATACAGAATCAAGAACAGAATCAACCATAATACAGTACCTAATTAAAGTATTAATATTTTACTATAAACCTTTTCAGTCTTTTCTCTGTGTGTAACTTTTTATAGGAGCATACTTCATAAATGACTTTAATCATGCTTTTTTTTCTTTAATATTTAATACAAACATTTTCTCATATAATTAAAATATTGTGTAAAATATATATTTTATCTGAATCATACATCAGGGCTTTTTTTCACATTTTACTTAGAAATTCCCTTATAATTGGATGCCTAATTTCTTTCCAAAATTTTCATTATTATAAGAATTACTGCCAAGAATGCCTTTGTATACCAAGTACTTTTTATATTTCAATTTATTTCCTGAATTATTATATAAAAGTATAAAATAGCATTAAAGTTTTTGGTCTTTATTAGCAAATTCCTTTCAAAGGATTTGTATCATTTTGAAAGCTTACTGGAAATATATGAAACACTTATTTAATCATATTCATACCATTATTCAGTATTTTATTTTTAAAAATTTTCCTAACATGTAGGAATGATAGAAACAAGATTTTAATTTTCACTTCTTTCATAAACAGTGAAATTTAATATTTTCCACATTTTGCTACAATTTTATTTCTGATTTTGCAAAATCTGTACTTTTTAATTACAAAGCTTATATATATCTTATGGATTTGTGCTTTTAATTTTTTAGCATACTAAGTGGTTACTGTATTAAACACTATGGAAAAGGCAAAAGAATGATAACTCTTTTCAACCTTAAGGAACTTGTATTTTGTAAATATATCCGGTACATTGTAAGGCTTATTGAAGAGGCCTTACAATGTACCGTATTCAGCTCTTAGTTGACGAAGCAAAGATCAAAACCACAAAACAGTGAAAAAAATGAGCAAGACTAAATGATTTTGTGGAACTACCTGTCCTTGGTTGTTGGAATTCAGGAGAACTAGAAACCTGTGTGACTTGGAGCACCAGGGGAAATTGTCATTAGAAGAAAGGGCTTTTGTTGGACTCTGAAGAATGGAAAGAATTTAAAAACATGAAATGAAAAATTTAAGAGAATGAATTCAGGACTACCAAGTAGGAATAAACATGTCATAGGGGTTGGAGAGATTAGACCAGTCTAAGTAGGCTGGGGATGGTGCTGGGCATGGCCTATGAGATATGGCCAGATTAAACCTGTGAATCATGGATCACTGGACTCCTCTCCTTGACAGGCCTCACTCCAGTCTCTGCAAGTGCCCTGCATAGAAGGGTGCCTAGAGAGCATAACCCCCAAGGAGGATATTCAGGCTCACCCTTGTGCTGCAGGTAGACTGCTCTGACTTCAGCAAGAGCCAAATTTGTCAAACTGCTGAGCAGACTGCACAGTGATCTGGGTTGATCTAAAGAGCTGGTTTTAGGAAAATCAAAACAAAGTATGATATCATCAGTTGGAGAGGTACTGGTGTGGAGTATAGGGGCCTCAGTCTACTTCCTGTGTTGTCCAAGTAAGCTCTATGACTTTAGGTAGATTTCTTATGTTCCCTATACGTGGGTTATATTGTATACTGAGCTCCTGGGAGGTCTCAGCCTCTGTAACCTCTACAGGAACTCAGCTAAGGAATCACCTGTACTGGGCACCCTGGAGAAAAGAAAGTATGTAAATAGCAAGAAACCTCTGTTTTCTTCTTCAAATCTGGACTAAGGTGTCCTTTCTCTTAATTCTCTAGTTTGAAGGGTGTGAGGCAATATCTGGTACTTTCTTCCTTTGTCTCTGCCACACATGTAACAGGGCACCAGTGGAAGCAAATGCCCAAGTTATCTAATGTCTTTCTGTGTGGGGAGGTCATTTTAGTAGGCATTGATGAGATAAAGGAAATAATTTAAGCTTTCTTGTGAAAACTCTGTGTTTCCCCTCATATGCTTCTTTTCTTCCTTTTATTTTGGGCAGGGGGTGGGGAGAGGGGTGTTACCAGGGATTGAACTCATGGACATTTGATCACTGAGCCACATCCTCAGCCTTATTTTGTATATATATATATATATATATTTTATTTAGAGATAGGGTCTCACTGAATTGCTTAGTATCTCACTTTTGGCTGACCAATAGCTTTTCTAGTATTTGTGGTTTTGAATTCAAAATCCTCCTGCCTCAGCCTCCTGAGATGCTGGGATTACAGGCATGTGCCATAGCACTGGGCAGGCTTCTTTTCTTTTCAAATATTAGTTCTTGCATAGCCTCCTACTAATTTCTTGCCTGCACTTATTTCATTGTGTAAACCTTGGTAACTTGACCCTGATTTTACTGTATCTCTTTGGTGCTTTTACAGTGATGATATTTCCTTTATTAATGTACCATAGCTAGTTTCTTTTTTGTTTATTTTATTTCATTTTTGGTTGGTACTGGGAATTGAATGGAAGGGTGCTTTACCACTGATCTACATCTACATTATTTTTTTATTTTGAGACAGGGTCTTGCTAAGTTGTGGAGGGCCTTGCTAAATGTCTGAGGCTGGCTCTGAACTTGCAATCCTCCTGCCTCAGCTTTATGAGTTGCTGGGATTACCGGTATGAGCCATAATTTCTGGGTAGCTTTTTTAATTGAGATTAGAATCTAATTAAGGAGGCTGAGGATATAGATCATGCATAACAAAAACAAGCAAACAAAAACTCCAACAACTATAATATCTAACAAAGGGAGGAGGATGTCAATTTGTTTTCACTTTGATGTCTATTTTATGCAGCATTGGAAAACTATCTTTTGATGAAGTGAAGAAGACACTAAGTTGGAGACAGAGCTAATAAATTACCCCTTGATCGTTAGGCAACTACACCCCAAACACTTTTTTCCCCTGAATCTAGAAAATTCTATGTTAGTATTTAGTTTAATTTAGTACCTGGCATGTGGGTGCTCAATAATTTTTTTCAAATTAATTCATTAAAGTGGCTTTATGATCCAGCAGCCACTATATAATTGAATTAGTTAATAGAAGAAAACAATAAAATTTGGAAAGAAGGGAAGCATAGGAAATTCTTCTGAAATATACAAAACATAACCAATAGCTTTTCTAATATTTGAGGATGATTTGAAACCTTTTTGATTCTTATTCTTGAATATCATTAGGCATTGGCACGTTCTCTGTTTAAATGATTAGATTTTTATTTGCAGGGAAACTTACGGTTTCCAGAAAACTTTTGAGATATTATCCAATTAATTCCAGTAACAACTTGTGAGGTGGGTTGTACAGATATTGTTATCTCCACTTTTCAGAAAAGCAAGCAACTGGTAAAGGCAAAAAGAGAAGGGATTTTCCTAATATCATACAGCTTGTGTATATGAAATAGTGATGAAAGCAGAACTCATTTCTTCTGATGACCAGTTCAGGGCTTTTTCTGATGTATAAATCCTTAATCTCTAGGAAAGAAGCTGTCTGAAACTCCCTTATCCTCGCATCGAAGCTGAACAATTTATACAAGTGCTATGGCTCAGATTCCTTCTCAGAATGTTCCAACACCGTCCATCTTAACTGCCTCTTCTCTCCATTTTTATTTCTGAAGTATTTTCCCTTTAGGAGCAGACTCTTCTTTCTCCCTAATTAACTTTTATGTGGAAACTTCTATCATAATGAAATCACATGTGCCCATGTTCGCTTGCCTGGTTTTCTTTTTAGTGCACCTGGAGGGAGAAGCATTTTCTGCTGTCTCACTGCATTATCTTGCTGAGGGGAGGAATATGTAGGAACTCAGATAACTACCTTCCTGAGAGTCAACCTTTTTTTTTTTTTTTAATCAAACATTCTTTGGTATAGGCACAGCTTTGATATTAGCAGAAGTTGCCCCTTGTTGATAATTAAAATGCATTGGTTCATGATGTTGGCAGCAAAGCAGCCTGGCAACATAAACACAAACATGGACTGTGGAGGCAGATCAGGTTTGAATCCTGGTGCTGCTACTTACTGGGCAATTTAGCTCACTTTCTGGAGCTGATTTCCTCTTCTGCACAGTGGGGATAATATATTAGCATTATCTACCTTGCAGGGTTGTTGAGAGTGTTGAAGATAAATGATGGGTACTTTGCATAGGGTTAGGGAGGTCACAGAAAAATACCATCCTCTTGCTAGACTACAGATCAAATTTGTGTGGCACGTCTTCCATTTGCCCTAAAACTCCTGAACCCTCCCTACCCTAGTCTAGGAGACTTCCTGCCCTAGAAGGCTGACCAGCGAGAAACCCATCAGCTGCTTCCTTTGCCCTCTGGCCCAGTGGAATTTGGCTAGTGGAGGATCCTGGCAGGAGATCAGAGGGAGGGAGGAAAATGAGATCCTGTGCCTTACCTCATCTCTTTCCTTTTAGGGTTACCTGGGGCTAACTATGTCCCAGAGAGTAACTTCCCTCTTGGAGGCAGCCTGTTCTGGCTGAGGTGACTCTTTGTTCCTAGGTATTGACAACCCATCCCCTCTGTGTACACCCCCAACCCCAACCCTGGGAATAGTGGAGTAAAAACTCCATCACTGCTAGCTCCAGGGACTGCAGTTCTTATCCACATCATCTTCAGTAGTCTTTACTAAATCCTCTTAAATGATCCTAGTATTAATATGCTGCCTCTTTACCCTGGGACCCTAACTGATACATTATTCATGATTTTTTAGTTGAAAAATATGTTTGCCTAGGAATGTTTTAAATAATGGAGATTAGCACTTTTAGGAGAAAACATAAAATTGGTTCTTTTCATTGTTTCTTGACATTTGTTACTAAGAGAAGAAAAGATGATGATGATGATGATGATGATAGCCATAGCCAAGCATCTCTTAGGTGCCATCTCTTAGCCTACTTCATATACATTTTCTCATTTGAGCTAAAAACTCACATGTATACTATTATTACCACCCTTTTTCTCAGAGAGGTTAATTAAATAATTTGAATGAGTTTTTTTTCTCACATTCATGTGTAAGCTTTCTGCAGCACTTGATATTTTCTTTCCTTCCTCAGTTCAGTGTATTTAGTTTATAGCTTCTGTTATTTCAATCCACTTCTTAAACTAAATGAATCACATAATCTCATAGTTTCCTGGAACCTATAAAGTGCTCAGCATCATGACTACACTGTAAAGGTGACTATGCTCCTGGAAGTGCGCTAGTTGAGAAATTTCTCTTTGTGGATTAGCTCCTCCCTCCAAGCTCTGCACTCTTAAAATAAAAGTCGAAAGACACTCAAAGAAACAGCATTTTTTTTTTCCTAGCAAACTTACATTTGACTGTGCATTTTTTTTTTCTCTAATCTTTAGGCAAGTATTTTCATTAAGTTCAGAAGAAAGCTTTTTCCCTCAGTACTCTTTGGGTTCCCAAGTTGCAGCTAGGGAACTCTTAGCAATAATAAAATCCATTTCTTTGTTTTTAACTCCATTTTTTTTGTTTGGCCCCCTAAAGCTATCTGCCTTTTATTATCAGAAGTCTTGAAGGGTGACTTACATATGTTCAAAGCATGCTTTATCAGCCTTGAGAGAATGGCAGTGCAGGATGTTGAAGAGCCTGGTGAAGGTCCCTCTCCCCTGGTGGTCCTGGGTTCCCTAAAGCTGATGGATGGCTTCATACTGGGGCCCACAGGGACACTGTTCCCTGAAATCTTGCCCATTTTTTTTTCAATCATTACAGTAAAACTAGGTCATTTAGAGCTTGATTAGTATTACTCTGTTCCCTACACCTCAGGCACAGATGTCCTTTCATTCTTTTCTTCCCCTGAGAACCTTAGGACAATGCAAATAATGGAACTATATGCTGCTGCTAGCATTGACCTACACCTACAATGTCAGCCTACATCTGTATTTGTAAGAATTTTTGTGTTTTGGTGATGCGTGTTTATCTCACACCCTTTCCCATAGGGTAAGTTCTTTCCCCAATTGCTCTTTAGCCCACATGCAAGCATATCCTATGTATATGCAAATCATGGTCAGATATAGTAGCATATTAGACATGAAGACAACACATACAGCTATTAAATTTGTTCTTTCCACCAAACACAGAATCTTCATCCTAGTCTCTAGTGGTAAGTGAAGTTCAGGAAATAAGGCCATCAATATCATTCACATGACAACTCTTTTGAAATGTTCTTTGAATAACAGCTATTGCTTATCTAGGTAAAGTGCCTTCAATTCTCTCAAGCATTCCTTGCAACCTCTTTGAACTAAAGGTATAAAGAACTCACTAAGTTTACTGAAGAGCCACTGGGATGGCATCAGTGTCTTGTGGATTATTGCTCAGGAAATCAGAACCATGACCCAGCTCCCAGGCTCTTTCCTTCAGATGTAGGAAGATTCCCCAAGTGGTGGACAAGGCTCAGTTGATGATCTCTTGGTTGAAAGTTAAGGGTCCAAAATTGTCCCAGTAAGAATCAACACATAAGGGGCTGGGGTTGTGGCTCAGCGGTAGAGCGCTTGTCTAGCACATGCAAGGCCCTGGGTTCGATCCTGATCACCACATAAAAATAAATAAAATAAAGGTATTGTGTCCAACTACAACTAAAAGTAATATTTAAAAAAAGAATCAACACATAATACAATTCAGCTACATCTTCATTTCTTATAGTAACATTAGGTTGTGGTTACCATACCTATTTTTTTCAGCCACTGAAAAAGTAGACTTGAATATTTAATGGAAAACAGATGGTGCTTGAAATCTCTAACTTACATTTTAAAAAAGCTGTTTTGGAAATGTTGTTTGTACTTTTGTTGTTTTAAACACATCACCATTTTAGCCTGTTTTGATGAATTATTTAAGAGTTATGTTCCTAGGCCAAAATAGCATTTTGAAGTGCACGTGTTAATCATATACTTGATTAAACATTTCCTTGCTTTTTTTTTTTTTTCCAGCATTCCAGTTGGCTTTTGAGTGGATAATTGTGGCAGTGAGAGCATTGACGTTGGAAACAACTAGTGCCCGTTTGGATTACTTAAAACACAACCATGAAAAGAAATACGTGTGATTTGCTTTCTCGGAGCAAGAGTGTAAGTACCTTTTATTTTCGTTTATTTTCTTAAAGTGTGTATTTATAACTTGTACTATATTCTTTGGATTTTAATGCTGCATGATTATGATTGGACTTCTGGGAAACCTTTGGTTATCTTTCAGTACACTAATTGTATGCAGCTTATTAACAAATGAAGACTTGTTTGTCAATGTGGCCTGCCTGACATTTGATGGGAATTCTCGTTCTGTGGGTTTATAAGCCTTTCCATTCATTCATATTAGCCTACATGAATGAAGGTATAATATGGAATACCCTAGTTTTTAAATGCAAGCGGCAAATATATAGTTATATTGAAAATGAAGAAGTTAACATTTAAATATCAAAATTTCTGGGCAAATCTAAAAGCATAAATTGAAATTATGTCCACAGTACTTAAACTGATCATATTCTGAAATTTCTTTCCTTGCATGAACTCTCTACTTGGACGTAGGTTTCTGATCTCTCCTTTTGGTCTTTCTTTTTTAACATTTTAAAGTGAGCATTCTCAGGACCCAGAAGAAGTTTAGATCTTCTTTCTAATTAGTGTTCTTCAGATACCAAATTCATGATAGCTTTTGGTTTTCTATCAGCTTATGAAAAACTTAAAGAAATAGAGCAACTCAAAGGAAGCTTCATGAGGCAAGGATGAAAGCAGACTGTTAATTTCCATCAGGAGAGCTCTAAGAACATGGCCCTTTGTTCATTTACCCAGGGGGGAAAAGGCATCCAAACAGATGTGGTTGTGACGTAGGAGCATTCATTTGAAGGCACCAGAAAAACCACAAATGCAAACACATTTCTCTAGTATGGGGTCTCTTTGTGTTACATCCACTGATTCTATTGTGATGGCCCAAGGCCATCTTTCGTTCTTTCTATAGAATTACTATGTAGTTTTTAAGAGTGAAGCAAGAGTATGCAGAGAGAAAAGTACAATATGCCTTATAGGGTTTCTTTAAAAATGAGGATAGGCTGAGAGGTATGCCCATCTTTTTTTACTGAGTACTGTGTTTAATATGCAACCAAATAAATTCAACAAACTCTGAAGGAATGTTCAGATTCATTTGTTTTACTAGTTGGTGTTTGGTTGTATGGGTTTTGTATAAAATAAAGGACCAGAGCTTTGAGCCTAGAATTCCTTTTATCATCATATGGAATTCCTCATTGTAACAGGAGGTGAGCTGCCTACCAAACTGCAAACATATCCCTTTGCTGCTCAGTGTTCCTATTATAAATTAAATACGAAAGCAAACCATTAACATAATGCTTTCTTCTTTAGTTTTAGAGACATGTGATAGGAGAAAAGTGTATAAAAGCAAAGAGGAGAATATTTTGGATAATTAATATATCATTAAACATTTCCCTGTGCTTGGAGGAATACATTTTTATTGTAATTTGTTATATATGACAGCAGAAGACATTACAATTCATATTATGTATATAGAGCACAATTTTTCATATCTTGGCTGTATATAAAGTATATTCACACCATTCGTATATTCATACATGTACTTAGGGTAATGATGTCCATCTCATTCCATCATCTTTTTTATCCCCATTCCCCCTCCCTTCCCCTCCTACCCCTCTGCCCTATCTAGAGTTCATCTAATCCTCCCAAGCTCCCCCCACCAACCCCACTATGAATCAGCCTCCTTATATCAGAGAAAACATTCAGCATTTGGGTTTTTGGTATTGGCTAACTTCACTTAGTATTATATTCTCCAACTCCATCCATTTACCTGCAAATGCCATGATTTTATTCTCTTTTATCACTGAGGAATATTCCATTATGCATATATGCCACATTTTTTTTTATCCATTCATCTACTGAAAGACATCTAGGTTGGTTCCACAGTTTAAACATGCTATAAACATGGTTGTGGCTGTGGCCCTGTAGTATGCTGTTTTAAAGCAAATGATTAACTTAGTCATGACTTTAAGGAACTGTGAATACTTAATGATGCTAGAAGATTTCCTATTATTTGTTTAAGGTGAAATCTCTCATTGCGGAAAGGCTCAACCTTCTTAGACTAAGAGAATCTCAGCTGCCTACATTTGTCCAAATGTAAACAGCAGAGCTCTAATTTCACTCCTTCTCAGCTCTTTCAGAATCCACTGGCATAAGGAAAGTATCTCCACTTAATTAAATGACTCTAAGCAGGAGATTTGTCTTTAACAGAGAAAAGAACCCATTTCTTTCCTGGTTATAAGTTGTCATTTTAGGCCTTCAAATGTTTATTTTGGACTGGTCTATTAATGTAACCTCCTCCCACCAGCACTTATGTCTTTTTTTTTTAAATTCTATTTGTTTTAATTGGTTATACATGAGAGTAGAATATATTTATGCACTTTGATATATCATATGTAGATAGGATATAATTTTCATTTTTCTGAGTATATGTGTTGCAGAATCACACTGGTCATGCAGTCACATATATACATAAAGTAATGATGTCTGTTCTGTTCTACTATCCTTCCTATCCCTACATCCTCTCCCCTCCCTTCCCTTCACTCCCCTCTATCTAATCTAAGGTAACTCTATTCTTCTCTAGTGCCCTGCCCCTATTAATGTGAATTAGTTTCTACATAATAGAGAAAACATTCAGCCTTTGTTTTTGGGGGGGTATTGGCTTATTTTGCTTAGCAAAATGATCTCCAACTCCATCCATTTACTGGCAACTTTCATAATTTCATTCCTCTTTAAGCTGAGTAATATTCTATAATATTCCATATATATATATATATATATATATATCACATTTTCTTTATCCATTCATCTTTTGAAGGAAATCTAGATTGATTCCATAATTTAGCTATTGTGAATTGAGCTGCTGTAAACATTGAAGTGGCTACATCACTGTAGTATGCTGCTTTTTTTTTTTTTTGGCAAACTTTTCCTTTTCAAGCTGGGATTTCAATCTTGTTTACAATTGCTTTGTGAAGTTTTATTTTGTATTTATAAATACATATTTATGTCTATTGTATATTGCAAACATTTTCCTGATTTTTTGTTGTTTTTTTGCATTACAATTCTTATTACACATATAAAGCACAATTTTTAATATCTCTGGTTATATAGAAAATATATTCACACCAATTTAGGTCTTCATACACATACTTTGGATAATGCCCATCACATTCCACCATCATTTCTAACCCCATGCTCCCTCCCTTCTCCTTCAATTCTCTGCCCTATCTAGAGTTCATCTATTCCTCCCATGCTCACCTCTCCCTATCCCACTATGAATCAGCATCCTTATATCAGAGAAAATATTTGGCATTTTTTTTGGGGGGATTGGCTAACTTCACTTAGCATTATCTTCTCTAACTTCATCAATTTACCTGCAAATGCCATGATTTTATTCTCTTTTATTGCTGAATACATTCCATTGTATATATATGCTACATTATTTTTATCCATTTATCTATTGAAGGGCATCTAGGTTGGTTCCACAGTTTATCTATCATGAATTGTGCTGCTATATACATTGATGTGGCTGTGTCCCTGTAATATGCTGTTTTTAATTCCTTTGGATATAGACCAAGGAGAGTGATAGCTGGGTCAAATAGTGGTTCCATTTCCAATATTCCAAGAAATCTTCATACTGCTTTCCATATTGGCTGCACCAATTTGTAGTCCCAACAGCAGTGTATGAGTGTACCTTTTCCCCCACATCCTTGCCAACACTTGTTGTTTGTATTCATAATAGTTGCCATTCTGACTGTAGTGAGATGAAATCTTAGAGTGGTTTTGATTTGCATTTCTCTAATTGCTAGCAGTGATCAACATATTTTAATATATTTGTTGATTGATTGTATATCATCTTCTGAGAAGTGTCTGTTCAGGTCATTGGCCTGTTTATTGATTGGGTTATTATTATTATTTTTTTTGGTGTTTAGCTTTTTGAGTTCTTTATAAACCCTAGAGATTAGTGCTCTATCTGATGTGTGAGGGGTAAAGATTTTCTCTCAATATGTAGGCTGTTTATTCACCTCACAGTTTGTTTCTTTTGCTGAGAATAAACTTTTTAGTTTGAATCCATCCCATTTATTGATTCTTGATTTTAATTCTTGTGCCAAAGGAGTCTTATTAAGGAAGTTGGGGCCTAATTCCACATGGTGGAGATTAGGGCCTATTTTTTCTTCTATTAGACCCAGAGTCTCAGGTTTTATTCCTAATTCCTTGGTTCATTTTGAGTTGAGTTTTGTGCATGGTGAGAGATAGGGATTTAATTTCATTTTGTTGCATATGGATTTCCAGTTTTCCCAGCACCATTTGTTGAAGAGGCTATCTTTTCCCCAATGCATGTTTTTGGCATCCTTGTGAAATATAAGATAATTGTAATTTTGTAGGTTAGTCTCTGTGTCCTGTATTCTGTACCATTGGTCTACCAGTCTGTTTTGGTGCCAATAATATGCTGATTTTAAGTCCTTTGGGTTTAAACCAAGGAGTGGGATAGCTGGGTCATAATGGTGTTCCATTACAAATTTTCTTTTTTTCTTAATCTGGAATTTTTTAAAGTTTATATATGACAGTGGAATGCATTATAATTGTTATTACACATATAGAGAACAATTTTTCATATCTCTGGTTGTATACAAAGTATATTCATACCAATTCGTGTCTTCATACATGTACTTTTGGATAATAATGATCATCATATTCCACCATCATTTATAACCTCACGCCCCCTCCCTTCCCCTTCAACCCCTCTGCCCTATCTAGATTTCATCTATTCCTCCCATGCTTCCTCTCCCTATCCCACTATGAATCAGCCTCCTTATATCAAAGAAAACATTCGGCATTTGTTTTTTTGGGAATGACTAACTTCACTTAGCATTATCTTCTCTAATTCCATCCATTTACCTGCAATGCCATGATTTTACTCTCTTTTATTGCTGAGTAATATTCAATTATGTATATATGCCACATTTTTTATCCATTCATCTATTGAAGGGCATCTAGGTTGATTCCACAGTTGAATTATTGTGAATTGTGCTGCTATAAACATTGATATGGATGTGTCCCTGTAGTATGCTGTTTTTAAGTCCTTTGGGTGTAGACAGAGGAGAGGGATAGCTGGGTCAAATGGTGGTGCCATTCCCAGATTTCCAAGGACTATCCATACTGCTTTCCATAGTGGTTGTTCCGATTTGCAGTCCCACCAGCAATGTATGAGTGTACCTTTTCCCCCACACCCTTGCCAACATTTGTTGTTGCCTATATTTTTGATGATTGCCATTCTGACTAAGATTAAATCTTAGTGTAGTTTTGATTTGCATTTCTCTAATTGCCAGAGATGTTGAACACTTTTTCATATATTTGGTGATTGATTGTATTTCTTTTTCTATGAAGTGTTTGTTCAGTTCCTTAGCCCATTTATTGATTGGGTTATTTGGTTATTTTGGTGTTAAGTTTTTTAAGTTCTTTACATATCCTAGAAATTAATGCTTTATCAGAGGTGCATGTGAAGATTATCAGTTATCTCATACTAACAAAGGTGCCAAAGCATTCACTGGAGAAAATATAGTCTATTCAACAAATGGTGCTGACAAAACTGGAAGTCCATATGTAGCAAAATGAAATCAAATCTCTATCTCTCACCCTGCATGAAACCAACTCAAAGTGATCCAAAACTTAGGCACTAGGGCAGAGACCCTGCACCTAATAGAAGAAAAAAATATGTCCATATCAGCACTAATGTCTTTGTCATAACAAAATCCAAAATTGTACACTTCGAAGTAGATGTTTCCTGTTTTTTTTAAAAAAGTTTTAAATAATTAATTTTAGTTAGAATCTAAGAATGTTTTTCTTTGCCATTTTGACATTTGAAAATCCAGGGAAGATTTTAAATGTTAAAGCATTTTCTGTTCCTCCTTCCATACATGTGGCTTTGTAGGTCTTGTATCTGTCACTATGGATTAAGGCATATAAAAGAGGAGGAAAAAGACTATCTTTAACCAATCACCTTTTAAGCGGGCTCCCCTTCACAGAGGGGCATAGCTTGCAAGACCATTTAGTCAGTTTCCATGTTGTATGAAAGATGTGGGCATAAGGTGGGAAGTTTTGTGGGTGAGTTCTGTTTATCATTACTTCCTAGTTTCAAGTCATGTTGTGGTCATTCATAAATTGAATTGAACATCATTTCCCAAGCAAATATATAATCAAGGAATTGGGGCAAAGAAAGAACATTATTCAGCTCTAGGTGTCACAACAAAATGCCATAGACATAGGTGGTTTCAACAGGAACATATTTTCTCCATGTTCTGGAGGTTGGGACATTCAAGAACAATATGCCAGCTGACTCAGGTCTTGGTGAGGACCCTTGTCCTTGCTGATGTCCTGCAGATGGCCATGTTCTTGCTGGCACCTCACATGGCAGAGATAAAGCTCTCCAAAGTCTCTTCCTATTAGGTCACAATTCCCATCATGTGGGTCCTATCTTTCTGATCTCACCCAACACTGATTACCTCCCAGAGACCCCACCTCCACATACCATCCTACTGGGAAATAGAAATTTAATATATGAGTTTAAGCAAGGTTAAATATTTAGTCCATAGCAGAGAGTTTGGTATTTTGAGGAGATGATTTCAATGTCTCTGTGATGTGTACTCCCAAAGGATGGCTAATATGTAGAATCAATATATTCTCTCAACTAGGTAACACTGAAAATGACTTGGTGAACATATTTCTTTTTTATTTCATAAGGTTTATTTTAGGGGAACTCTTCATGATGATTTTTGAGTTTCTGATAATCTCCTCATAGACTTAGAGGCAAATTTTATTCAAAACTAGTTTTCCTTTCCTTTGCTATTCTTGTTTTGCTTATTTTATATTATTTGGTTTTGATATCCAGTCCAATGACACAGGTCTCTAAAGTACCTTGTCCTGTTAATGGATTTACCAGTTGAGCTAATATTTCAGAGGTTTGTAAATTTCAGACTTGATGATCTGAGTCACCCCCATTTCCCTCTACCAAAGCTCACTGTCCCACTGTATTTTAGCCAAACAGGACAGGACAGGGGGACTGAACACAAACATTTCCATAGTAAGAGTATATTTTAAAGTTAGGGAATATTTAAAAGAATTTTAGAGCATTGTTCCTTATGATATTTCTACTTTTATACTCTCTGAACTCATGAATTTTTATAAATCTCATCTGGTGAATGAACTGGATAGATTCTAATTCTCCTTTATTAATCAATTCTCTTGTGTATTGAATTCTAAAATATCCTCAAGGATTTTTACATTAACTTCCCAATTTGCTAGTATCCTGAATCATTTTCTTCCTACCAGTTTGGAGAAATTCAAGATATCAGCTGCTCAATTGTATTTATTATTTTCTTGATGAAATTGCCCTTTGTTTGACTTAGGATTCTTTTGGATGTTTTACATTTGAATAAATTTGTCACTCACCAGATGTCTTTAATTGATGTCCCCTGTTCTGTTTGATAGAATTGTTCTTTTTTAGTGATTATTCAAAACTGGAAGCAAGTCTTGGCTGTTTTCAGGGACAGGGTATCTGGAAAATTCTTTGCTCCCTGAATTAAAGCCCATCCAAGCAGGCTGTCAGTTTTGAATCCAGAGTTTGGAACCCATCTGGTAATATATGCCCAGTAGGCCTTCTAGAATTGCTTCTTCTCACAAGAGACTTTAAAAATGTTATCCAAATTTATTTGATGCTTCAAAAAACAAAAGTAAACCTTTTGCAGTTGAACCTTTACCTTTCTCATTTTTGGAGACAGTCAGTCTTCTAATGACCCAAGGTCAGTAATTTATGCCTCATCATCTGTATTACCTTCCATTGATGCCTAGTAGAGAGGTCAGACCAAACAAATTTTTGGAAAGGATGATACATTTTATTATGGAACTTCAGAGCTATCTACATTTATTATTCCTCACAATTACTCTGTCCAGTAGACTGCTTTTGGGTTTTATGGTTAAAGTAAAAACACTTTATCCCTTCCAAGGCTGGCCTTCCTTTCTCTACTATATTCATCACCACCTAAGATGTGGGACTGACAGTTGTCATGGATTAGAATCCTGACAAAGTAGTGTAGAAACTACTTTCTTCTTAGAGTCCAGAGGAGGCCAGGAAAGATACAGTAGGTAAAAACGCTTTGGAAAAGGCAAAATACCAAGCAAAAATTAAAATGATATTGTTGTTTGTGTCTTTATCAGCAACAAACTGAAATTAGAACTTGTAGATTTAGAGATTTCATTTCTTGGGCCATTATTCCTCTCTTCCAGTGTGTGATTTTTATTTTACAAATTCAACAAATATTCACTCAGGGGTTTTTATGTGGTAGTGTCTGGATATCCAATATGAATAAAATCCTTGTCTCTACTCTTGAAGAGCATACCTGATAACTGAATTTATAGTTTGTATTGTTTGTGAAAATTCTTTCACTGCAACCCTGCTCAGCTGTGTCTGTGCCATTGTGTTCTTTCCTTCTTCACTGGGAAACTCAAGTCCTGTCTATAATCTCCATGCACTTGCTCTTCAGCACATTGTGGATACCCTATTTGGTGGAGATATTTTGAGCTGTGAATAATGTGCCCTAATTGTCAATTATGCTCATTGTTGCAGAAACATAGAGTATCTTAAAATAGTTAAAAAGAATCTTTCTCAGATAATCAACAATAGTATAAGAATAGCTGAGAGTACAAATGAATGTGAGGATGGCAAGAAAGGTCTGTAAGAATAGGGACTGATCAGCAACCATTAGCTGTGTAATCAATCACGGCACATGATGGTTCCAGCAGCCAAAGCTAATCATTAAGTTTTTGTCTTAGAAAAACCTTTACTTTTTGCTGATATTGTGATGTGTTTGCTTTTTCATTCTAGGTCAATTGCAAGTGGGAATTTAATTTCAAATGATTATGTGCAAGAAATAATTGCATATATTGTACTTAACAAATCAAAGATGTATAAAAATGTAGAGGAGTCTTGTTGATTGATGATGAATATTAAAGAATCTCTCTTTCAAGCAAGATCTCTATAACAAAGTGAAATTTTAAAGAATAGCATATTAATTTGTTGGAGTTTTCAATTAATATTATTTTTCCCCAGAAAAAAATGTCTAGTAAATCTTATTTTTAAACAAAGTCAATTCTTCATCTTTAAAATTTAGTTCACCATCATGTTTAAGATTTTTAAAATTCGGTCATCAGTAAGCAAGAGTTTTGAATGCTAAAAACAACAACAACAACAATACTTAAAATTATCAATGTGTTTACTTTCTTTCTCAATACTTTCAAGTGTAACATGGGAATCATCCCTAAGTTTTAGTTTTGGCTTTATATATGTGTGTTTTGATGGAGGAAGTGGGTTAAGAGAACTTTAATTAGATTTATTATCAAATGGCCCCCAAATTTAGTTGTTTTTTTTTAAATCAGGGGTAAAATGAAAAAAATACTTGTGAAAGCACATTGCAAAGTAAAAGCAAACAAACAAAAAACCCAAACTAACCAGACATGGTAGTGCTCAGAAGGCTGAGGGATTGCAAATTCAAAGCTAGCTTTAGCAATTTAGCAAAGCCCTGAGCAACTCAGCAAGACCCTGTTTCTAAATAAAATATTTTTAAAAAGGCTGGGAATGTGGCTCAGTGGTTAAGCATCACTGGGTTCAATCCCAGTACCAAGAAAAAACAAATAAAACAAAACAAAACCCCACAAATCAACCAGACAATAAAAATGTTATAAGATATCCAGTTGTATTATATGCTTCTGAATGAAACCTTTTAATTCTTAAGGATTTTAAAAATGGAATTGATTGTTCAATAAATACTGATTCCATAAAAAGTTAAAAAAATTAAAATGGAATTGATCCATCAAAAATGAAATCATCAACAACAAAAAATTTACTTTTGTTATTGAAAAAACTCACTCTTGTCAATTCACAGACTCCTCTAAGTTATGCAAATGAAAAGTCATGATGCCAAAGCCAAGGATGTATCATGATTATATGCTACAGCCCCCCCACCTTGCTTTCCAATTCCTTTTTTCACCAAAGTTGTGTCTCATGTCTCATACCTGGAATTGGGTATACAGTCCCATCTATAGCTCAAGGACTGGGAAAAGACATCTAGTTTAAAATCCCTTACAGTCATATCCCTACCCTATGGTACCAGTCTGGATTTATGTTTTGGCAATATTGCTTCTGTGTTAGGAATTTGGCCATGCTGTTAGCCTCCAACATGCCTTGTCAACAATATTTATTAAAGCCTCACCAGCTATTTGACTACACTGTAACAGGTACATTCCATGGAGGCGCTTACCAAATGTTACCTAAGAGACCTGGAGATCACAATGCACTTATCATTTTGGAATTTAAGCTTTGTGAGAATTTGGCTCATTAAACATTAAAAACCAAATGTATTAAAACTACTGAAGACAAGTGATAACACCACAGTGCCACCAAAAAAAAAAAAAAAAAAATCCTTTCTAGAAACTAATTTAAAATAGGAACCACAAATTTTAAAGGTCCTTAACTCTGCTTCGTGTAAGTACTTTAAAATATTATTAAATGCTCAGCTTGTGTTTTTCTAGAAGAGGCCATTACACAGTGTTAATTTGCCCATGGGGTTCCATTTCAACACTATATGAATCATACCAAAAGAGACCTACATGTTGCTCGGAAACAATAGTCTCTGAAGGGATATTCCAAGATAAACAAAGGATTTGAGGAGAAGATGGGTGATTTTCAGAATGTATGCCTATGAGGACTGAACAAGCAAATGATTTTTTTTAAGTTACTCATCTAGGGATTCACAGCATGTATTCCCTCACCCAAAGCAAATGAAATAACTGCAGAGTAGTCAAAGAAAAGCAAGCACAAACTTGTGTGGATAGTAGTGTCTGTTTAGTAAGAATTTGTATGTTCTGATTTCCTGAAACAATACTCAAAAATGTCCTAATGCAAGAAGGAAGAAATCTAAAACAGTGAAAATAGGAACTGAATGTTGGATGATTCAAAATAGTTGTAGCTTAAAACTTTCCAATAGGTTTTTCTAGCCCAGTATTTTTGAGGAAATTTTGAAAGAGTCTTAAACTAAGATATTTCCAAGTTATTGTTAACACCATACTCTGAATTATAAGAAATTTGAATCTTTTAGTTCATAGCTTTAAAATCCTTGGTATTATATTTATACATGTGTATATAATATATGTATAAGCAGACATAAGTGAGGAACATTAACAAATATGTTCATTGATATCTTCTCATTTGAAACCAATATCATACTTTCTTTGAAATAATACACGTCATTTATTAAACTATCCTGTTCCTTAATTTTATAAAGTCTCACCAATATGTGACCTTAGGTAAATTACCTTGCTGGTCTCTATTTTACTCACGTGTAAAATGAAGGAAATAGACTCATTAAAAAGGAAGATGTCTTTCAACTTTGAGTCTATGATTATATATTTTTAAGATTATATATTTTTTCAGAACAAGTTCAACAAAAATTTTTCAATTATGATACTTACAGCAAAGTATCCATTTTTATTAACCCAAACAATGGCTACCCTCCCACCCAAAGTATAAGCAAGATCCTGATTCACACATTGAGCTCACTGAATCTGCTCACTATGCTTCTATAGGTTGGGCCCTCTCTTCAAGTATACATAATAACTTCAGAGATACAACTCTGCCCACAGCAAAAGCTTCTTCTATAGTATTATGTAGAGCAGTTTAAACTGGAGCATCTACATTCCAGGCAGGAACCTTATCCTGATCTTTGTCAAACCAAAGAAGCAACCTTTCCTTAGAGCTGGAACAAAACTTTTTCCTTTAAAGGCACACTTACTGCCTGGCTCCCATTCCCTGGTTCTAAGAACACTATATAAGAACATTCTCATTCTATTAAAAATAATGGAAAGCATGAAATTATCCATGAATCAAAAAAAATCACCATTCTTACCCAGTCCTAATCATTTCTGTTTTTCCCAGAAGATAATCTCAATGTCTTAATTTCAGAGTATTCAGGAATACTGGCATGAACTGCTCAGCTTCTGGTTTGAGCTCAGAACTGCAGACAGCTGCAGAGTGGGCCCCTCCCATTCTCATACTATAAGAATAAAAAAGCTATATAAACTGCACATTCATGACTTTTAGAAATCTATCAATAAATTAAGACTGTAGGGTCATCAACTACCATAAAATCTGGGAAGACAGTCAACTGCGAGGAGAAAGAAAATGCCTTCCTCTGTTTACCTTTGCCAGATGCCATCAGATATCATATAAATCAGTGAGAAGATTCAATTAAAATTTTTCAAGAATTTCCAAAGAATGAGTACAAGCTAGCTTCAGAATGTGGACAGATATAGGAGGTACATCCTGTAGCAGATTTTCCTCCATAAATCCCACCAGGAGATTACATGGAAGATCAAGGAGAATGGCAGCAGTGGCTGAAACTAGACTCATCCCCACAATGGAATTTAAGAGTTAAGTGACAAGAGTAGAACAATTAAGAGTTGTTGGGCTGGGGATGTGGCTCAAGCGGTAGCGTGCTCGCCTGGCATGTGTGCGGCCTGGGTTCGATCCTCAGCACCATGTACCAACAAAGATATTGTGTCCGCCAATAACTAAAAAAAAAAATAAATAATAAAACATTTCTCTCTCTTCTCTTCTCTCTCTCTCTCTCTCTCTCTCTCTCTCTTAAAAAAAAAGAGTTGTTTTCTTAGGGTACTGGAGGTGACTCACTATGGTGGGAGTAGGGGAATGGTGGTGGTGAAGGAAACAGGAAATGGCAGCGCTCTATCTCTGGGACCAGGGTGGGAATATATACTAGGACTAGCACTACAGTTAGAGAAGGGGCAAGAGCATTTGTGAAGTCTACATCCCTGGAGACCCAGTGACACACACTGCCTACCTAAGACTAAGGCCTGATTAGAACATCAAGGACCATCCTTACTTCCTGGCCCTCTATCAATAGCTTAAAAAACTGTGAGTAAAAATAACTGTGGAATTTGACTGCAAGAATTGAGAGACAGATTCTATTTAGGGCCCAACACTAAGAGAGGGCCTCCAAAAGGGGAAGCAGATATCAAGAAAATAGCCACTGGTGAGCCATTCTACAATGTAATCACAAGGGATCACCAGAGAAATTTGAAGCCTACATTTACTATGGTCAATTATAGCAATGACACACCTCAAGTCCAGCCTAATTCCTATCTAGATTAGCTCAGATTTTCACACAGAAGACATAGCAAAAAGGAAATCATGCTCATCTTTAAGCATAGGAAAGTATTTACCTCAGTATCTATGATCCACGCAAGATATCCACCTTTATGAAAATGCAAATGAAAATACTCTGAAGTGACAAAATATAGAAACCTCCCATATAAGGAATATATGTGGAATTATTAATCAGGGAATTTAAATTAACTACGATCAATATGTTAAAGGCTCTTATACAAAAGGTTGGCAACACGTGAGAGAAGTTAGCTAATTTCAGCAGAGAGATGGAAACTGAGAAAGGAATCTAATGGAAATGGTAGAAATAAAAACATAGCAACAGATAAAAAGTCTTTGGGTTCATTAGTAGAGTTGACACAGTTAACAAAAGAATCAGTGAACTTGAAGATAAGCCAGTAGAAATTATGCCAACTGGAATATAAAGGGAAAAATCAGAGGAGGGAAGAATAGAGCTATGGTACATTATATAGTGGTATAATGTATGTGTAATTAAAATCACAGAAGAAAGAGAAAATGATGAAGAAGAAATGTTTGGAGAAATAATAGCTGAAAAATTTTCCAAAAGTGATGACAGACTAAAAATCTCAAAGTACATCAAACAAGATGCATATGAACACACATGTGTATGTGCACACACAGGCACACACAAACAGAAAGAGAGGGAAAGAGGAAGAGAGGCAAATCAGACTTAATTTCTGAAACCCAAAGACTGTTAAAATCACCCAGGGAGGTGGGGGAAGCAAATTACCTACAGAAGAACAAGGATAAGAATTACAGTGAACTTTTCTGTGCAAACAAGAAGGCAAAAGAATACTGTCTGTAAAGTACCAAAAGGAAAACAACAACAAAAGCCCTGTTAACCCAGAATTCTATACTCAGTAAGAACATACTTAACATCTAAAGTGAAAAACTTTCTTGGAGTGAAATTTTCAAATCTGTGTCCTCTCAGATGTCTTCAAAGTAATGTGTACCCAAGCCCTCTTTTCTCTTGTTGCCATTGCTTTCCTTCAAGTCTGAAAAGAGAGGGATTTTTCTTATTGAAGACTAATTCCTCTATTGCCTCAGAGGACTTAGTTTCTTCTCTTTTTTACATGTCAAATGCAGTATTGTTAATCTCTCTCTTTTAAACCTTGGTTTTTGAATGAGACCTCCTAGTTACTTTTGTTACTCCTGTGCATTTGTATCTCTTTAGGTAATTTTGGTAACCCTATTTTCTGGGCTATATGCTCCTTAAATAATGCTATTCCCTAATATTCTATCCTTGGTCCAGGATTTTAAGATAACAAGATATTTCCATTTCTGTCTTTAACCATATTCTATCTGACTATCTCTTGATTTTCATGTCCAGCTAAGATTTCTGGTCTTAGTCCTAGAATTATACCCTGATGAATATTGGACATTTGTGACATCCATACAATATTTCATACACTGGGTTCATTCACTGTCCTTCTTCATTCTTCATTTCCAAAATAGGCTGCTAAATATTCTCCATTGAATTTATTGCTCCAGTCTTCAACATATTGCCCAAGTCAGAGCCCAAGAAATCTCTCTCAACTTCTCACTCATCATTGCTTCCAATATCTAAACAAGCACTGCATGTCAGCTCATGTCTCTGCAGGCTACATATTTACAAGTTCTCATCTCATCTCATGTACTTATTACTCTGATGCCCTGGGGATCACTTTGTTCTTCCTTCTGAAGCTGGATCTCATTAAAATATGCCACTGTAGTAAGAAGTAGTACAATTACATAAATATTGTGTATGGAAGATAGTGACACTTGAATTACTATTTCTGTGACAACCTTTACTTTTTCCTACTAGCTGTGTACTAAGTGTTACTTCAAATCTTTTCACAATTGCTTTTGATTGAATTTAACTCAGCTCTTATAGGCTAAATTCACAATGAAGTGGAAGCTGATTTTGTGTGTGTGTACATGCATGCATATGTTTGTAATTTATATTACATTCATTATTCATAATTCATTGTTTTGCATAAAGTAATTATAGCAAAGCCTAATTATGCATATATGATTGTGTGTATAAATTGATTTAATGAAATGTTACATTATTATACCAGATGTCAAGTGGAATTAAGGACTAATACATATGCATGCTAATGTGACTAATAATAACAATAATGATAAATTATTTTTGTACAATGATTGTACAAATTATTTTGTACAATGCAAGTTTCAGCATACCATTGCAACATTTATTTTTCCTCACAAAGACTTAGAAATAGGAAAGGCAATTTTTTTTAGCATTCAATGTATTTTATTTATTTATTTTTATTTGTTTTAATTAATTATACATGACAGTAGAATGTACTTTGATACACCATATATAATGGAGTATAATTTCTCATTCTTCTGGTTGTTCATGTTATGGAATCACACTGGCCATACAGTTATATGTGTCCATAGGGTAATAATGTCTGATTCATTCTACTATCCTTCCTATCCCCATATTCTCTCCCCTCTCTCCACTCCTCTCTACCTAATCTAAAGTACCTCTATTGTTCCCTAGCCCCCGCCTCACATTGTGAATTAGCATCTGCCTATCAAAGCAACATTTGGCTTTTGGTTTGGGGGGATTGGCTTATTTTGCTTAGAATCATATTCTCTAGCTCCGTCCATTTACCAGCAAATGCCATAATTTCATTCTTCTTTAAGGCTGAATTAAATTCCATTGTGTATATATACCACATTTTTATATCCATCCATCTGTTGAAGGGCCCCAAGTTGGTTCCATAGTTTAAGTATTGTGAATTGAGCAGCTGTAAACATTGATGTGCTTTCTGCCAGGTGCCATCTTGACTTGTTTACAGACCCTAACAGCTTTCATCACTGTAGAATGCTAACTTTAAGTCCTTTGGGTATAAACCAAGAAGTGGGATAGCTGGGTCATATGGTTGTTCCATTCCAAATTTTCTGAAGAATCTTCATATCTCTTTCTATAATGGTTGCACCAATTTGCAGTCCCATCAGCAAATTCTCACCAACATTTTTGTTGTTTGTATTCTTGGTAATTGCCATTTTGACTTGGGTGAGATGAGATCGTAGAGTAGTTTTGATTTGCATTTCTCTAATTTCTAAAGATGTTGAACATTTTTTTCATGTTTGTTGATTAATGGTATTTCTTCTGTGAAGTATCTGTTCAGTTCCTTCACCCATTTATTGATTTGGTTATTTTTTTAGTTATTTATATATCCTGGAGATTAATGCTCTATCAGAGGTACATGTGGCAAAGATTTTCTCCCATTCTATAGGCTCTCTCTTCATACTATTGATTGTTTCCTTTGATGAAAAAAGGCTTTTCTACAATGAAAATTATAGAACACTAAAGAAAAAAACAGAAGAATACCTTAGAAGATGGAAAGGCCTCCCATGTTCCTGGATAGGCAGAGTTAATGTTGTCAAAATGGCCATACTACCAAAAGCATTATAAAGATTTAATGCAATTCCAATTAAAATCCCAATTAAAATCCTAACAACATTCTTCACAGAACTAGAAAAAGTATTTATGAAATTCATTTGAAAAAATTAAAAACCCAGAATAGCCAAAAAAAAAAAAAATCCTTAACAAGAAGAGTGAAGCAGGAGGCATCACAATACCAGACCTTAAGCTATACTACAGAGCCATGATGACAAAAACAGCATGGTATTGGCACCAAAACAGACACGTAGACCAATGGTACAAAATAGAAGACTCAGAGACAAACCCACATAAATATAGTTATCTCATAATAGACAAAGGCACCAAAAACATTCACTGGAGAAAAGATAGCCTATTCAATAAACGATGCTGGGGAAATTGGAAATCCACATGTAACAAAATGAAACTAAACCCCTATCTCTCACCCTGCATGAAATTTAACTAAAAGTGGATCAAATACTTCGGCACTAGAACAGATACCCTGTGCCTAACAGAAGTAAAAGTAGTCCCAAGTCTTCATCATGTCGGCTTAGGACCTGACTTCCTTAACAAGACTTCCTTAACAAGTGCAAGAAGTAAAATCAAGAATCAATAAATGGGATGGATTTAAACTAAAAAGGCAATTACTTTTATCTTCATTTCATGAAAACTCAAAATACATCTTAGCTAGGTTAAGGGAGTTAGTCAAGATTATACAACTAGTAATAAGAGAAGGCTATATCTACTTCATGTTGCCTAATTTCAAATTTCCTTGAGGTCATTACACCATGGAGCCTCACACATATGACTATAGGCATCACCAGTATGCTGATATATCTATTATACCATGTGTCTACTGAAAATAAACTGTAACATATTTAGAGTCAAATACACACACACACACACACATACATATATATGAATATATATACATATATATTTATAGTTAGATAACAATTGCATCGTAAACACCAGATGTGTTTGCATTGCCTAGTGTAACAAGGGAGACATTTAAACTGTGAGTGGAGGCTACCCAGGTTTGTTGGGAAGAGAGGGTAAATGAAAAGAATGAGTATTTGCATAACGAGGTATTAGGAATTTTAAAACATTTTGCTCCTGAGAGAGAGAGAGAGAGAGAGAGAGAGAGAGAGAGAGAGAGAGAGAGAGATTGATTTTTGGGAGAGGCAGTGCTGTGGAGGTACTGCTGTGGAGTGAAAGCCTCTACAGGGATGGAGCCTCCACAGCAGGCAGAGCTTATAAGTGATTTCCAATTGTCCCTATAGCAGAGAGAGCTCCTCTAAAGCCACGTTAGAAATAGTGGGGTCTTATGGCTAGTTTTAAAGGTGTTGTTTGTTCTGTTTCTTTTTTTCAACCCTTTCCTTAAATTTTCTGTAATTACAGATGTATTGTCACAATGTTGCCACAGGGAGTAAGAAAGGCTTGCTTTAGACAAAGAGAAGGGAGCAGGGAAGAGGGGGAGAAGAGCAGTGATGGTTGTAGAATTGGAATATTGGCTCAGGGGAGCTGTAACAAATCTAACCAGGTATGTGACAGGATGTCTCCTTTGGGTGTGCCCAGAAATACTGGAAAGGGGTCTGAATGTTCCATAGTTATCTGAGGAGTGGGCTTTGCTTATTTTTATTTGTCCACCAAAGTCTGAATCTTTGGGGCATTCAAGTTCATTATTCTTCTCTTATGCATGGTTTAGCTTTCTGTGATTTGTTATGGATATATGATTTACATCCATAAATCAGCCCAGGTCAATCCTGGTTTGAAAATATTAAATGGAAAATCCAGAAATAAAGAATTCTTAGTTTTAAATTATGTGCCTTTCTGAATAATGTTATAAACCCTTGTGTCCTCCTAATCCATCCTGCCTGCACATCAATTATCCCTTTGTCTAGCATATACATGCTGCATTTCCTATCCACCTTTTAGTCATATAGTCTGACATTCTTCTTTGTTGTCAGTTTGATTGTGGAGGTTTGCAATACTTGATTTCACAGAACCCTATACAGGAGCTTAAAGCAACCTCAAAACACCTGATGCACTCACCTCCCTTCACCTTATCATATAGCCATAGTTTCATCTCACATATCACAAGTAAAAGAAGGGTGAGAACAGTACAATAAGGCATTTTGAGATAGACTGAGAGATCACATTCACGTAACTTTTAATATAGTATAATTTCTACTTTATTGTTGGTTATTATTAATCTCATACCAGACCTATTTTATAACCAAACTTTATTATAGGAACAGAAATATATGATAATACATATTTATGGGGTTTAGCAGTATTTGTGGTTTAACATATCCAATGGGGGTTATGAAATGTTCCCCCATAAGGAGAGGGGAACTATTGTATTTTGTATATGTCTATATGTAAATATAGGTATATGTATGTATTGGGGGTACATAACACAGGCAATTATATTTTAAGTCATTTTATAAAATAATTTTATGATAGTGTTTTGTGATCAAAATTTATTGAGTGCCTATCAAATGCCAACATTTTATGTATATACATTCTTTATTTAATTTTTTAAAAAAACTATTCTATGATGCTAGTACTATTATTTTCTTTATTTGGTGGATGAATGAACAGATACAAAGAAGAGGTGATAATTATACCTAAATGCCTCTAAAATACACATTTGAAACAGTTGCATAGAATATGAGGGGAAAGCCCCTTAATTTTATGTAGATTTTACTAATGAAACTGAATAGTCATGATATTTTAGAACCTTAAAGTTACATTTATATGCGTTTTGATCAAAAATAAATTTTAAGCCTCCTATCTGGATGTGAGCATATAACACTTTTTTTCAGTTTCTATTTTATAATCTCAAATAGATTGTAAGAAAGCTCCTATGCAAATAGCAGTTTCACCAAAGTAATTGGCCATCTAGTCTGTATGACCTTTTGAACATGTTTTCGAAAATGCTTCATCTAATTAGGGGGGTGGCCATTCAGATTTGACTGTGTTAAAGTGACTAGATGGGTTTTCATCCTTCGTGGAAAAGAGATTTATAAAGCATATGTGAGTTTTAGAATAAAAGAGCTTCTATTCAAATCTCTCCTTAGATGAGTTAACCCTTCCTTCTACTTCATATCAATGTATTTTGCTTATTTAAGTTTTATAATATGTTTAAATTAATTTTTCTTCTTTATGCATCTTTATTTGTTCTTTTTAGTTATATATGACAGAATATACATACATTCATGGAATATAACTTCCCATTCTTGTGGTTGTACATGATGCGGAGTTATACTGGTTATGTATTCATATATGAACACAGGAAAGATATGTCTGATTCATTCTGCTGTCTTTCCCATTCCCATCCCCCTTCCCTTTCCTTTTTGTATAATCCAGTGTAAATTAATTTTCAATTTAAAAACTAAAACTCAATTTAAAATTAAATTTGATCAATCTCCATTTTGTCTCTATGTGCTACTTCAATGGACATTCAGATTTGACTGTGTTAAAGTGACTAGATGGGTTTTCATCCTTTATGGAAAAGAAGGATAAAAAGCCCAATTCTGAAAACTTCACAACGGTCTTCTTTAATATTCCTTCTCTGTGAAGAACGTTTCTCTTTGTGCATTTTCTTTTTTTCCCAGAGCTTTTGTATTTGCATTTATTTTTCCTTTAATTTTTTATTACAATGCTCTTTTTATTGATTTAAAAAATGATAGTAGAATGCATTACAATTCTTATTACATATATATAGCATAATTTTTCATATTTCTGTTTGTATATAAAGTCTGTTGACACCAATTCGTGTCTTCATACATGTACTTTGGATAATGATGTCTATCACATTCCACCATCCTTACTAATCCCCTGCCCCCTCCCTTTTTTTCCCACCCCTCTGCCCTATCTAGAATTCATCTATTCCTCCCATGTTCCCCCTCCCTATCCCACTATGAGTCAGCCTCCTTCTAACAGAGAAACATTCAGCATTTGTTTTTTTTTGGGATTGGCTAACTTCACTTAATGTTGTCTTTTCCAGTGCCATCCATTTACCTTCAAATGCCATGATTTTAATCTCTTTTGTTGCTGAGTAAAATTCCATTGGGTATATATCCATATTTTTTTTATCCATTCATCCACTGAAGGGCATCTAGGTTGGCTCCACAGTTTAGCTATTGTGAATTGGGCTGCTATAAACATCTATGTGGTTGTGTCCCTATAGTATGCTGTTTTTAAGTCCTTCTGGTATAGTCCGAGGAGAAGGGATAGCTTGGTCAAATGGTGGTTCCATTCCCAGATTTCCAAGGAATCTCCATACTGCTTTCCATATTGGCTGCACCAGTTTACAGTCCCGCCAGCAACGTATGAGTTTCTGTGGAAATCACCTGAATAGGGGTCCTCTTACACTTTCTGAGATGCAGTATTCCAACTAGATGAGACCTGGGTCATGGAATGACACAGGATGCTGCCTCCCTCTGGCCTGCCATCTTGGAATCCTCTGTGTGCATTTTCTACACAAGATAATTTCAGGAATCAATTGTATCTACCAAGGGATATGGTGTTTCTCTCTTTAAAAAAATTGCAATTCCTTGTATAGTTTATTACCTTACCCTTACAAAGAAGCAGCCAGGTTTGATTCATGTATACTATTTTGCTTCATCTTTCTATCCAGCTGATGTACACATTGACAAATGACAAAGTCCATTACATTTTGTACAGATGAACTATCTTTAGTTCCAAATTCCACTGCAGTTTAATTTCTGAAGGTAGACTGATTTTGTAACATAAAAAATAATTTTTTCCATGTTTTTTATTGGTGCAATGTAATTATACATAAGATGGGTTTTGTTGTTACATATTCATACATGCACACAATGTAACAAAATAATTTGGCCAATATCATTCCTCAGTATTTCTACTTTTCCTCTCTTCTGCCTCCTGTCCCCCATCCCTTTATATATAACTATATATAAAGGGATATATATGTATAGTTATATATAGGCACATTATCTTCATTTTGTTTATTTATTTTTATGTGGTGCTGAGGATCAAACCCAGGGTTTCCACGTGTGCGAAGCGAGTGCTCTACCGCTGAGCCACAACCCCAACCCCCCATCTCTTTCTTATACTCTACTTATTTCTCTTGATTTTTATGAGATCTCTGCCCCCACCTTTATTTTCCTTTTTCCTCTCTAGCTTCTACATATGATCCTTAACCTTCTGGGTTTGGCTTATTTAACTTAGCATACTATTGTAAAGTTCCATCCATTTTCTTGAAAATGACAAAATTATTCCTCCTCCTCCTCCTCCTCCTCCTCCTCCTCTTCCTCCTCCTCCTATCTTAATACAACTCCATTGTATATATGCACCACAGTTTTTTTTATCCATTCCTCTGTTGATGGCCACCTGGGCTGGTTCCATAGTTGGGCTATTGTAAATTGTTCTGCTATAAACATGGACATGAATGAATCACTATAGTATAATGACTTTAATAGAAAATAGTTTCCTTACTTCAGCAATCATGACCCTAACATATGCTGACAGATACATATTTTAATCCAAAAACTTGAAATATTTCCATAGTTATGTTATTGCACTTTCTGCCAGCTTCCATGGCTTTCTGTTTTTACGTATGCTTTCCTAGTTATTTTTCTGCTCTTTAAAATCAAACTCCTGAGTGTTTTCTTTTATTACTTCCTTGATCAATACAAAAAACTAAAGAGTCAGAGATAAATGTACCTCAGAATTACATAAACACTGTTATAATTTAGGAGATGTTCTCTTCTGTTATTTCATCTATTATGCTATTATATATCATCTATCTCATCATCTCTTTTCTCTCCATGTTCTTTTGAAGCACTGTAATTCTCTTATCAAGTGTTCTTTGTGTGTATATTTGTATGGAGATCTCATTATGATAACTGATTTACAAAAATTTATGTGTTCTTTTTCAGTTTACAAAGTGATTTTCACAAATGTTACTTTATTGGATACTTACAATGACCTTTTAAATTAGGGTATGTTATTATCATTTTATTTTTTGCATTTAAGAAAACACTCTGATCAGATAACAGAGAAGGTATTTGTACTGAAGACTTTAAGTCCAAACTCTAAGGTCTGTTCACTCTTCCTCCGTTTTCCCCCTTTATTCCCAATCACAGTTCATACTTGAAATTCTGTTGATCAGTGTTAAAAGGGCAGCATATCAATTGCTAGTCATTACTTCACTAAGCTGAGCCTTAATGGAGTCATGCAAAATAGTACAGATTATAATAACTACCTCACAGGATTGTTATAAGAATTAAATTGATTAAATATGACAGTGTCCAACATAGCAACGTCTTACCCATAGTGGTTGTAAAATATGCTAGATTGCCTTTTCTCATAGATAACCTGAATTATTTCTCTTTAAAAGTTTTTAACTTTTTATGGATCTCTCTGCCCCCAGATTAGACTTGGAAAATCATGATCAGTATAATTTATAAGGTAAAATTTGCAGGAGAAAAGAGGGTGGGAACAGAGTTAGAGTAAAAAATCGTGAGCAGTTTTATATGAAAACAATGTAAAATTGAGTCTCTTAGGTTTTCACGCAGGATAATGCAAACTAAAAATAAGTGGAAGTTCCATGAAAAATTAAGTGATGTAAAATTGTGCTACAATCAAGAGGAAAGGAAGCTAATGGAATAAGCTATTTTATTCTTGCTTAAAAATGCACTCTCAATTACTTTAGAATTTTTCTTCAGTAATGAAGAGGAACAGAGGGAGAGGGGAGATATCAAAATAGTTTATTTGGAATTGAAACTTATTATGCTTATATCTCACTCAACAGGATTGTATCTGATCTAAAGAGGACTTGTTGAAAAAAATATATTATTGTTAACTGTCAGTGAACTAATAAATGAATCAAATAAGATGGAGTTCCATTTCCTCATCTCAAATAAGATGGAGTTAGAAACTGTTCCTCATCTCTTGTTTTGATTCAACTTTTCCCTTTCTCAATCTGCAGTATGAATGGATCTTATTAAGTAAATAGATTAGGAAACTAACCCAGCAAAGAATTCCTTATGCAGTTTGAAAGGGAAGGGGTTGGATTAGGGCAGTAATTAAGTGATTCAGTTTGGAAAAAAAATGATTTAATTAATTTAAGATATTTTGGGAACTTCTAAATATTGTATAAAACTATGATACTGTTAAAAATTACCAGTGAGATAGAGGTACATATTCTGTATTGTAAAAATGTAATTGATCTTTTTCTTCATTTTTGTATTCTGCTTAGGAAGGGTTTTTTTTGCTCCAAGATTATGGATAATTTCTGCCATGAAATTTTTTAATGCTTATGGTTTTTCATTTTCCTCCCATGCTTGACAAACAAATCCATTTACTTTCAAATGCACCAAAACTGAAAGGATAGACATTTGAAACATTTTCAGAAGATGAATTATGCCCCATGGTGAGCTATTTTATCCATATTCTGATAGATTTTCTTACAGATGAGGGATAGAAGACATATTTCTCAGTAATTACAAGCATATCATAAAAACATACTGAGAAAAGAGTGTTCTTTCCTTTTTTAAATCATCATGTTGCAGGAGGTATAGTAATATTAGTAACTAAGTACAAACATAAATGCACATACCTGTGGTCATGCAGTGGTCTATTCAGGAGGGAGTTTAGCAAAGAGCCAATGAGTTTTTCTTTTTTTTTCCCCCAGGGAAAGACAGGAATGATGCAGTTGGAAAAACTGAGTCATTAATGTCTTCGTCTTACCATGCCAAAAAAACCTGCTCCAAACCTCCAACCAGAAAAACATTCTTCTTCATAGGGTTTTGGTTTTAACTTTGATAAATATTGGTGATTAGCTCTTTTGGGGTTTTCAGGTGCTCCTTGGCTTTGTCCACACCTTACTTCAATCTTTCCGGTTGATCTTGATGTAACCAGGGTGCTCTGCAGTCTGAAATAAAGAAAATCTATGTCCCACAGCTCTTGGTTTAATTGCACACCCTTCTGAGATGAGCATCCTTGGACCATGCAGTGACTCCTCCAATCAGTGAGTTGGTTTAGCCCAGACTTCTGTCAAACAACTTAGGTCCTCTTACAATTTCTTAGGAATCCTAGCATGATATAAGTGGGACAAGATTCCCGTCACATTTTCCTTGACTGTCAGTTCCCCGGTGACTACATCATTCTATGAGCACAGTTTCAGTCTGTGTCTTCATTTAGCATTTTTAAGTCACCCTATAATTAAGGTCTAAGGAGTGATAGACATTCACCTCCTATTTTTCCAAAGTGATATCTTTTTGTTGCTGCAATATTTACTGGATGGTCCATCTTTATTCATGGAAGTAGAAACTTTTTGATCGCTTAAATAGAATGGAAGGAGAAAAGGAAAATAATTAACTTTCAAATTTTACTAGGTTTGGGGGTTTGGCACATAATGCAGATTCCACTAGCCTCCAGGAAAGTTCCAGGTTTAAGTGACAAACAGTGTCTCTAGATATTTGTAAATCAAATATTTCTTTTGACTATCTTGCATCCTTAGTTTTACTCTTCATTTTACTTTGAGTATTACCATTTGTAACTTAGGAATACATTTATTGGCGCACTCTTGAATCCATTGCTTGATTCATCTTTATATTAAGAGTTTGGGAAGAATTGTTTCTATTAAATGATGATTTTCCTTGAAAACAAAGTATTGAAGATTAATGGAATAAATGAATGACTAAATTGCTATTTGGAAAATAAAGGGTATTAAAGACATATTTGTGGCATTTTGTGGTTAATTAAATGATGCATTCATTTCTAGGAAAGAGTTCCCAACCGATAGATCTGTCCTTCCCCATGCTTGCAGCTAGATGCTTCTTTTCCTTCTTTGAGTTTTGTCAAGAATTCCAGGGAGGCAATGGGGCTCCCCTGGGGTGGGTTGTGTTTTGTGTTCTATGTTCATTTGCCCTTCCCTAGTTTTACTCCTGTCCTGTTTAACTCAAGGTATAGGCAAAAGGATGTTAAAGGTTGGAAGAAAAAAGTTTCAGCTTTTGGCACATTTGGTAGAGGCACAATTCAGGAGGTATCTTTGCACAGTTCCTGTATGGTCAATGACTTTCCAGAGCACTGCCATATCTAAGGCTCATGCTTCCCTGAAATGGTGAGCACAATTATTATAGTCATCAGAAGAGAACAGAATATAATCTGGTATTACCCACTTCTTTGTGTATTGATCTTTGCTGTCTATAGAATTAGACCTATCTGTACCTTTCAGCTTGGGTAAATTTAAAGCCATATTTCCTACCAGAAAGAGCAAAGACTGACAGAAAAGACTGCTCAGGAAACCAAGCTGCTCAGAGGAGGCAAATGGCATGAGCTAAATTCACCAATGAGAAAACAGGAATGGGATCAAGAAATTTCTCAAGAGGTAAAGATACAGAGTAATAAGTGATCAAAAATAGAGAGCTCAAAATGGAAGGAATGGAGAGAAAAATAATAATTAGGAGGAAGATAAGAAAAACACCGAAGTTTTTAATAACTGACCAAAGCAATGTTTGAAATAATATAACCATTCCAGGATTTAGTCCAGGCTTTCAATTAAGAAGACAGACTATATACCTCTTTTTTCTTCTTTCAAAATGACCTTGAATTTTAGTTTAGTAGGTTTGGGTGCAGCTGTTATTTGATAATAACACATTGTGTTTTCCAATTTACTTAGATTGTTTGAAAAAACAGATAACTGAAAACCATCTGTGTTGCTGTGTAATTTGTTCTCAGGACAGGGAGTAGGCACAAAACATTTAAAATCCTGCCACTGAAGGTTCTCATTAATTTAAGGAGTTCTGAGACTCAATCTGAAGTACCAGGTGAAAAGGGTACCAACTGCTGGGCTTCCTGTGGTAAACACAAAATTAATTTCTTACTTTGTCCATGGTGATTGGATGGCATTTTTTTTTAAAGAATCTTCTTGGCAGTAAGTCTTAATTTAATGGGCATTGAAATCATCAAGAATAACTGCTTTAAATGCATATTCTTGAAGTTTACCCCAAGAGATAATTAATTTAATATGACTGGCTAAGGGTCAGAAACCATCACATTTAAACCAGTGGCCCAGGTGATTCTGATGTAGTTGGTTGGAGGACCACACTCTTAACACTGTTTTTTTAGATCATAAATCTGTATGTATGTAAGAGGTATCATGTATGTGGGAGTTAAATTTGGGACAGGTATTCTGTAGCTAAAATATTACTACCAAGATAAGAGAGGCACATACACACACATACACACACACACAAAAACAAAAAAAACATGAGCAATTCAAACTACATAACAACAAAGCAAATGACTCAAAGAAAAGCCAGCCGAACAAAGGGTTTTAAATAGGTCCTCAGAGATATAATGGAATCTGATCAAATTCAGCTGATATGACACAAAGGCCAACTCTAAGTTGATATGGAAGGACAATGGAAAACATTTCAAGGAGCATGATGAATTTCAGTTACTGACACCAAACCTTGAGCTCTGGAAAGGATTCTCAATTTTACTGACTACACTGATCTGCAATGTATAAGTCATACTAGGCAAATCTATTTTGTTCATTCTTTTATAATAATGCACTTAATTTTGTTGGGGATATACCCTAATTTTGCACATGACCTAACTCTAACTTTTAAAAAAATGCCCCTTCACTTTTCCCTCCTAATTTATTAGAGCCATGATATAACATTTTACTTGTTATTAGTAGAAGACTGAAAGGATGTGATTATCAGAAAAATGGTTGATGGGTAGTTTTCCAGTGGTGGTTGAGGCAGCAGTCTGGAGAATAAGCCCTTTCATCTGCCACTACAGATATATGAGATTTATGGAAAAATCACTTTCCTTGTTGCACCTCTGTCTATTCCCCTGTAAAATAGGGGTACTGGAGGGTAGATGATTTTTGTGACCATCTAGAATAAGAATATGCTAAGCCTTTTCATCTGTTATCTTCCTTAAACATCATCACAATTTTCCATCTCTAAGAACAGACAATAGATAGTCACTAGAGGCAAATTGAAAAGAAAAGAGATTTAACAGTGCCTGAATTCATGGTGCTCACAGATGGCATTTGAATACAGGTTCTTTTTACCAGCTAGAGTGGGATTATGGACTCTCTGCTTTATGTGATTGCTTTGTTCTGAGGTATCTGTTGCCAGTTGAGGGGGAATATAGTGTAGGACTGTGAAGCAGAGAGAAAAAAATATTCATCTTTCAATCATAAGGCTATAAGTTTGCACAGATATAGACAATTATTTTTGTCTATTTTGAGATCCCCAAATGGCTGCTATTCACATCTCTTGCCATTAGGTGGGGCACTTGAAGAGTGGGAAAATATCTTCAAGTCAAGTGATTCACGTTCAACAATGAAAGTAAACAATAAAAGATACCCTTCTTTCATAGGGTTCAAACTCTCAGTGATCAGATTCTCATTTTCCTTTGCAATTCCTTGGTGGTGGTGGAGGGGCTAAAAATGGGGGGTTGATAAAATTAATGACATGTGATATTGCAAAATTAGATATTGATATAAAATTCCCATTTAGGATTCAAAAGCCAAAGTGACTCTGAAGTCAACTCCTATACTCTAGTTTCTCAGAGAGTATTTAATGTATATAAAGTCAGGAAAACAAAATAACAGGTTTATTCTGGTCCAGAGAGTAGAAAGAAGCCATGACAGTTACAGCTGGCCTCCTCCGAGTGCTAATTGATTTCCTTTAGCATCCAGGGTACTTAACTATTTCCTTCTCTTCCACTTTTTTAAAAAGTCCATGCTAATTAATTTGCCTGACATCTTAATGGATAATTCATTAAGAAAGTCTTTTGTGCCAAGCACATCATGATGAATTTTGATCACTGATGTTACCCATGCTGTCTTTCAAATTGTTTTTATTGACTCACTCATAGATTTAAGATGTTTTCTTAGAACTTTACAAATGACATAAGAAAATTTCAAATCGGTCTTTTAAAAGACAGTGACTTTAAACTGTAATTTGCCAATATATACATTTCAAGCAAAGGGTAAGTATGGAAAGGAAGACAGGGAAGAGTAGGAAGAAACCCAAGAAGTATTTCTATCTTGAAAGTAAGAATCCTTAGAGCCATGATAGTGATGGTAGTAAGGAAAGAGTAGATATGGAAATTTGCTTTTCAAATCAAAGGAATTTTTAAAAGATGAAGAGATTTGGTAGATTAGAAATGAAGGATTAATGAGAAAAGCAACTCACAAAATACTTGAATGAATGAATGAATGCATGTATGAATGAATTGTTTGTATTTCTCCCTACTCTAATCCACCTAAAATGTGTTTTTTCACGTTTCCCAATATGTTTATACTTTTTATTAGTATTTTTGTGTGAAATAGTTAAAAAAATCCCTGCAATTTACAGAGCTCTGCATTTGATTAATTCTAGATTGTCAGAAAATTTGTATGAGTTTTCAGAGGACTACAAAATAAAGTAATGACTAAATTTTATGTAAATCCTTAACATTTAGAGTGATGCTCATTTTCAAAAAGAAACTTGAAAACAAACTAGATTTATGCACCGCTATAATTTTAAACGAGAGCCAATATCATAAATTCTCCTGACATTTCTTGGTTTCTAAGAAACCAATGCAAAAGGAAGGTGAGAATCAGGTTTGGGCATCTTTGCCCTGTTGTATACTGTATATTGTGCTGATTAAGTTAATGATGAAAAATTGATACATTTATTCAGTATTTAATATGTATTGGGCACCAAGTTAAGCATATACTTAACTCAAGTAATCCCCACAAGAACCTTATGAATTTGTGTTATTATTTAGCACCCTCATTTCTGTAAGATAATGTAAAGCATTTGGTTTTTATATATTTAGTAGAAACCTGAGTTTTGTAGTCAAGACTAACTCAGTAAAACAAGTTAGTTATTTCATAATTGTGTAAATAGCAAAGTAGACTCGATAAATTATCTGGTTGCTCCACCACAAGCAAACCGTCCATACTAGTGAAACAAAACAAACAAACATACAACAACAATAAAAACAAAAGAGAGAGAAGGAATGGTGGTCAATTTTGTCTTCATATTTGAAATATACCACATTGTTGTTTATTGGAAAAGGCTAACTGTATTGGGGGCAATAAAACAGGTTTGAAGAAATGGTGTTTAAGATCATCATGCTCTCTAGAAAGGAAAGAAATAAATTCTAGGAAATTTAAGAATTTACACTGTTTTATTTTTTTGTTTTAATTAGTTATATATGATAGTAGAATACATTTTGCACTTGATATATAATATATGGATGTTTAGCCTGCGGCCAGCACAGGCTTCATAAATGAAGGTTCAGCTATATGAGAAATCCAAAAGGAGTTTGAATTAAAGAGACAGGCTCTAATTACCTTTAAACCAGCTCCAGGACTGCTTCTAGTACCCCGAGCTTCAAGCTACCTATTTGAGTAGTGAGGTTTACTGAAGAGGCCAGCTCGAGAGAGAGAACATTCTAGGGAGTGGACTTTTATTGGGGAACAAAAAAATTCTGGGGAAAATCCCATCCAATGAAGATTAAGGGGGGCAGTGTCCCAAGGTCAGGTGCTATGATTGGGTCTTCAGGGGTCGTGGCCAGATACGCCTTCACACGGACAAGCCCTAGGACCTGAGAAGGGTAGGGAAAGCTCTGGACACAAAGATGTGTTTAAGCGCCTCTCACCCAGCCAGGGAGGTAACTCGAATCATGTGCAAGGATGGCCTCCCACATAGATGGGGTATAATTTCTCATTTTTCTGATTGTACATGTTGTAGAATCACATCAGTCATGCAGTCATATATGAACATAAGGTAATAATGTCTGTTTCATTCTACTATCCTTCCTGTCCGCATATCCACTCCCCTACTTCACTCCCCTCTACCTAATCCAAGGTAACTCTATATAGCCTTTGTTCTTTTGGGATTGGCTTATTTTGCTTTGTAAAATGTTCTTATTACTTGCTATGGTTTAGATATGAGATGTCCCTCAAAAGCTTATTTGTGAGACAATGCAAGAAAGGTTAGAGGTTAAACTATTGGGTTATGAGTTTAACCTAATCAGTGCATTAATCAAGTTGAATGGATTAAATGGATGGTGACTGAAAACAGCTAGGATGTGTCTGGAGAAGAAGATGGATCATTGCCGGCGTGCTTTGGGGGTTTATATTTTGGCTCTGGTGACCTGAGCTTATTCACTCTGCCTCCTGATTACCATGTCCTGAGCTGCTTTCCTCCATCACACTTTTCTGCCTTCATATTCTGCCTTACTCTCTGGCACAGAGAAATGGAGTTGCATCTGTAGTCTGAGACCTCTGAAACCAGGAGTGCCAAATAAACTTTCTCCTCTAATATTGTTCTTGTCAGGTCTTTTGGTCACAGTAATGAAAAAACTGATTAAAACAGTAGCAAATGCTGTAAACATTGATTACCTTTTTTTTTTTTGAATCACAGTTTAAAAGACTACTATAAATGAACTGACTGAGGAACAGAAAATCCACAATAATTTCTCCTTAAGTATTATTTTATTAGAGAAAGGTCTTCCTTAACTACCTGTCTAAAATAGAACACTGTTCATTCTTTGATTCTTTACCTTCTTTATTTGCCTTTTTTTGTATTTATTACACTCTGATATCACAGGGTAACTTATTTATAGACTATTCCTCCTCTGTAGCTTCATAAAAAAGGGAATTTCTCCACCTTGTTCACTGATAATTCTCTTGCATCTGGAATACTGCCTGGTACTTGTAGATGTTTAGTAAACATCTGAATAAATGAAAATCTAAATTAAATAATGAAATTCATGTGCCTAATAAATAATTGAAAAGCACACTGCTTTTATAAAAACTAAAGAATGTTTTTAAAAACTAAAACAATATTTTTATCTACCAACAATGAATGAAATGTATATAATAGGTGTGCTCAGTGCTTATGAGGGTGAAGTAAAACAGACATTTATGTAAAATTGAAAGACACTTTGCTAGAAAATAGTTGGACTTGTTGATTGATTGTATGTCCTCCTCTGAGAAATGTCTGTTCAGGTCCTTGGCCCATTTGTTGATTGGATTACTACAGGGATACGGCCACATCAATGATTATAGCGGCACAATTCACAATAGCTAGACTGTGGAACCAACCTAGATGCCCTTCAATAGATGAATGGATAAAAAAAAACGTGGCATCTATATACAATGGAGTATTATGCAGCGCTAAGAAATGACAAAATCATAGAATTTGCAGGGAAATGGATGGCATTAGAGCAGATTATGCTAAGTGAAGCTAGCCAAGCCCTAAAAAACAAATGCCAAATGTCTTCTTTGATATAAAGAGAGCAACTAAGAACAAAACAGGAAGGAAGAGCATGAGGAAAAGACTAACAGTAAACAAAAACGAATGGGGGGAGAGAAAGGGAGAGAGAAGGGAAAGCATATGGAAATGGTAGGAGACCTTCAATGATACACAAAATTATAAGAGGTTATGATGGGCAAGGGGGAGGGGGAAAAGGGAGAGAATTGAACAACAGCAGAGGAGGCAGAGAGGGAAGGTGGGAGGGGAGGGGAGGGGGGATAGTAGGGGATAGGAAAGGTAGCAGAATACAACAGTCACTAATATGCCATTATGTAAAAATGTGAGTATGTAACAGATGTGATTTTGCAATCTGTATTTGGGGTAGAAATGGGAGTTCAAAACCCAATTGAGTCAAATGTATGAAAGATGATTTATCATGAGCTCTGTAATGTTTGGAACAATCAATAAAAAAAATAGAAAGTAGTTGGAAAATGTATATGTCTTTAAAAGTGTTCCTGTCACATTTTAGTTCTATGCATATATGTAGGGAAAATGCAAAATTAAAAAAATAGCTTTTGTTGCACAAAAGTCTTTATTTCATCACTATTTTTATTGTAATGAAGGAATTTAGAAAAATTCTGATGCCTAATGCAAGGAATAAATAAATATGCTGCGTCCTTTCTATGGTATATCACATAAACTTTAGAAGTTAGGATCACTAACAGTTTTTTACACACTGAAAAAATGATAATGCTCTGAATTTAAAATAATTGGAAAATTATTATTTGGATTATTTATTATTATTTGGATACATGAAATTATTTTAAAAGCTGGCTAGAAATTATGCTAGAATATTAAGGGACTAAAGCAGGTAGAATTATGGGTGATTTTGTTTCATATTTTTCTATACTTTTATTTTCCAAGTTTGCCTAGATGAAGCTTTTATATTCAGAAAAAAATTTAAAAATATTTTTAAATGATTCAATATGAAATTGCTAATGATTCAGAAATGATTATGTTATAAACCGTAGATTTATGGCTTCTTACATGAAGAAATGAGTTTAATCTAGCATTGCTTTGCTTATCTGGTAATGCATATGTTAACTTAAGCATATGTAAGTAAAATTTTAATTTTAGCACATTTCTGGGACTGCTGGGGAGTTCTCATTATATCAATAAGAAGATCTAAACTCTAAAGAATATTAGTATATCCTTTCAAATACCAAAGATGTTTTTGATCTTGGATTCTAGTCAATGAAAAGAGATGGATGGAATTTAATTGTCAGGTGTACTAGTTGTCAAATGAGATGAGACAGACTAGTAAAGGGCAGTGACATTTGATAGAAATGCTATGCAGAGAGGCCAGAGTTACCTGGTTTAGAAGGCAACAGGACCTCCGGGAAAGGGAAGTACTGTGGTTCTGTCTTGTGGCCAGCCCAGGTTCCAGATAGAAAGTTCCTTCTGGCCTCTTTCCCTAAGTCTTTGAGGAGTATACTATTGCTTTTTGGATTATTATCCACATTTCTATTTCATGCTTTGCCCTCTCAGTATCCTTTGTACCTATTAATGAGTTTGATCACACAAACTCCTGCTTCTGTCTTGATCTATCTCATTGACCGGAGGCTGTGAAATAGCCAGAGCACTAGGGCACCAGGCCAAAGCACAACATTTAATAACAAGGCTTGTCTATAATTTGATTCGCTTAATTCATAGCTGTACGAACTATTGGATTTGGTTCAAGAATATTCCTTAATTTTTGGCCTGGCTTTCAGATCTTTAGAAGTAGAAGGCCTCTAAAATTATTTGAGCTTGAGTGTTGAGATGAAGGAAGGATGCAACAAGAAAATTTATTCTACCTGAACCTTTATAGTTATAATCTACTAACTATAATTTGTTGAGGCAAAGGTTATATGTCACTTCCATATAGCCTAGCACAGCTTCTGGCAAGAAGTAAATGCTTGATAAATATTTGTCCAGTAAATTTCAAATATTTCATTTTTTGTTATTAATCCATTCATGTAATGAAGCTATGTTATCTTACACAAGTGATTTAGAAATATAAAATTCACTCCAGATTGAATCCAGAATATGTAAAGAATTGCTACAAATTAGTAAGTTGAAACACAAATTCTGATAGAAAAATAAACAAAAGACAGTAAAAGTCACTTGACAAAAGGACTTCTTTTTCAGATGTTCAACAGACATGAAAAGGAACTCAATCTGATCAGCAAGAAAAATGAAAATTGCAGTTCAAAACCACTTTACATCTATAATAATTGCTAAAATAAACAGAGAAACAGTATCTAGTGTTGACAAGAATGTAGAGCAACTGGAGCCCTCAATAACTGCTTGTCTGATTGTGCATTGGTAATTAGCTATGAAAAACTCAAAGAATTTTATGAAACTGAAAAACCACACAGTCCAATGGACAGTGGGTGCACCCCAGTAATCCCAGCAGCTTGGGGGGCTGAGACAGGAGGGTTGCTAGTTCAAAGCCAGCCTTGGCAATGGTGAGGTGCTAAACAACTCAGTGAGACACTGTCTTTAAATAAAATACAAAATAGGGCTGGTCATGTGGCTCAGTGGTTGAGTGCCTCTGAGTTCAATCCCCAGTACCCAAAACAAACAAACAAACAAACAAAGCCCATTTTTCAGAAATTCTATTCTTAGATAAATGGAAAGTAGAATTCCATTCAAGTTTTTATTAAAAGACTGTTCCAGAAGGTTCATGTCAATGTTATTGGTAATAAACAAACCTAAAAAATGCCCAACTGCCTACCAAAAGAAGAAACAATGATTAAATCATAATATATTTGCACAACTCTAATACTAGTCAGCTGTGAGAATAAATGGATCACCATTACTACATTTAAAAATATTAACGAACCTCTCAGACCTAAGATTGCCAGGCACAAAAGGATGATTTCATTTACATCAGTTGCAAATACAGGCAAAAGGGTTTTGGTGCTAGAAATCAGGATAGAGATCAATCTTACTGGAATGGGAAAGCTAGTGCCTAGAAGCAGGGACTACAGGGGCCTGGTGTGATACTGATAATATGCTGGCTGTATGGAGTAGTCTTTATGGAAATTTACTGAAGTAAATAAATTTATGATTTATACATTTTAATATATGTTATTTTTCAATAAAAGTTGAAAGAATTTTTATCTTTTTTTTTCAATTAACTTAGCAAATTCTTGTATTGAACCTACCATGAGATGCATATAAACATAGCCCCAGAATATCTCCTGATATGATCTAATGTCATGAGTAGCATTTTAAAAGATATTATTTTGCTAATTGATAAACAAATTATATTTTACCTGAACTTATTATTGAAACAAATTTTAGTGTTATGTTTACTTATTATAATGCTCTTAACCAACTAAATGGTGACAAGGGCACTTAAATCAAGAACTACCATCTTCACATAATTATTAAGTGTACAATACAGTATTGTTGAATGCAGACATAATGTTGTATAGACAACCTCTAGAACTTATTGATTATACATAAGTTTAAGTTTATACTCACTGAACAGCAACATTTTATTTCCCTTCTTTCAGGCCCTGGTAACCACCATTCTGTTTCTATATTCTTTTTTCTATGAGTTTACTTCAGATACCTCATATACAGTAAGTGGAACCATCCACCACTTGTTATTCTGTGACTGGTTTATCTCACTTAGGAAAGTGTCCTCCAGGTTTATCTGCACTTTTGTATATAGCAGGTTTTCCTTCTTTTAAAAAAGTTGCAAAACATCCTATTGTATATTATATCACATTTTATTTATTTATTTATCTATTGATGGACAACTGAGTCCATATTATTTGTGACTAATGCTAGAGTGAACAAGGGAGTGTAGATATCTCTTCAGCGTATTGATTTTATTTCCTTTGGCTATATGCCCAACAGTGAAATTGCTAGATTATGCAGTAGTTTCATTTTTAGTTTTTTGAGGAACCACCATATTGTTTGGTTGTACTAATTTACATTCCCATCCAAAGCACAGAAGTGTTCTCTTTTCTCCACATCCTTCCTACACTTATTATATTTTATCTTTTTGCCAATCTGTCTACTGTGGGTTGATATTTAATTGTGGCTTTAACTTGTATTTCCCTGGAAATTACTGATGTTGGACATTTTTTCATATATATGTTGGTTATTTGTATGTCTTCTTTTGAGAAATGTCTATTCAGGTACTTTGACAATTTTTAGCTGGAAGCATCACACTTCTTGATTTCAAAATATACTACAAGACTACAATAACTTAAAAAGTATGGTACTGGCATAAAATCAGATATTTAGACCAGTAGATCAGAACCCACACATATCTGGTCTCAACTTTCGACAGAAACCTTTGACAAGGGTACTTACCTTTGACAAGGGTACCAAGAATACACTATGGGGAAAAGAGAGTATCTTCAATAATTGGGCTGAAGAAGCTTAAAAGAATGAATTTGCAAAAGAATGAATTTGGACCCTTCTTTTATACCATACACAAAAATCAAATCAAAATATATTAAAGAATCAAGGTAAGACATGGAAGTAAAAAACTAATGCAGCAAAGCATAGGGGAAAGGTTTTGTGTCATATTTATTAGCATCAAGTCTTAAGTCCTCCGCTTGAAATATTTACAATGGTTTGAAATGCAAAAGAATATAAATGCTTTAACCTAACATGGGAATAAAGGGGGAAATGTTGCTTCCAAAGAAAACACTAATAACAAGTAGCAGAATTTTACTTTTCCTTATGTGTTTAATTATTTATTGAATCTCTTTGAGCACATTGAGATGGAGCTTGAACAAGACCTTTGTTAGAATAAAAACAAGTTATCAAATAACTGAGGTGAGTTACCAAGCAACTGAGCTTGTGCATTGTTGACAGTTTATAGTATAAAAGATTTAATTGTTTTTAAAAATTGTTTTAAGTTTAGAAACTTTTGTCTGTATTGGTCAATGGTAGTACTACATCCTACTAGGTGTCTAAATGAGCCATTTCTAAGTTTCCATGTATGATCAGGGGCTGTGGTGCATGAATACACCCACATTTTTACCTGCACGTAAGCTGATAACAAACTCATGTTATTGCCTAGTTGTCTTTTGTTGTGTATCCACAGATCTCCCAATGATCAGGGTTATGGTTGAAAAAGACAGGAATATGTGGCCATACTTTGATGAAGGCAGGTGAGATTTATTATATGAGGCCAAGCTTCTATCTTTCTTTAGATGCAAACCTAGTATTGAGGGACCTTGTCATATCTATTTTCCACAAAGTACCTTCTGTACTTGTCAAAATCAATAACTTAGTTTATAATGAAGGGAAAGCACAGAATTCAGCCTTCAGGATAGAAATGGCTACTTATTTTCCTTAAAAAAGTATTTCTTCTGACACCTTCAGGCCAATGAACATAGATTTTCTGAGAGGCTCTTTTTTATAAACTATCACCATTTTATTTTTTTACAGAGTGTCTGCCAACTATATAGTGCATTTATTGATAACAATGATAATGCATGATAAACTTTAGTACTTTATGGTTTAAAATATGTGTTTCATACTAATTGTCCCACTGGGCTCTCAAAAACCCCATAAAGTGGTCATGTCATATATTATGCCATTTTGATCAAGGAACTGATATGAAAATACTCAGAAGCTGAGCCTAGTTTGAATAGCTAGGAAGTATCAAAGCCAATCTTTCCAACTTGATTCATGTCTCTTTCTATTTTATTCTAGCCCTGTAGGAATCATGGTTGTATTTACTTATATGATAATTGAAAGAGAATAATTGATTTAGTATATTATTTAGTGTATTCAATACATACATTTGCTTCCTGTTTGTCAAGTGTGGCTAGGTGTTGACTATACAATGGTGAATGAGATAGAAGCAGTCCTACCTTGATGATACTCCTGAATAGTGGTGGAAGTGCAAACAGATAACTGAATAATGACAGTATGTATTCTCTCCTGTGTATACACACAGACACACACACACACACAGACACACACACACGGAGCAATGGGAATGCACAGGAAGGACCTTACACTGATATGAGCTTTTACTCTGTATAAAATATCTTCTATTAAATTATTCCAGAAAATAGGCTCTACTGGACATCCTAAACGACCAGATAAAAGAGGAAGGTGATATCTGAGAAACATGCTTGAAAGATACTCTTAGTAAAAAAGAAAGAGTTTAGCTCAATAAATGTAGCTGTGAGGCTAACGGTGAGTGAATATAGTTCAGGGTCTGAATTTCAAAATGTAAACCTCAGGAAGATAAGAAGGGGAGTAGGGCTTACAACAAAAATGAATTTAGGCTTAAATCTATTGACCACGATTTTAAGCCTAGATGGCTCTCAGATATTATCACACACTTGTGAAGCACTATGTTTTTGCTCAGAATGGCTCTCCAAGCAGAATTTCTCCATGTCTCTTTAACTTGTGATCAGCACCCCTAGGACATTCTCTCTCAAGGACTGCAATATATGTAAGGATTTGAGTTCCTATCTAGGAGTTTCTTTGCAAGTCTGGCTCTGAAAATGGACATATTGTATTCAAAACTCTTTGAATTTCTGGTTAAATAGAAATGTTGACTAGAGTTTGATTAACTATATCTACTGGTCATTACCCGTATGTACATCTGGTCATAAGTTCCCAGCAGTGGACATGTCCTTGTGCCAGGGCATTGGGGGAAGAAGGGGATGTTAAGGGCGGTGTTCCTGAACCTGAGATCATTAAAAACTCTTCAGGGGATCCTTGTACCCTGAGAAATGGTGTGTAAAATTTTAATGGCTCATTTGCATATTCTCTTGGCTTGTAAATCCACAGTTTCCATTAGAGACTTAAAGGATACCCACAGGCCATTAGGAGACCAATAGACCAGTGACCCCCTTCCCTACAAAAGTTAAGACCTCCCCTCTGGAAGACAATAAACTATCCATTTGAACATTACATTCTTTAGATAGATCATAGAAAATGGTCACTAGAGATATTAGTTTATAGTTTTTGTTGTCGTTGTTATGTGATTATTTTGTTTTGGTTCCAGAGTAATGGTGGTTTTGTAGAATGAGTTTGGGAGGATTGCTTTTGGTTTTTATGGGGGGTGGGGGGGCTAGTTTGAGAAGAATTGATGTGAATTCTTGGTTAAATATTTGATAGAATTCTGCAGTGAAGCCTTCCGAAGGTCCTGGATTTTCCTTTGAGGGAAGACTTTTTCCTGCTGAATCTATCTTGCTACTTGTTTAGTTTTTCTAGGTCTTCATGGTTCCAACTTGGAAGATTACATGTCCAAAAATTTTTCCATTTTTTTTAAGTTTTCCAATTTGTTCGGCAGACAGCTGTTTATCATAGCCTCTAATGTTTCTTTGTATTTCAGTAGCATCAATGTTTCCTTTTTCATTTCTAATTTTAAATATTGCATGTTCTTTCTAATATGTGGATGTATAAAAAAAGTTGATCAGAATGTGTCTTAGTGATCACTAGAGTTTGTGAAGAGAGCAGGAAAGGAGGGATAGAAGGACGGTATATATATTTAGGTACTGGGGATTGAACTCAGGGGCACTCGACCACTGAGCCACATCCCCAGCTCTATTTTGTATTTTATTTAGAGATAGGGTCTTACTGAGTTGCTTAGCGCTTGCTTTTGCTGAAGCTGGCTTTACACTTGTGATCCTGTGCCTCAGCCTCCTGAGCTGCTGGGATTACAGGAGTGCACCACCACGCCTAGACACTTTATTGAATATTTTATAAATGGCTATAAAAAAGGTGCTCAAAAACTCTAAACACAAAGCAATGGTAAGGAAATAAAAATATTAATTGTCCTGATTTGATTGGTGTATTTTATGCATGTATTGAAGTATCTTACTATTCCCTATAATTATGTTTTGATAAAAAATTAACATAGTGCCAGGCACCTGTAATCCCAGTGGCTTGGGAGGCTGATGCTGGAGGATCTTGAGTTCAAAGCCTGCCTCAGCAATGAGGAAACACTATGGAACTCGGTGAGACCTTGTCTCTAAATGAAATACAGAATAGGGCTAGAGATGTGGCTTAGTGGTCCAGTGCCTCTGAGGTCAATTGCTAGTATCAAGAAAAAAGAAAAAAAAAAGTAAAATTAACAATGCAATTATTTGTTAATCAAAAAATTTAGAAAATATTTAAGGAGATGGAATTATCTTGATTTCATCATTACCAACTATGCATATGTATCAAATTATTACACTATATCCTATAAAATAATTTTTGAAAACTAAAAATTAAAGACAAAAAGTAAATAGGCATCTAAAGAAACATTCTAGAGCAGCCAGATTCATCTCCTGCTGTTCACACTTTTGTATCATGTCCTTTCATAGCACATTGCACCAGCATTGATTTCTGTGGCCAAGAGCACAGAGCAGGAGCAATGGTATCTCACTTAGGAGGCCAGGTTTTAAAAGACTTCAGCTTCTATCATGGGTGCTATTTCTCTCTTTCTCTTTCTCTTTCATCAATCACTCTGGGGGAAGCTAGCTGGTAATTCATGACTCCACCTAAGCAGGCTCTGCAAGAAGCCCATAGTCTCCAGGCAGCAGTCTCATGGATCTGAGGACAGCCAATAGCTAGGTGAGTGATTTAGAAGTTAATCTCAAGCCCTAGTAGAGCTTTTGACACTGGCAACCCAAGTTGGTAGCTTAGCTGCAACCTCTTGAGAGTATAACCACCCAGCTAAGCCTCTCCTGAACCTTGATCCCCAGAAACTATGTAAAGTAGTACATTTGTTGTTGTTTGTTTTGTTTTGTTTTGTTTTGGGGTGCTGGGATCAGACCCAGGGCCTCTCACATGCTAGGTGAGTGTTCTACCAGTGAGCTACACCCCAATTCATAGGTTCAATTTTTAGAAGCTACATTTTGGGATAATTTTTTATACAGCAATAGATACCTAACGCATGTTGTCTTGTCTGGACCCAATAAAAAGAAAAATATAAGAAAATAAGATGTTTGTAAAATGCCAAACTTCCTTGTTAATCTCAGAAAATGAAAGTTGGAAATAAGAATGTCAGAAGTAACCATTTCCTTCATCTTGCTGTTAAGCAGTGAATGCCCTGTGGACCATTCATAGCCAGTACCTGGTAACCATTGTGATTGACACAGCAAGAAGCAACCCCATGGCTTGTTTGTTGAAACAAGCAAGTGTTTTTTTTTTTTTTTTTTTTTTTTAGGTGATTTCTTTGAAAAGGCATCAGTTTTCAAATGTGTCCTAGGGATACCGTTTTTGTATTTCCTGGAAACATTATCAATTTGACAGAGAATTCATGTCTTGCCAGTGTGCCAGTGATCATGGGGAGGTACTGATGAAACTTTTTTAAAGCTGCAGGGCCTGTTATTGTCTGGCAGACTTTACAGTTGTTAGTTTTGGTGTAGTAGTGGCTTGTGTAACTAGTTGCATAGGTAAACAGAGCTTGCTCTGGTAGTAGTGAAGAAGAAACTTTCAACTTGAAGTGTAAAGAGAAGGAAACAATCCATTTCAATGATTATTGGACATAAGCAAAGAAAAAATAAAATGCCCAGTAAAATAAGCATTGTCACTTTCAGTGAAAGTAGATTAATCAAATAGATGGTTTTTCCAAACAGCAATATTATTATCTTGTCATAGTAGCTATGGTTCCTTCTTTATTATAAACTTGGTTTATTCAGTCCTAGGACTGCCATGCCCATTTTCCTAAAGTAGTATTTTCAAACTGTGTAGTGACTCATTAGTAAAAGGTACAACCAATCATCTATACAAATGTTAATATTATTATTATTATTATTATTATTATTAAGATTGAAGGATTGAACCCTGGGGCACTTAACCACTGAACCATATCCCCAGCCCTTCTTTTCAAAAATATTTTATTTTGAGACAGGGCCTCTCTGAGTTGCTCGGTGTCTCCCTAAGTTTCTGAGGCTGGCTTCGAATTGGTGAGCCTCCTGCCTCAGCCTCTCTAGCCGATGGGATCACAGGCATGTACCACACACCTGGCCAAATGTAGTTTCTAAACTAATATAGAATAAAATATTTTGGAGTATAACACTAGTAAGGTATAATTGATAAATAAAACATACTTACAGTATATAGTATGTTTTGATATATGTATACATTGTAAAATGATTACCACACTGAAGCCAGGTTATATATCCATCACCTTCAGAATTACCTTCTGAGTGTGCATAATGAGAAGACTTAGTCTACTCTCTTAGCAGTTTTCCAGTGAACAATGTGTTTCATCATTAACTTTAGTTATTATGTCATACAGTGGAACTCCAGAGCTAAACTTTCCTCATTCCCACCACCTCATCCCCCAGTCCCTGGTCTCCACTGTTTTACTGTTTCTATGAGTTTGACCTTTTGAGATTTCATATATAAGTGAAATCATGTAGCATTTATTTTTCTATGTCTGGCTTACTTTGTTTAGCATACTGTTTTTCAGATTCATCCATGAATGACAAGTTTTCTGTCTTTTTCATTTTTTTTAAGGATGAATCATTTTCTGTGGTGTGTGTATGTGTGTATGTGTGTGTGTGTGTTTGTGTGTGTGTGTTTGTGTGAGTGTGTGTGTGTGTGTGTGTGTGAGAGAGAGAGAGAGAGAGAGAGAGAGAGAGAGAGAGAGAGAGAGAGAGAGATTGCCCATCTGTCAGTAGACAGGGAAGTTGTTGTCATGTCTTGGCTGTTGTGAATGATGCTTCAATGAAATGAGAGTGAAGATCTCTCTTCAACTTACAAATCTAATTTCCTTTGAATGTATCTCCAGAAGTGAGATCAGTGGATCAAATGAGTTCAATTTTTAATCTCATGAGGAATTTCCATAGTGGCTACATTAGTTTGCATTCCCACTGAAAGTATAGAGCGGTTCTCTTTTCTCTACATCCTTGTCAACGCTTGCCTTTCATCTTTTTGAATGTAGCCATGCTCACAGGTGTGAGGCCTCATTGTGATTTTAATTTGCATCTCCCTGATATTTGGTGAAGTGGAGCACTTTTTCCATATACCTGTTGGCCGTTTGTATCTCTTCTTTTGAGAAATGTCTGTTCAGGTCCTTTGTCCATTTCTCTAATAGGGTTATTTTCTTGCTGTCAGTTTGAGTTCCTTATATGTCTTGAGTATTAACCACTTATCAGATGTAGGACTAGACAGTGCTGATGTGTTTATTTGCTGTGTAGATGTGTTTCTTTAGTGCTGATGGTTTTATTTGCTGTGTAGATGCAAGTTTTCAGCTTGATGCTGCTCCATTTGTCTCTTTTGCTTTTGTTGCTTGTGCTTAATAGACCTTTGTACTAATGAGAGAACCGACTTTTATTTTCTGAAAATGAATAGGTCCATGAGTACTTGATGGAGAAGAGGAAAGTAGTGAGGAAAATGATCAATGAAGACTTTTTTTTTTTTTTTGCCATTTCACAGCTTTTTCCAGGGGCTGGCCCTACCTAGTACTATGCTTTTGCAATTGGCTCTGTCAGATCTTGGACACCAAAATTCTAGCTGCAAGCTTTTCCTGGGAAGAGACTGTGGGGTAGGGGCAATACAGGTCAAACGGAGAAATATTGCACTATGTGGAAGTACATCAATCACACCTCTGTGGAACACCTATTGCTAGGTCCCAGGCTCTGTGCTGAATAATAAATATAATTCCTCTATAATATGTAATCTACTTGAAAAATTCAATATACAGTCAAAAGATATCTAGTAACAAAAGGCAAGAGAATCTCATATGAGATACTTAGCTAGATTTCAAATGCTATTTTCAGCCAAAACTTTCATTGTGTTATCATTTTTTTGAACCACACATGAAAAATTTCAGATTCTGATCTCAATTACCTCTGCTATTAAAATGTAAAGACTATTCACTCCTTCATTTGTTCTTTCACCAAGGGTAGCAAGTACTGGATATTTGGTGGACACAATATCTTTATTTTATATTTATGTGGTGCTGAGGATCAAACCCAGTGCCTCATGCATGCTAGGCAAGCACTCTACCTCTGAGCCACAACCCCAGCCCAAGTACTGACTATTTGAAAGACTCTGTGCTAGGTATTTTGGAAGACAAGAAAGGCTCAAAGGATGTATGTAAGTGAAAATTCTCTAAATGTTTCTCCAAATTTTGTAAAACTTTCAGATTTGAACAAGAATTGATTTGGGTAAAATAAAAGTCTTGATGTAAAAGCAAAGCATGGTAAATAGTCTAAAACCCCATGGATTACAGTGAAAGCAATGTTAAAATGACCCTTAAGTAAATTAGAATTGTTGAGAACTTTAGTAATTAAAGTCCTTTCCCCATAGCTCCCCCAGCAATCAGGAAGCAAGGGTAGTGTGGATCAAGATCTCATAAATAAACATGCAGTTGCCAGTCCCTGGAGGTGAAAAAGTCATTCTTGAGTGTGCCACATGAAGGGCTCAGAGATAAGTGACAATTCTCTTGTCACCCTGACAGAAAATATATTAACTTCTTTAAGCCAAGAATTATAGTGATTTCAGCAGTACAATTATAAGGAGTGACTACTGGGACTTGCATAAACCAAGCTTATTTAAATAATGTTTTAGAAAAGAACATGTGCTACTATTAGAGTTCTGATGGAACAACTGTAGTCCCCTAAGATGAAGCTAGTTGAGGATATTCATGTTTGCTTCGGCTATGAGTCTATTATTTATGTGGAATAATTAATGCCTCTGTGGACATCCATTCGAGGGGAGGCTGATGAGCCTTTTACCACTTTCATGCCCAAACTTATTAGCTACTTCAAGACAAAGAAGTCCAGTTGCCCACGAATTCTGTGGTGATACTTGAATTGATTTGAGTTAATTTATTATAATTATTGCATACCTGTTACCTGCAAAGTATCACAATTTGTGCCATGTAATGTATACATTTGGACAAAGGCAGAATCTGGTGTCTTGAAGGCTTTAAGGTCTGGTAAGAAAGAATGACAAGGGCAAAGATATCCAGTTGCAAAGATAAGAGAGAAAAGGGAGACTGCTGTAATTTGCTATGTTCATATGGATAAATGAGCCTTTGAGCTGGGCTTTGAGGAATGAAGAGAATTCCGGGAGAGGACATTGGAGAAAGAGCCCTCCATGGAAAAGTAATAAAAAAGAATGACTGCTGGAGTCAAGCTAGGAAAAAAAAAGAAAAAGAAGAACTTATTGAAGGAATTGTGGTGAGCAATTTAGAGCAGCCAGAGGGCATCTCAGTGCTGTACTCTCTGGAAATACCCCATGGGTGAGGCTGCATGCCTTGTCCTATTCCCTCAGAGTCCTGTCTCCTAGCAAAAGCTCACCAGTTTTTTCTGCAGCCATGATGAGCAATGGGAAGAAATGCTTTACTCTGACCCGGCCACAGGTTCATTTAATGTGGGATTTCCATGGGCAATGCCTTAAGCCAGAGAGTTAATTGGCATTTTAGTCAGCGTGTGACAGGAGGGTGAGGAGATACTGGAAGACCTTCCACCTCTCCTCCAAATGTGAAGCAGCAGGGCCAAAGAGCCAGCTCACCCTTCTCAGTTCCTTTGCATGTCAATGTATACAAAAGCCTCATCTTGGCTTCTGTAGCCTGGATCTGGCAGCTGCCACTGTGATGCTATGTAGAGAACATTGGGATCTATTTGTGGGGTCAGCCAGTCAACACCCCGTGTTTACAGAGCCTCAGAGGAGGTGCAAGGGAGAGCTCACACTGCTGGAACATTCCAGGAGTGACTGCCGAGTCAATGGGAAAGAATAAGTAAAATGCTTCAGGCATCAGCACACTGTACATTTTTTTCTGTTCTATTTCTCCGTTTCCTCAGTTCTGACCACTTGGCCTACCAAACTTTGATTTCACTCTTCTCCTGTCTTATTGGATGTTAGGAAATGATTGATTTGGGATCATGTGTGTACAGATTATATAAATGTAGCAGATAGTCCTTTCTCGATGACAACACATCAAAGCATAAATTATCTTAATTATGTCTAACATGATGAATTAACTTTTCTTTATGTTGAGTAGTTTGTAACCATGGCTTCACATTAGAATCATCTAGATAACTTTTTTAAGAGTTCCCAATTTTCTGACAGTTATCAAGGATGCAGACAACAATAAATGTTGTCAAGGATGTGGGGAAAAATGTTCACTCATACTTTGCTGATATGACTATAAATTGGTGCAACCAATCTAAAATGCAGTATGGAGATGCCTCAGAATACTTGGGATGGAAACACCGTATGACCCAGTTATCTCCACTCCTCAGTAAGTCCCGAAGGACTTAAAATCAGCACACTATAGTGACATGGCCACATCTGTTTATAGTAGCTCAATTCATAATAGCTAAGCTATGAAGCCAACCCAGATGCCCTTCAGCAGATGAGTGGATAAACAAAATGTGGTACATATACACATGGAATATTACTCAGGCATAAAAAAGAATGAAATTATGGCATTTGCTGGTAAACAGATGGAACTGGAGACTATCATGCTGAGTGAAATAAGCCAATCCCAAAAAGTCAAAGGCCAGATGTTCTCTCTGGTATGTGGATACTAACACACAATAAGGGGAGAGGATGGCAGGAAGGAATAGAAGTTCATTGGACTAGACAAAGGGGAATGAAGGGAAGGGAGTGGGGATAGAAAAGATAGTAGAATGAATCAGAAATAACTTTCCTAAGTTCATATAGAATAGATGACCAGTGAAACTCCACATCATGTACAAGCACAAGAATGGGATCCTAAGTTATACTCCATTATGTACAATATGTCAAAATACACTCTCAGGTATATCTAAGCAGAACAAATTTATAAAAAGAAAAGAAAGTCCCAATTCTCAGGCTGCCTGTAGGTCCTTTTCAGCAGAACCCTGGGGTAGGATGCAGGCATCAGCATGCTCACAGGCTCTACAGGTGAGTCCATTGTGCAGCTAGAGTTGGCAGTGTGAGTGCTACAACCCTTAAAGATGAATATAATAAAACCCAAATGGTAATGGATGAAAATATATGTGTATCTAAAGTGCAAGTACTAAATTATTAACAGTTCTCAACAAACGCACTTCCATTTTTAAAATAGTCTTTTCAGGAATGACCTTCATAAATTTGTTATATAATATTATTTTAGTGATGTGTCTCTGTTAGAAATGTGAAGCATGTTGCATATAAACTGTCTGGAGAATGTGCTGTTATTTGCAAACATGCCAGAGAATACAGCAGATTTTACAAAGGTTTATGAAAACAATATGCTTCATTTTTGTTAGCAGAAAAACAGCTTCAAAATTAGCCTCCTGTTAAACAGAAAGCCCAGAGAGTAGAAAAGAGAAAGGTCTGATTCCTTGTTCACTCCTAGCTACTGTCACAGTGCCTCATTTGTAAAATCCATGATATCTTTGCTTTTTCTCTTGAGAATTCAGCCGAATTCCAGGATATACTGATTCCACCTCTTCAATATCCTTCATTGTTTTTCCATTTTTTCCGGCTATCATTCTAAATCAGGATCTTGTTTTTTTTTTTTTTTTGCCTTGGTAATCATCATAAGTTCCCCACACCAATGTGTCTTACATAATAGCCTCTGATCATAGATCTGAGAGCATTATTTTTCACTTGCCTTTAGTGGTTCATTACTGACCACAGAAAAAATCACCACTCAGTAGCCAGACCTTCAAGTTCTCCATCATGTGCACTCAACTTTGTTTTTGAAGACTACTCCTCTTTGCACAAAGTATGATGGAACTAATTGAGCTGCATTTAACAGTACCAAGACAGCACTAGCTATATTTTTCTGTTATCAGAACCTTAGTTTGTGTTGCATTTCAACCAGTGCCCCAATCCCAGCCAGTGTGGCAGCTCAAACTCTTCTGCTTTATAAAACTCTGAACCTCATAACCCAAAGCAATATTTTCCTACTATGATCCTATACAACACTTTACTTGGACCACTTTTTAAATATTTCTCAAAAGTCCCTTAACCCCTCTGAGTCTCTGTTCATTTATTTGTAAATTGGGAACAATAATACCTATCTAAAACATGCTCGTGATGAGTAAGATTATATGCAAAAATAGCAGACAAATTTTACAAAGATTTTACTTCTCCTTTCTTCCTTCCTTCCATATGTTTTTCATTAAACTTTGTCATTTCTTTGCAGGAAGAGTCCTGTGACTGGTAAACTATTGGTTTCAATGTAATTTCTTGGGGTAATGCTTTGTATGCAGAGGTGCTCCATAAAAGATCCAAGGCGTACGGCTGATGTGCAATTAGGGATTAGGAATTAGATCAGAAATCCAGTTTTTTTTCTTTTGAGGTCATTATAATAATTATTATATCATTACCATTTAGAATTGACCCGTATTTTTGCCCAAAAACTCATTGAAGAAATCATTATTGCCTTATTGAGAAATCAAGAGTCAGTTTAGGGGCCTGATACAGTGGTGCAGCCTGTAATACCAGCAGCTCAGGAGGCTGAGGTAGGAGGATCATGATTTCAAAGCCAGCCTCAGCAAAAGTGAGATGCCAAGCCACTCAGTGAGACCCTGTCTCTAAGTAAAATACAAAATAGGACTGAGTATGTGACTCAGTGGTCAAGAACCCCTGAGTTCAATCCCCAGTTACACCTCACTCCACAAAAAATATTGGGTTAAGTAAACCACTTTGGTTTACCTCTGGAATTTGAAAGCACTTATTGTTTAAATTCACCAGGATTGGCTTTATTATCTCTAAAATCACATCAGCCTGGATGACAATCATGGTAGCTATCTTTTCCTTTTTCACTATTACCTGTGTCCTTAGTCCATAAAAAGGTGGGTAGTAGATTTGGTAACAGATTATCAAGAAGGATTTCTGGGCAAGAGGACTGGGATTGGGCAAAGCAGATCCAAGGATGGAGGAACTCTGCAAACTCTGGCCAAGATGCTGTCTATACTCATCTCTGGCTCACTGAAGAGTCCTAAAGCAAAGCACCCCAACTTGGCTGCAACACAAGGCCTGAAACGGGCCAGTAACCCCCCAAGGAAGATCCTGCTTCTGCCTCTTTTACTTAATTCCTTCTTTCCTCTGCGTGACTTTTCTTGCCACCAGTAGGTTCCACTTTTCTAAGGGACGTCCACCCATAAGGAAGCCACATACTTTCTTTGCCACTGGTCGTTTTCTGACCGTGAGTTTCCTCTTAGGGAAGCTTCTAATGATGTCATCCCAGAGGGTCTGTTCCCATAATTGATGGGTTCAAAGGAGCTGGCTGCAACATTAAACTAAGAAAATGGTGAGGAAATCATGCACCACCTGGAGATACCAAGTATTTAAAACATCATGAAACCCCACCTTGGTAATCATCATAAGTTCCCCACACCTGGAGATGAGTTTCTCAGATGGAGGGTGGAACTGCGTGCGACCTCATGGGTCCTCTTCCACACTGGAAGGCAAGAGAGCAATTGCCCAGAATCTCTTTATTTTTATAGGAGGGACACACAAAGGATTTTCAAGGGGATGTTCTTCACCAAATAAGGCAGGGGATGAGGTTTCAACGGGTGGGGGTACTCCAATCCCATTGAGTAACACCTAAGTCTAGGACTAGAGCAAACTTCTTTGCAGCAAAGGTGGAGGCCACTTACTTTGCACAGCATGTGGCGAGTGGTGCCAGACCAAACACCCACCTCACTCCAGGCTGAGAGGGGAGGCTCAGCTTGTGGGCAGGGTGGCCTCCCGTCGGTGCTGTTCAAGGGTCAGAAGGTCCTGTCCCTGGATTGCTGCCCCTACCTTCACTGGAGATGGAAGAGCAGCTTTCCCCTAAGGAAGTTTGACGGGGTCACATGGATTCTGGTCTTTGTTTTGCTGGGGCTGGAGATAGGAAGGCCGATTTTCTTAGAAGGAAGAGAGTGAATCTGATGCACCTGGGGGCACAGAGATGGGAGACTGTGAACTCAGGGAAGAAGAAACAAAGAGGTGGCTGCCTCTAGTCTTGGCAGCTTTCTAGCTGGGCTCTGGCCCTGCAGGGGGCCTGGTTCTCTCTCTCGCCTTGGATTCCATGAAATAGTGCCACACATCTGTAATGAGTTCCTCCTTCAGGCCCAAGCCAACATGAGTTGAGTTGTTTCTTACAGCCAAATAATCCCCCAACTGTGAGAGTTAACTAATTGTTAAATCATTCTCAGAATTCAATCTCAATTTGCTTTTGCTCAAACTGAGTCACTAGTCTATGCTGATGAGTCCCTTTAATCCCATTCCTTATTAGGATAAACAGTGCACCTCTAGGGTACATTTTACAGTTCTTAATGTCTCTTCTACATAACTGGTTATTTGTGGGGTTTCATGATGTTTTAAATACTTTGGTTGAATAGAAAACTCATTTTATCTAATCTTTTAACTTTACAATAATATTGGTGGGAGACTCTTCTATGCTTGATGAACACAATTCCTTCCCTTCTCCTTCCCTCCCTCCCTCCCTCCTTTCCTTCTTATTTATTTATTTATTTATTTATTTATTTATTTATTTATTCTAAATAAATAGGACAGTGGTGTATTTTGTCATATTATACATTCATAGAATAAGTATAACTTGTTCCAATTAAAATCCCATTATTTTAGTTGTATAATGATTTGAAATTATATTGGTTGTGTATTCATGTATAAAGATAGAAAATATACGTCTGATTCATTCTACTGTCTTTTCTATCCCCATATCCTCCCCCTTCCCTTCATTCCCCTTTGTCTAGTCCAATGAACTTCTAATCTACCTTGTTGTGGATTAGCATCCACATATCAGAGAGAAAATTCTGCCTTTTGTTTATGGGGACTGGCTTATTTTGCTTAGCATGATATTCTCCAGTTCCATCCATTTACCAGCAAATGCCATAATTTTATTCTTCTTTATGACTGAGTAATATTTCATTGTGTATATATGCCACTTTTTTTTTTCATCAATCCACCTTTCTTCTCTTTCAATATCTCTGATATTGGGGAGTGAAGAACCAGGTAAAAGTTCACAGAACTTACAGTTGGGGGAAATTCCTGGAAAAATTATTCAGAATATATATTTTCTAAATTTATTTGATCATGGGACACTTTTTAAAGATTTATGTATTAATAGAACACCACTAATAGCACACAGGATTTAACATATGCTTTGCTTAAAGAAGACAAAAAAAATGGTCTGCAGCAAATTAATTGCTGTAAGAAATGATAAAAGATATTAATTCATATGCTAAGATATTAATTCATATGCTAATTTGTAATAATACAAATTAAATAGATTAAATCATTTATTTTTACTGGGAATATGAAAAAAGACAAAAATAATTGGAATGAGGAAGCAGGTTATATAACATAGAGCAATGATTATTAGAAGACAATGTATACCAGTACAATTAATTGATAAATATCCTGAAGCAGTGATATTTATAGTCAATCTCATATATTATTATATACCTGATCACTCATGTAATTTACCAGGTTTCACTCAGTTTCTTCAGTGTGTATTCTGGTATGATGATGACAATTATAGAAAGATTCCAAATATACTTTATAAGAAGCAATGTTATTGCAAATATTGTTCTTGGAATACCTCAGCATTTTGCAGTTTGAGAAAGCTGACCTATGTGATTCTAAATGCCAAGCTTCCAAAGAAGAGCCTATTTTCCCCCTTTTCCTCCTCTACTGGCCACATGCTTACATCCTAGCTGTTATACCGATTTATTCTCCTATAGGCTTTTGTATTCTTTGAGGTTATATATCTTTGTGGCAGTAAGTCTGGCACTGAAATTCTGTAGAAGTCATTGGCAGTGGTCCTTGTATAAATTTAATTTTACCTTACTACACAATATCCCTTGAGAAGAGTCTTGCTATTTAAGGGATTTTCACTGAAACTAGTCTGTATGATTAATATGTAGTGCCTTCTATTAAGGTCTTGGAATGTATACAGTAGCAGAGGAATAATATTTGATCATTAGTTTGCTGTTTCTTTCCTAGTTCTTGATAAAAATCCTATGTCTGTACCATTGCCATTTTGCAACTAATCCTTCATATAATAAACCTAAGCTTCAATTATCTTGAATGAATTGGTCTACTTAGTAACACTTTTGGCTTAGTGCTAAACTGTACTTCCTATTTTAGTACCCAAATATTATAAAGGAACTATAGCAGTGTATAACAACAGCTTCATCATTTTGTAATTTTAAACTTCTACCTTCAAGTATAAATATATTGATCCTAAAAATATCAAAGCTTTTGATTTTCACTGCAGGTACTTGAGGGGAATTGTACTAGGATGGAGAGATTGCTAATTTCCAAAAATGAGATTACTGAGTTACACTTTAGTCTTGCTTTCAAGATAAAACAAAAAGAAATAAAATCCTGAATTGTAACAATTTCATCATCCTGAATACGATTTTATTTATCCATTGAAAATAACAGCGTGAAATAGATTTCAACATGACAATGATGACTGGTAATTAGAAGCAACTATTTATAGCAGTTATATAAAAGTATATCTTTCTTACCATTTATACTAATATTAATTATTGTGGTTTTAGTTAGAATAAACAAAGTCATTTCTAGGATCAGGAGAGAGAGAGAGAGAGAGAGAGAGAGAGAGAAAGAGAGAGAGAGAGAGAGAGAGAGAGAGAGAGAAATAAAACCATGTGAGCCATAGAGATGGAATCACAGAGTCACCAACAATCTGGATATGGTAGAAAATCTTGGTAAACAATTCAGTGAAATTATACAGTTTATGAGATTGGTTGAATAAACATACTACAAAGCATTGATGTGTCATAATCCTCTTCCCTGATTATATCCTGCTCAGCATTTTAAAGAGGAGTTTGCACTAAAATAAATAGGAGTGCTAATAAACTCTGTGGAATCTTCAAAGTTAAAAGGAATGGGCAGCAAATCTATGGTTCAAAAAACAACGTGATGGTCCAGAAGTAACAAGGCAAAATATAATAGTAATTAAATATGTGTTCTGATTTAGCATTTAACAAAAACCAAACACAATAGCACAAGTACAGAGAGACCCCTTTTTGTGGGCAGTTCTCATGAAAAGAATCGTTAATTGCAAATACTATGAAAAGAATAGCTAATTGCAAATACTATAACAACCATTACTGCAATAAGTCTGGTCTAAAAATCTTCTAAGTTGAATCTCTCTGTGAAAAAAAAGAAAAATCAACATTAGGTGAAGCAGCAGTTCATTGTGCTTGTCCAATAATCGGCCTTCCTGTGGAGTATCCTGCCCATTACGGCATTTGAGCAGTTTCCCAGAGTGTAATCTGCAGAGCAATGGTTCCTAGAATATTAATGGCCACTATAAGGAGGAAAGATCTGTGGTTAAAGGATTAGCTGTTAAGCAAATTCAACAGGAGTCTTTTGGGCAGTGCTACTCAGAGCCTTTAAGTACCAATATGCATAACATCTGCCACGATCCTGAGACATGGGGAGACCTGGCGTGAAATGTCCTACCCAGTATCCTGAAAGCATTTTCATTGTCTTATAGTTACTTAGACTCAACCTTCATCCCATGACCTTTCTTCAAGGACCAAGATCTTCCTATTTTCACCTCTCCTCATCTTAATTAATTTCTTAGTTTTCCTGATCTTCACATTTCTCCAGTAGCTTCTCTCTGCTTACCTCAAACACAGAGGTTCTGTGTTTGAATGAAAATCATTTGAATGTTGCTCTTCCTCCAACTACCTACTCTTTCTCCTTCTTACTGTTTTTCCTTCTTCTTACTGTTCCTGGGTCCTCCCCACCCCCTTCACTTTCCTCTATTGTTGAACAAAGGACCATTCCCTCCACCCCACCCCAGAATTCAGGTTGCTGGCTAGCATTCTATGGGGCATGCCTGCAGGCATGCTCAATTAATGATGTTTAGAAGAGGTGGGGGGAAAGACAAAGCATCTGAAAATCAGGTCCATCTTTTAAAACATATCATAAATTACTATCTTATAAACAACAGAAATTTATTTCTCATGGTTCTGGAGACTGGGAAGTTCAGGATCAAGGGACCAGAAGATTTGGTAACTGGGAAGGGGTTGCTTTCTAATTCAGAAATGACCATATTTCTACTGGGTCTCACATGGTGGAAGGGGAGAGAGATCTTCCTTGAGACTCTTCTATAAAGGCATTAATTATCATGACCTAAGCACTTACCAATGACTCTATCTCTGTGTGATGCCATTACATTGGGTATTAGGTATCACCATAGAAATTTAGAGGAGACGCTAAATTTATATGGTTGAGGGTTTCATCAATGAGAAAAAGTAGAATCATTCTAGCTTACACTAGAAGAAAGTTTACTAATCTTTTGTGTGTATGTCCTAGATTCTTTCAGCAGACTGGATAAACCAGTGATTACCTTCTGATAGAATGTTTTATAATGCAAAATAAAAACCATAAGATTGAAAGGGAACTATTTTAAAGTAAATTATCAAATATAAAATAATCTTTGGTATAGTGATATATGTGCCTCTTTATTAATGCATCAAGCAACAAGATCCATCAAATACATTTCTAATATACTGTGTTTCAAAATGCTTGTGACATGTGTAATGAGTTAAGAAAATATGATTTCTACTAGTGACAGAGTCACAAAATACAATGGCTTAGTGGCCATATTCATAGTTGAAAGAAATACTATTTTTAATTAGAAGTCAATAAAAATGTAGATGTAATGTTTTCCATTAATGTTTGCCAATCTCCTGAAATCTTTGCAGACCCCAGATTTAAATCTACTGCAATACATAGTTGAGAGTTACAAGAATTCAGAAAAGCTTGTTATAAGTAAAGCTTTAATAGTAAGGATGTCCTTAAGTAGAAACGACTTTCCTATGAAGTAATGGTTTACCTGTCAATGAAAATATTCAGTTAGCTTCCATAAAAATAAATGCTGAAGATTTTATAGTACAACAATAATTAATATTAGCTAGTATTTAATAAATGCTTAGTAGATTTCAAGAACTGTAACAGGAGCCATTTAGGTATCATTTCTTTTGATTTTCATCCTGGTTCCACAAGTTTATCTCCATTTCATAGATAATAAATTATAAGTCTTAAGATTTTCAAAAGTTTACTACAAGTAAGTGAAGACATATGAATTCAGGCCCATACCTTGGTGATTCCAAAGTTTATGACTGAAGCTTATTTTGATGGTGACCTAGGGGTGAAATAATTGGACATCATTTTGTTCATATTTCTTATTTGATGTATGAGGAACCTGACCATTCTGTGAAGTTAGAGGATTTCCTCCAGGTTATACAGATTTAGCAGGGCCAGACATTAGAACTTTATATATTATTCTTTTTTAATTTTTTTTTTTTAGTTGTGGATGTACACAACACACTTTTATTTTTTGTGGTGTTGAGGATGGAACCTAGTGCCTCATGCGTGCTAGGCAAGTGCTCTACCACTGAGCCATGACCCCAGCTGTTGAGGTCTACTTTATGTGAAAACACAAGAAACTTTTATTCTTTGGCTCTCCATCTAGTAGAAACCAAACACAACTTGAAGAGAGCAGTCAGAGAAGACATCATGATTTGAAACAGTATAAAAATCCCTTCTCACTTCATTAGGCAACAGAGAGATGTTTCAAAGTATTAGTGCATTTATTCATTAGGAAGACACAATTTACTTGAATAATACTTTAAATGTAACAAGTGGTGAACTATGATTGTTATGAATAAAAACATTCCCTTTATTAAGCATGTCATAAATTCTATCTAACCAGCAATTATCTTACATATTACCAAAACAAAGTATATGCCTAATGCATGCACCAATGAATGTGATTGCCTGGTTTTCTAGTTTCCTTTGATCCCTATTTATACCCACCAGATAATTGACTATTTTCAATCCATTAATTTTATTTTTTCTTCTGAGAAAAAAATTATAGTTAATTTTACATTTTGTTCATAGGGAAAGAAAGAATTTTCCAGATTATTTCAAAATCTATCATGTTGTAAATTCTTTCTGGTATAGGAAGTTATATAATGAATAAATGACAAAAATCTGACAGATACTTTTAAAATAAGAACAGTTAATTTATAAAAATTTATTAAGCATAATATTTAGGAAACATGATTTACTAAAATGAATAAGAATGATTTTTATTTAATATTTCTAATATTTGTAAACTAATAATGCTTCTAAACTTTTATATAGCCAGCACTCAATGGATGCTCAATAAATAGTCTTTTAATTCTGGTTAAACACATGTGAAACCATGTTTTTTTTTTTTTTTGTATCCCACTCTTCCTTTGGAGACCTTGTTAAAATGAAAAAATAATAAATATATATAATGTGAAAAATAATGATAATGGGAAAGATACCATTATTGGTAAGAGATATCATCTAAGTTCTGGAAGATGAAATGTGAACAAGTGGTGTTGATTGTTGAAGTAAAACCAAGGCAACCATTGTAGAGAATATGTGTGGGAAGAGCCACATCCAAGAAAGAGCCCAATGGCCTGGAAGAAGCTCATACTTCCTCCAGTTTTGTATATAACACTCATGGATATTGAAATGAGAAGCATATCTATATTTAGAATTGTGATCTACAGTATTTGCATTGGTTTATGCTGCCCCCAAAACCACATTAAATCATAACTAAAAATAAGCATTTATTTAGTTCCCTATTCTACCTAGTTGGCATTTCTGGCTGGGCTCATGTGGGCTTATTCACATGTCTTTACTCAACTTCTTATAGTTCAGATCTGCTTCTATAGGTTGGTTGTCCGTCACATGGGATGATATAGGCAATAGGGCCTCAGGAATCTTATCACTGATCAAATTGTTCTAGGATTGTTCACATAGTAGATGAACAGGATTATAAGAAAAAGTACAATTGAAAGAGCTCTCTAGGCTGAGGCTTAGAATTGGCACACTTTCATGTCTTCTTCATTCATCTTATTGCTCAAATAGGTCTTAAGACCAATCTGGATTCAAGGGACACAGAAATGGATTCTGTCAGTCAAAAGCTACAAAGTTGCATTGCAAAAGTATGGATATAAAGAAGGGATAGATCTGCCGCAGCCCGGCTGACTGGGCAAAATAACCGGGGGGTGACGAACAACTTGTGTACATTGATACAGCAGGAGTGGGAGCGGTTTATTGTAGGACGGGAGTGGTATTTATACATTCCACACAGCTTATCTTAATTAGCATACACTAGATACATCAGTCAACCAATAAGAAATCTCCACACTTAATGGCTCGCTGGCCTTACTTCACAAACCACTCCCTCTGGCATTTTGCCAGGGGCCATCCAGACTTGTTTACAGACTCTAATATTCCCCTGGCAAAATGCCAGGCGCCATCCTGACTTGTTTACAGACTCTAACATTTCCCCCTTTTGTTTAGTTTAAATAATGACCATAGTGGTTTTTACAGAAACACCATAAATAACCTGCTACAAACAGAAAGGGAGGATACAAAATGCCACAATACCAAGCCAATTGATGGCTCCATGCAAGAAGCCCTTGGAAAAATTATACCAGCAATGACACCGTTAGCAAAGATACCGAGTTACAATTTGTTGTAGATTACAGTTTGTTGTCTCAGTCCAGGTAAAATGCCAGGCACCATCCTGACTTGTTTACAGACTCTAACATAGATCATAACTTTTTTTTTAGTCTAACACTGTATTTGAACCAATTTTATCCTATATTCATCATACCTATCCTTGGTCCCATACTAAAATATCTGGTTTGCAGCCAAGTGTTTGTCCCTAATGCCACAAATGTCACACAAAGCATGGTTTATTAAGTGAAGGAATTCAGACCTTGAGGAGAACTAGGGTAGTTAGCTCAGAAATTGTTCCATCAGAATAAGGATCATAGTGGTTGACTTCCTTCTATTCACTTGAAAGAGAAGCCAGCTGCATAACAAGCCAGGCCCACTTACATAGACCTGGAAATCAGGGTTCTACTGTCTTCTTTAAAAATATTCTTAAATATAAACTGGAAACCAATTGTCATTAGATATTTGAGGAAGCTTGCAACATGAACAAAAAAAAATCAAGATGACCAAATGAAGAAGTGACCCCAGAGGAAATAAAATAATTCAGAAAAAGGAAAAATAATGCCATTCTTGGATAGATTCAAGAATCTTTTAAAACAAAGTGAAAACATTTATAAGATACTATGAATAAGGAAAAACAGATTATATCCAAGTTCCTCAAATTTCAAAGCATTACTGTCAAAACTGAAGATTCAAGTAAAGAATATTAAATTTGGGGAATCTTAAAAATATAGGAAAAGGAGTTAATAATTGGAAACTATAAGAAAATAGATAAAGCTACATAGGAAGATCTCTTAGAAGGAAGATATCCATAGACTAGAGAATGATTAAGGAGTTATAAAAACTTGAAGATCTAAATTAATGCTAGAAATATCCTGCTCTGAGTGACCTGTTGGCCCTGACATAGTTGTCTTTATAATGAAACTCTTGTTTATTGTTTTTAACTTTTAGAATTAATTCATGCAAGTCTTAACTGAAGATCAGATTTTAAATGTTTTCAAGCTTGACAGTGTTAAATACATCAACCCGGGGACCTACTCAAGCAGCCTTTTACCTGTTTGAAGTTTAAAATTCAAGCAGTTCTTGTTCCCACTCTATCTACCTAAACCACTTGTCATCTTTTACCAATACTTTCCTCATTCCAGTAAGATGAGTAAGCTGGTCTGGAGGCTTAGGTGATGTACAATGACAGAACAAGACATCCCTCTCTCATTTCCACTGAAGTCTCTTGGCATCTCTCCTCTGATTTTGTGCAGGGGAACAAGTTTATTTTTATTCATCACACTTGAAAAATCTTGACCTCAAATCTTCTGTGTTTTGTAATTTTATTTTTTGAGTTACATGAAGGCAGAGTTAACTTCATGGATGTGCAAACTGTACATTCACATGGGGCCCACACAGATGGGCCTGTGAATTATAGAGCTACATGAAAGAAAGATAAAATTAAGTTACAGTACTCCAATTACTGATCAGATTCTGCCTGAAAAATGTTGAGAACCCAGAGAACATCTTCAACACCTTAGAAATACTTTTAGGCATTCAACACTTCTCTTTTCCTGTATATTCTCCATCTGTAAGGCTTTTCTGTTTCTATCACTATGCCACTATTGGCTCTTTCTTCCCCCTATAAAGACTTAAATATGAAGTTATGATAAAAGCATATGCAATATCCATACCAGATTTTCTATGATTATTCTACAGCATCTCTGCCAAGCTGTCATATGAGCGCTTGAATGTTGTTATATATAAACACATATTTTAAATGAATTTTAGTGCTGTTATAAGCAAGCCTACATATTTTTAAAATCTGGAGTTTTCTTTTTTAATTTGAGAGAACTACATTTTGTTTAATTACTATTTAAATCCCTGTACCACAATATTTATGACAAAATTAGTGTGCCTTTTAATGAACTGTCAATCAAATACAAAATAAAATTTTGTTTTTAGCTTTTGGTAAAAATGTTTATCTATGATGTACCTTAAAAAATCTCATACTGTTTTCCAGTAAAAAGCAAAAGCAAAAACACTAAATTATTCTGACTCATTCAAATTTATGAAAATGCCTAGTAGAAAATTAACTGCCCTTTGGCTTTGAACATTTTGTCCATATCACTGGAATACAGTTGACTAGTGAATCAACTGGGGATAAAAAATGATTGTGTACTCTGAGATAAATCTGCCCAACCAGGTTGTTTCCAAAGTAGCCAGCCACAGTGTATCAGAGTAATTTATGCCAAATATTGTAAAGATTAAGTCTCAAATCCCAGTGGTTGAAACATTTGAAGTTTATCTCATTCATGCCAAGTCAGGCATGATATTTTTAGTTTGCCAGCTGCCTCCCACCTGTTCATTCAGACAAGTGGTGTTCTTCCTATGTATTCATGGCTTCATTCTCTCAAGGTGCAGATTTATCTTCCACCTGTAGGTGAGTGGGGAACTAGAGGTGCTTCCTATGTGCAGGCCCAGAAGTGGTGCCTATTGTTTCCATTCACCATACATTCACAGGTCTATGCATGAAAAATTTGGTTTAGCTGTGAGTCCTGGGGAGGTGGAATGAATTTTGCTGACTCTGCTTAAGATCAGATGACACTGTGCCATATCGAAATCAGCTTATTTCAATTATCCTTAGAACATAGATGTTGCTTCTGCAAAATAATTATAACATGTGTCTGGTTGTTTTGGACAACACAATTCAGTGGACTTCTAATGTATCCCAACAAGGTAATCTTCATTTTCCAATCTCAGAAGCTTAATGTGTCATCCCATATCTTTCTCAACTTGAAGTAACAAGTAAATCCTTTTCCAGTCTTATGAGTTGGAGAATTTCTTCCTCCCTCTTTGTTCTTTTGGGACCTCTTCCTTGGCTTCTGTTATACAATTAATCTCCTAGTTTTTTTCTTTCGTTGTTGGTTTCTCCTTATTTCCCATTGAACTTCTACTTGGCCATTATGTTTTGGAGTTTCTCAGGGTTGGTCCTAGACCTTCTCCCCTGCCCCTTTACTTTCTGTGCCTCTTACTCTCCTGATTTCAATTATCACTTGTATATCAAAGACTTACTTATTTATATTCCAGTCCATCTCTGTCCTCTGGGATTCAGACTTGTTTATCCTACTGAGTTTATCCTACTTGTTTATCCCATTGAGTGCTTAGAGGCATTTTAGATCTCAAATACTCCAAACTGAAATCCTGTCCTGCCTGTTTATATCATCTAGTTTTTCTTCTGCGGCTCTTACAACCATCACCAAGGCTTGTGGATTTTACCTCCCAGTGGTAGGCTTCTTCCACTTCTCTCTCTTCATTTACCAGTTCCATTCTATCTAAGCTAACATCACCTTTCTCTGACCACAGTAATAGATGTCTTGGTCCGTTTCCTGGAATTCTCTTCTTGCCCCACCCATCCAATCTGTCTTCCACATTGCACTCAGAGCCCTCTCAAAACAAAAAACAGACCATATCATTCACCACCTCTCTTGTCTTAAAACCTATTAGTGATTTCCCACTGTACTCAAAAATATTAACATCCCCGTAGTGTGGTCTTCCAGGGGCTCTATAATTAGAATCAAACCCTGTCTCCAGCCTCCTTTCTGCTTTGTCCTGAAGCATTATTGGCTTAACTCAGTTCCATGTATACTAACTTTCCATTCAGTTCCTCAGGGCCTTTGCTCATGCTGTTCTCTCTGCCAGGAACACTGGCTCCCTTACTTCTTTACCCAGTAAAGCCCTCCTGATCCTTCCCATTTTTAAAAAATCATTTTTCCATGAAAGTATTTCCTGAAGTTGGGACTTCCTGCTTACCATCATATTACCCTATATATTTCCTTTACTATATTTAATCAGACAATGTGATCAAATGGTTAATGTTTCTTATTCACTAAAAGATGTCTATGTCCTCATCATTATATGAGCAGTACCCAGGAAAATGCATGGTACACCAGCCTATTCAATAAGCATTGTTGTTTTCAACACCTCCATTTTGAATCCCTATGCAACCACTGGGCATAGAGTGAACTTAAATAAATATACATTGAATTAGATTGGATTTTAATGGCTGGAGTTTAAATATATTAATTTCCAAGACAGAGTTCACCAAATTTCCTGTTGGCTATCCCAGCTTGACTACTAATAAAAAATACAAATGTGTCATTTTGTTTCAGAAAAGGTTCATGAGTTTGCCATTTAGAAGGAGTTTTTGCTGATAGATTAAAACTGCCTTAAAGATATCAAGCTGATTTATCCCCATTTCATTTTTTTTAACCATCTGTTTCTAAAGGAGTAGGTATTTGGTAAAAGGAACAATAAATACTTGGATAAAATATTTGAGTAATAGAACTTCTATGTAGTTTTTAGTTCTTCCTGTGAAAAATAAGAAAAGTATTGCAAAGTAGAAGTTAAATCTCTTTTACTTAGCATTTAGGATGTTGTTTTTCCATCTGTAACTTGCATTACTGACCTCAAGGCTAAAATTTGGTTTATATTTTTCAAAAACAGCTAAATGTGGGATGGTAGGTGATCAACTGTTTATAGCAAATCCCAGGATGTCTATATGATCTGATAGATGTGATTCACTATTTGAGTCTAATGTTGAGTATGCATTAGAGTTTAGACTGTGCTTGATGCTTTATTAACTTGGGCACCTAATCTTCTGAAGCTAATAGAGGTAAAATCATAATTAAAGGCCCCTTTAACTGAAAAGAGCCATGCTCCCAATTATTTCTTTTTATCAATCTGTTGCTTCTCTCAGGCTAGTATTCTTGAGATATTAAAGATCCCCGGTACCTTAAAATAGCAAAAAGCATAGCTTTTTTTTCCATTTAAGAGAATGATCTTTGAAATTGAATTCTTAGCACTTATATTTGCCCTAAATAAAACTATGTTTCTTATTTGAATATTGGCAGGAATGCTAGGGTTAGGGAATAATCAAAGGGGATAAAATAGATGATTCATCAATTCAACAAACATATGTGCCCAAAACTCTTCTGGGTAGCAGGAATACACCAGTGAACAAAGTTTCTACCTTCACCAAGCTTTCATTTTGAAAGACAGGTAATAGACAATGCTTATCTATCAAATCTCTCTCTCTCTCTCTCTCTCTCTCTCTCTCTCTCTCTCTCTCTCTCTCTCTCTCTCACACACACACACACACACACACATATAAATATAGGTTTGGTATATTTTAGGAACCCTGAGGATGCAGACGAGGCTGGAGTCTAGTGAGAGAAAAAGAAGAGTTACAGAGTAGATCAAAGAGATCATATAGGGCTAAATAGAACATGTAGGGTTTATATCTTTTACTGTGAGTGACATGAAGTTTTTTTAATGGTGTCCAGATGAAGGATGTAATGTGAATTCAAGATTTTTTTTCAGATCACATTTTCACTGTGTTAGGAATACATAATGACAGTAAAAATGCAAGGAACATCAATTAGAGGTAGGTTAGGTTTCATAGTAGAAGAGTTTAACACAGAGAGTACCCTGAGAGTGGTTAATTAAAGCATTGTTCCCAGGAGAAACCTGCTAAGAAGTGAGGGCAGAAGGCTACAGCACAAGGGAGAGAAGAAGGAGAACTAAGCAAAAAAAAATAGTAATATCTAAAGGCTGATTGTTGAGGGGTGGTCTCTGAAAGATGAATAGTACTGCAGAATTGCCTCATCTCAAGAAAGGAGGTCTGGATTCTGTATCCCTCTATCAGTAGCTCATGGGCTATTGCCAACAAGGAGAAAAGGGTTTTGACTTTCCAGGCAGCTCTGGTGAAGTCTCCTCCTGGGTCTTCCAAAGGCCTCAGGAGTACAGCTATGAGCCATTTGGCTGTGAATACTCACAACATCTGAAAGATGTGTGCATTTGCCCAGAAAAGGGGATCTGGGCAGAGTACTAAGAGCATCTACTACAGAAGACATGTGCATTACTGCAGGCAGAAGATGTCCATTTGGACCTGGGAGGTAGCTTTGCTTCTAGTAAAAAATGATAAGTTCTTGATATATTTTGAAGGGAGAATTAACAAGATTTGTTGCTTGACTTATGTCAGTTGCAAGAACATGATATAAATTTTGGTCTGAGAAATTGCACAAGTAGAGTTGCTATTTGCTGAGATGGAAAGGGGGAAATGAAGATTTCCATGTTAACCTTGATATATGCATTTAGACATCAGTGGAAAGGTTTAGTAGTCAGTTATACATGTCTGAAATTTAGGTCTAGTTTACAATTTTAATCTAGATATTGATGATTTTGAAGGTGAGCAGTTACTATAGATAAATAAGGAAAGATATTGAGAGGGAGCAGCTGGTGGTGTAGGAAGACAACCTGGAAGGGATTGTATTTGGAGGGGAATATTGTAAGCCAATGAAGACAATTGTTCTAGTCAATTTTTCCCCTGTTGTGACTAAAAGACCTGACAAGAACAATTTTAAGGAGGAAAAGTTTACTTGGGGATCATGATTTCAGAGGTCTCAGTTGATGGACAGCTGACTCCATTTCTTGGGGCTTGAGGTGAGGCAAAACATCATGGCAGAAGAGTGGGGCAGAAGTAAGCAGTTTGCATGATGATCAGGAAGCAGAAAGAGACTAAGCAGAAACAGTTCACCAAATATATACCTCAAAGGCATATCCTCTGGGACCTACCTCCTACCAGCCTACAGTTATCACTCAGTTAATCCTCCTCAGGAGATCAATTCACTAATTGGATTAAAGCTCTCATAACTCAGTCATTTCACCTATGAATGTTTTTGCAGTTCCTTACTTATAAGTTTTTGGAGGACACCTAATATCTAAACCATAATAATAATGTTCCAAAAAGAAACGAGTTAATAATTGCTGAATGCTGCTGATTACCCAAGTACAGGAGAAATGAGAACTGACTCATGGATTTAGCATTGAAGAGGCCTTGCATGACCTTAACAAGGGCTATTTCAATAAAGCACTGAGGACAAAATTATGAATGGAGCAGATTTGAGAACAAATCTACTTTCTGGGAAGGCAGGAAGCAAAGAACCTGAGTTTGGACAACTTGTTTGAGAAGTCTTACTCTAAAGAATTTACACAGAGAAAATACATAGGTGGCAGTTGACATCGAATGGATCTATTAGAGTGGATTTTTATGCCCATGAGCAGAATCCATAAAAGAGGGGGAAATTAGTGGTGCAGGAGAAAGGATAGTAACTGAAAAAAATATTCTTGAGTAAGTGGAAAGAGATAAGATCAGGCACATAAATGGAGCGTTTTCTAATGTGAAGGAGGAAGCAGAAGGAAATTATTTTCATTTTTGAGATTATGTGTTCAAAGAAATAACAGGTTACCAACTGAGTGTGCAGATAAGACAGAAGCTCTTGAAAGTATTAAGAGAGATGTGAAAGAGTCATTTATAGGAAAATCTAGTAAAAAATTTGGATACTCTGAGAGCTGAAAGGTAAGAAATAATCTGAGGAAAACTTGAGTAGAAGACTTGAAGTTTGGGTGAAGGAAACATTTTATACACACATGTATGTAAATATGTACCAATGTATGTATGCACACAAATTTTTTCCCCTAGTACTGGAGATTGAACCCAAGACCTCATGCATGCTAGGAAAATGCTGTATCATTGAGCAATATCTCCAGTCCCTTTTTATTTTGAGACACGTGTCTGGCTATGTTGCTTAGGTTGGCTGCAAATTTGTAATCCTCCTGCTTGAGCCTCCCTTGTAGCTGGGATTACAGGTTGAAGCCACTGTGATCTGGGAAGCATTATATTAAAACAATCACAAAGAACAGGATAAAACATACTAAATTGCCATACTCATAGTGTCAAACAACAATAATTGTGGAAAATTACACTAAAAGATATTATATATACTTTGCTGTCTTAAAAAGGGATTGGGACAGATAAGACCCAATAATTTCATTGTATGATTCAGCACATGTTCAAAATTTTGATAAACATACTGTAACACCATGGGAATTTGAGAATGCTACCATTATTTTTTTGGTTTAAATTACTTTAATTTAAAACTGAATTTGTGGGCTGGGGATGTGGCTCAAGCGGTAGCTCTCACCTGGCATGCTTGCAGCCCGGATTCCATCCTCAGCACCACATACAAACAAAGATGTTGTGTCCGCCGAAAACTAAAAAATAAATATTAAAAAAATTCTCTCTCTCTCTCTCTCTCTCTCTCTCAAAAAATAAATAAAACTGAATTTGTAAAATTGATCATATGGAAAATAATTACATTATTGTTACTACACACTACATACTGGCATTATCAAAATAGAATAGAGAATGCTTCTTTAAAAACTATATTGGACTTCATTGTAGGTTCAAGGGATTTATTATTTAATTTTAAATTTTGTTAAATTTAAATATTTTTAAAAACTCATTCCCACAAGTTATTTTTTTCCCAGGCAATGCTTGAGACAATGAAGAGCGTATCCCCTGTTTCTGTGGATGGTGTTTGTGTGAGTGGCACGCACATGTGTGCATAAAGAGGGAGGCTGAGATCAGTCTTATTGCCTCATAAACTTGTAGGCAAATGTGTGTTGTAACCAAAGGAATTTACCATTTTAGCTGTATCTTCCAAGTTCTCTGAGACCAGTTACATATGTAATATGCATGTTGACAGAAACCCTAGAACTGCATGGTTTTGAGTTTCCGATGATGCAGCTCAAGATTCACTGAAAAAATTTTGGGATTTCTTATTAGATGCATTATTAGGCTTCTTACACATTTTCCTGCTTCATGATATGTTTGATTAATCTTTTTATGTAATTTTTTTATTTATATACAACAGCAGAATGCATTACAATTCTTATTACATATATAGAACACAATTTTTCATATCTCTGGTTGTATACACAGTATATTCACACCAATTTATGTCTTCATACATGTACTTTGGAAAGTAATGATCATCACATTACACCAGCATTAATTATTCCATGCCCCCTCCCTTCCCCTCCAACCCCTCTGCCCTATCTAGAGTTTGTATATTCCTCCCATGTTCCTGCTCCCTATCCCACTATTGAATCAGCCACCTTATATCAAAGAAAACATTCGGCATTTGGTTTTTTGGGTTGGCTAAATTCACTTAGCATTATCTTTTCTAACTCCATCCATTTACCTGCAAATGCCATGATTTTATTCTCTTTTACTGCTGAGTAATATTCCATTGTGTATATATGCCACTTTTTTGGGGGTATCTATTCATCTATTGAAGGGCATCTAGGTTGGTTCCAAAGTTTAGCTATTGTAAATGGTGCTGCTACAAACATTGATGTAGCTGTGTCCCTGTAAAATGCTGTTTTTAAATTCTTTGGGTATAGACTGAGGAGAGGGATAGCTGGGTCAAATGGTGGTTCCATTCCCAATTTTCCAAGAAATCTTCATACTGCTATCCATATTGGCTGCATCAATTTGCAGTTCCATCAGCAGTGTATGAGTGTATCTTTTTCCCCACATCCTCGCCAACATTTATTGTTGTTTGTATCCAAAATAGCTGCAATTCTGACTGTAGTGAGATTAAATCTTAGAGTGGTTTTAATTTGCATTTCTCTAATTGCTAGTGATGATGAACATTTTTCAATGGTACTGAATAGAGGGCACAGAGACTATCCCACAAAACTACAATTATCTTCTATTAGACAAAGGTGCCAAGAATATGCATTGGAGAAAAGATAGCCTCTTCAACAAATGATGCTGGGAAAACTAGAAATCCATATGCAACAAAATGAGATTAAACCCCTATCTCTCACCATGCACAAAACTCAACTCAAAATGGATCAAGAGCTTGGGAATACAACCAGAGACCCTGCGTCTAATAGAAGAAAAAGTGGGCCCAAATCTCCATCATGTGGGATTAGGACCCAACTTCTTAATAAGACTACTTTGGCACAAGAATTAAAATCAAGAATCAATAAATGGGATGAACTCAAACAAAAAAGCTTCTTCTTGGGAAAAGAAACAATCTCTGAGGTGAATAGAGAGCCTACATGTTGGGAGCAAATCTTTACCCCTCACACATCAAATAGAGCACTAATCACTAGGGTATGTAAAGAACTCAAAAAGCTAAACACCAAAAACAAAACAAAACAAAAACACCAAATAACCCAATCAATAAATGGGCTATGGACCTGAACAGACACTTCTCAGAAAATGATATACAATCAATCAACAAATACATGAGAATGCTACCATTTGTACTAGATTATTAACATTTTAGCTTTATCTTTTAATTTTTAAAATGAAAAATACTAATATAATGTTATTTTCTGTTGTGGCCATGCTACTTAATGAGTCAAATTTTATGTTGTGGTCAAATTCAAATGCCAGTAAAATGGTTTCAAAGTAAAGTCAGAAAGGTGACATTAGACTAAAAATCAGTATTTTTTCCTGTCATTAAGTATATTTATGTAAGAAAAATCTAGTAAAATCCTTAAGCATTTAGTACTCATTCCTTGTTTCCCACAATAGTGACATCTCAAGAGTTCTCTGACACTGAGTCTATGAGGTGGAAAGTTACACTCAGATTAAAACTGGCTAAGCATCATCTGACATTTCTAGGCCCTTTAAATGTATGGCTGCTTTTCTCTGACCTCCTGCCCAGTGGACCCCCTCACTTTGTGGGCACAGGGCCAATGTCCTCCAGAGGTTTCTGAAATTTATAGTCACTAATTCCTACATGGCATTACTCAAAACTTTTTTTTAAAATTTTTACTAGTTATTGGTGGAACTTTATTTGTTTATATGTGGTCCTAAGAATTGAACCCAGTGCCTCACACACGCTAGGCAGGTGCTCTGCTACTGAGCCACAACCCCAGCCCCACTCAAGTTTCTTTTGTTAGTGCATCTAGGCTCTTTATGAAGTTCATCCTGTTCTGATTTATGCTTGTCTAGTAAACCTGAATTTGTTCTAATAATGTGATGGATGTATTAGGGAGGAATTTGATCAACAGATAAAAAAAATCATTGTAAATGATTTTAATGGTTGTATACAGCATCAATGGGATGTATAACAGTGTTATTTTCTATAAGAAGTTGGAGATTTTTCTGTTCATATAGATGACTGTTATTCAGAAATTTATTGGCTATAATTTATTAGCTGCTAATTCATTTAACAAAATATCCACTAAACTATGTGTCTGTCAAAAGGTTCTGCTTTCAGGTTCTGTTCCAAAGTTTTTCATATCTTCTATCTTATATCTTCTTTTAGAGTAAGTTCATACAAATCTGTTTTAAGACCCATTTATATGTCATTAACCAACCAAATCTCTTTATCTGATCAAAAATGAAACTTTTCCAAGTCACAGATTTTTATTTTCATCTGAATATACCCAAAGAATTTTAAAATTCTCATATATAAATTTAAGTTTCCTATTTACCCTACCCCCTTATACATGTACACTAAGTATGTATGTATGCATGTATATATAACACATATATTTACTATTTATTTGGTACTATCCTAAATGCTTTATATAACCTTATGAGGTAAGTCTGTATCACAAATAAAGAAAGAGGCAAATGATTAAGTAACTTGTCCACAACCATGAAGAAGCTGGGATTTGAATTGAGACATCTAGTTCCAGAAGACACACTTTCCCTAAATTTCATGTAATTCATCATGGCAATTCATCAGGGCAAGGCTACAGGGATAATCTGAGTATAGATAACTTTTTGAGCTAGAGGTCCTCTTCTGATACCAGGGGGAGAAGCCAGACAGGAGAATAAGAAAATATTCAAGATGGCAATGAATGAAGTGAGGATTGATGGGTCATTGGATCAGGTTCTCTTTGGGATGCTTATCAGCCAAATACCAGGACAATGGAGTAAGACATTTCATTGTAATTAATTTAACCAAAAATAAAAGGAGCATAAAATAAAAAGGTTCTATATTTATAGTTTTTTGTTGATTGTGGGCTGACTCACAAAATGTCAACATTGTGTTTTTTTGAGATGGCAATGTGAAGATAAAGAAAATAAAAACCTTAAATGAAGGGTTGAGTTTATAAAGAATGTGTCTGGTGCAGACTTTGCAATTGAATTGGGGGTCTGCACTATACCTAGTATCTAAAGATACTAAAAGAAAAATGGAGAGTTAGTAAGACTTATAGGAGAAAATGGATTGATATCTCATATAGGTTAAGTAAAGGGGGAAAAAGCCAAACACTGGATTCTTACCAGAATCCTTGGTAAAAAAGATTACTTTTAAATAATTTGATACCAAAACAAAACACATTGTTAAGTAAAAAGAAGGTAAAATTATACTAATGCTATTATTATAAAATGCTGTTTTGTTAGGACTGTGCAATTTTGGGTAATATTATTTTTCCTCCTATAATGATTTTGGTGGAAAAAATCTTAAAAATATAATAAACAGTAGTTCACACTAAAAGAAAGGAAGTTTTGTGTTTTTTTTTTTCAGTTCTTTTAGTCCCACATTTTTTTTGAGTGGGTTGCAAAGAGATTAACAAAAATATTGCTTGCTTCATGAAATTCTGCATAGGTGGCTATGTTTATTAACATGATAAATGCAAAGTGGTGTTCTGTTGATTATAATATATGAACTTATGTTTTGCATCCCAGATGTCACTTCTTGTGGGCAATGATTTTGCAATTTCCCAGATGTAAGAATTTAATTCTCTCCTGCTCTATTTTTTATATCTTTAAGAACTTGTTTTTATTTCAAGTACCAGTACCAACCATTTCCTATTAAAGAATCTCATTAGCTCAATTATTTCCTCATAAATAATTAACCCAATGATAGACTATTAATTTCTGCATTATTAGGTATTTATAAAGCTGACAAAATTTAAGAAAATATTTGTTTTACCCACTTTTTCTTATCTGAGACATGGATTCCTCTGGTAGCTCAGATTTAAATATATGTGATTTTTATATACTATTGCTATGCTTACAGGAGGACTCTGGGGCTCAACATTTTGCTGTAGGCAGAAGTGCACTTGAACATCACCATCTGGGTTTGTCTCTGTTGTGTGGATGCTACCTAATAGAGATGTGGGCAATGTGCAGTAGAAGGGCTCTACCTATTTCCTGTCACTACCCTCTCACAGACCTGCATTATGACACCCAGGCTGGGGACCATGCTAGGTAGAAGATCTATTCTAGAGATGTGTTAAAGACTCATAAACCAAGGATTTTGGAAGGCGCCATTTTGTAATAGTTTTGTTTCTTATTCATAAATATGCTGTTTACTACAAAATTTAACCTCCAATATAAGCCTTCTATACTGAATTAGGAATAGAGAGTTGAGTCCAAGGTGTAATGATCTGGGTTATTCCCCTCTCTACCATTAACATCACATTTTCAGTAAACTGATAAATAATTCTTTTCATTCACCTAAGAAAAAACTTATGATATTATTAAAAGTACTGAATATTTTTTTGTTATTGGTATGATATAAAGGAATCATGTATACTTAAGCTCCTTATTTATAGATCTCAAAATAATTAAAGAGCCTAAATCTAGAAATACGGAAATAAAATTTACAAAGAGGCAGAATTTCTAATTTCAGATCGGTCATTAAATGGCTGTTTGATTTAAATATTTATTTTAGCTGTACAATCCCTGGCTCCTTATTGAAAAGTGGTGGTAATACTTTTATCATAGGGTTATATTATGAATTACATAATATAATGAATATAAACTTCTTTGTACAGTGTCTGGTGAATATAATAGGTCCTCAAAAATACTGGCTTTAAAAAAATTGTTATTCTTATTATTTGATGTCGCTAATCACTTTCTTTTTTTTTTTTAAAGAGAGAGTGAGAGAGGAGAGAGAGAGAGAGAATTTTTAATATTTATTTTTTAGTTCTCGGCGGACACAACATCTTTGTTGGTATGTGGTGCTGAGGATCAAACCCGCTTGAGCCACATCCCCAGCCCCGCTAATCACTTTCTTGTATAATCACAATTAAATTTAATTAGTTCTTAGAAGAATGGCATCTCTGAGAACGGTACAAGGAAGTGATTCTGCAGCAACTCTTACCCAGGTGGTGATTCCAAATATGGCAGTGTTCCTAAGCAGCATGTATACGAACTGATCAACTAAAGGACAGTTATTTTCAGGTGAAGATCCCCTAAATACTTTTATGCTGACCAACATACCTCACACAAAAATATGGATTTCTTCAATTCATCTGTTTCTTCAAAGAATCTCTGGACTACATGGACATTTAGTATTAGAATACTTGGTCTTCCTTTTTAAACTAGTGAATGTTCTTTTTCCTATATAGACTTTTTAGAAACTGTTATGAAGCCATGCTAAGTATTCTGTATCTATTATCTGTCTATCCATACATCCATGTATTTATCAAATTACATATATATATGTGTGTGTGTGTGTGTGTGTGTGTGTGTGTGTGTGTACAATATATATACACCCATTTATGTACCCATTATATACCCATTTATATAGAGATATATGCATACACACATAATACTTCTATGTTTCTTAAATATGGATCAAGACAGTGATAATTATGTGGCATTACTTAATTATTTCTATTACACTGTCGTAGTCTGTGTTATTTCAGTTGTATTTTACAGGAAAACTGACAGCAGAGTTTCTTTGCAGCCTGGTAAGATTTTATCTTCATGTAAAGCAATGCATTTTGGGACAATATTCGGAGATAAGCTTGTGAAATTAATCATATATTTTTCTTCAATACACAATTTGCCACTGGGAACCAGATTTAATAATTAAGGCCTCTGGTTTGTCCACATGATGTCTTGACCTTCACTTCTGAAACAACCTATTTACTGAGAGATGCTTGTTGTATTCTGAGAATTCTGGAGGGCTAAATAAATTGAGGATGTCTTTGTTCTTCACTTCACTAATCTGAATTACATAGTCTTAGTCACTGAAATAATAAAAAGTACAAAATGACTTATTACAAACCAGAGAAGTTTTGCTATGTTTCATATTTCTAAGGGCCAATGCGGTTTTCTTTCCCTGAGACTTATGATTACCATATAATATCAGTTATGTTCAAGAAGCTAAGATGCCAACTTGTAAAAATCAATGCATGGCTGTCATTTACAAGAAATATCAGTCAATACCTACTATAAAAATATATTGCATACTGAGTCTATAACTACTAACAGTTACTATGAGAATAAAGATTCAGTGAATCAAGTGGAACATAAAGCCCATTATTCTCATCACCCAGTCCTTGCATCATTGTTTTGGTTGTATGAATTTATTTTAACAGATTGTTATCAAATGTATGGTTCCATACAACGAGCAGCTGTGGTAGGCTAAAGGGAAGCATGTTGGGAAATGTCCAGTTGGCCCCTAAGTAGGATGCTGCCAAAGCTCCTTATTAAGAAGCAGCACAGATATCTTAAGGATGACAGTGTCAGGGTAGGGCTGATGGAAGAAGTTGTTTCTCAAAGATTCTTAAGGATAAAGTCTATCATATATCAATTTTTTGGTCTTTGTTGTAACCATTCCAGTTTTGTATATTGTTTATGCCAAATAAATTCATGGTATTTATTCTGTTCAGACAGGTTAGGCATCCAGTTCTTAAGAAAGGAGATTTGTCATGGAGAGGGAAAATACCTCTGAATTTGATTATTCTGCTTAGGATTGCCCAATTATTTAATCAAATTAATTAATTAATTATTATTATTTTTTTTTGAGACTGGAGATTGAACCCAGAGGTGCTTGACCACTGAGCAACATCCCCAGCTCTGTTTCATCTTTTATTTTGAGACAGAGGATGACTGAGTTGCACAGGACCTCCCTAAGTTGCCCAGGCTGGCCTGAACTTTCAACTCTGCCTCAGCTTTCTGTGTTTTCAGGCATTAGCCATCAAGCCTGGCATTGCTCATGATTTTAATAGTTACTAATTACATTTTTAAGTGTGCTTTGCAAACAGCAGAGACACTGATGGTTGGAGCCAATAATTTATATTATTATGGTGTTTATGTATACTAAACTGAAGCAACTTCATGAAAGTCCCCCGAAAATGAGTTTGAGCTATGTCACATTTCCTGGATTGGATATCCAATCTTTACCCTTTAAAACTTTGCAGATGACTTAGGACACACAGAAGTGAAACTCTATGGATCTGCTGTCCTCTGGTAATATATTTCATGGGTGCACAAATTAAGGTAAAAAATGAAATCACTCTCTTTCATTTTCTAGAGTGACAAATCCCAGAGCCATTCTCTTCCATGCTCTCTACATATACTTTGTACAATGTAGGCCGTAGCCAGGTACCAAGAGTCCTTCCTCAGTGAACTCATACTCTGCAGTGGATGGAAATGTCCCTCCTGAGAATACAGTCTTAAGAAACTATAAGATGGGCTGGGGGTGTGGCTCAAGCGGTAGCACACTCGCCTGGCATGCGTGCAGCCCGGGTTGGATCCTCAGCACCACATACAAACAAAGATATTGTGCCCGCCAAAAACTAAAAAAAATAAATATTAAAAAATTCTCTCTCTCTCTCTCTCTCTCTCTCTCTCTCTCTCATTCTCTCTCATACTCTCTCTTAAAAAAAAAAAAGAAAGAAAGAAACCATAAGGTGATCTGACTCCAAGGGTAATCTTTTTGACTTACCCCTGAACTGTACTGTGTGGGTTTAGTATTAAGTATATCCGTGGGTTTTCACAGTATCACAGTAAATAGATAAAGGATATGCTATATTGATTAAGTAGAAACCTCATTGAGAGGACCCATTCAAGTTGAGACTGTAAGTTCAGATAGTCCTTATGGAATCAAGGTGAACAAACAATTCAATACAAAGCCAAAGTGAGTCATGCCATTAAGTATTATTTTTTAAAATAAATTTTGCTAAACATAACACCACAGAGTTCAAAGAATACTGATTATGTACTCCTTAGAGAAGATGTCAAAAGTAAAAAGAAAAGTGCTTATTATTGTTTATCATGTCTGAAATTGAGCACATAAGCATTTATTTTATTTTTTAAAATTTATTTTTAGTTTTATTTGAACAAAATACCTTTATTTATTTTTATGTTGTGTTGAGGATCGAACCCAACACCTCACACGTGCTAGGCAAGCACACTACTGCTGAGCCATAACCCCAGCCACAAGTTTTTATTTTTGTTAGTGAATATTAATGTTTCAGAATAATGACAATAAGCTTGTTGGATTGTCAGGCCTTTTTTAAATCAATGTTACTCATTATCATAAAATATACAGAATGTTAAAATTATATTGTAGTGCATTTATAGTTATACATAATAATGGGGTTCATTTTTATTTATTCAAAAATGCATACTAAAACATACAGAAATTTAATCATAGCCTCCTCTTCCATTAGCCAAGATTCCTTGAGGCAGCTGAATTGATTTGAGTGCCTCTTGTGAAACCTGATGGAACTAACTGTGGTTTCAGGGATCTCCACAATTTTTTTTTCAAAAGAACCATATGATTAAGGCAGATATCATAAAAGTCAAAATATTCTGTAATCAATTAAGTTAAATAACCATTAGCATTTAAGTAAGAAGTTAAAGCTAGGTTTTCATTAAAGAAAATCAAATTTTGTAAAAGAATAAAATATGGAATAAAAGTAATTATTTATTATTTCTATATCATAGGAGAAAAAACTAATATTTTATTAACTTAAGATTATTATCTAACAATCATTTTTAAAGAATTTACTTGGTCATATTTTTTATTAAGTATCTTTAGAGATAAACTACTAATATTCCTTTGTGACTTATAGATCAATTTTAATGTCAGTCTGGAAGAATTAATGCCCCTATAAGATATGAGTGAAATGGTAAAGTTTATAGCTATATTGCAATTCCTATTCTAATTAGTTAAGTGGAAAACTCTGTGTCTAGAACACTTGTTCTGAATAGTGCATTGAGTTACAACACATTCCTATAGTAATGACTAAAAAAATATTTATCTTAAAAAAGTATACAATTCCCCAAGAATATTTCTAAATAAAAGAATTCCTAGGTAAGATATGTAATAAATGTACACTTTCTGTTTTTTGAGTGAATGCCCAATCTAATTTCCTGGGAATTATTGAACTCAGTGCTTTTAATGCCATTAATATTGTTTTTGACATTTTAAAATAAGAAAAAAATGTCCTGTTCAGATAATTTTTATTTCCTTCAAGCAGTAGTTTTGGCATATATTTCCCTTCTTTCTCCCTTTCCAGAAAAACAATCAGCAAACTCTAAAATATGAGTTTTGTTTCTTAAATTCAAATTTGAATATTCACCTATTTAATAATAGATGTAAGTAAGTTACAATTTTTCCAAATATCATTTCATGCTTTCTTTTATTTCAAGAAGAGTGATAGAATGCTTTACTCCCAAGTACTCTTTCCCTCTGAAAATTAAGCTAAGGCTTACTCTTTTTTTAATATTTATTTTTTAGTTGTACACATTATTTTGTTTATTTATTCTGTTTATTTATTTTTATGTGGTGTTAAGGATCGAACCCAGGGTCTTGCACATGCCAGACGAGCACTCTACCACTGAGCCACAACCCCAGCCCCCTTAAGCCCCCTCTTAAGTAAAGTTGATTGTACCTGTCTTTTTTTTTTTTTTTTTTTGAGGGGGTTATTTCTCTTCACAGAGCTGCTTTTTCCCTCTACAAAATAAACTTTTGGAAGTCCCCCTTTTCCCAGGTCACTATATGCATGCAGAGCTGTATGGATTTCAGCAATGGGTAAAGTTTGGCTCAAGTGTGGGTCCTCACTGAATGTTCTTTATTCCTATTTAATAAATCCCAGCCGTTCACCATGTGCTGGAATCCTGTTACAGGAATGAATCCTTTCTTCCTGGAAATAGTTCATCCCTTGCTGTCCTTCTACTTCCATTTATCTTTGTAGCCCAATGAAAAGTGATAGTTGTGAATGAACTCAAAAGGTTGATATTCCTACTCAGTTCATGTTCACCAAAAAACAAAGAGGAACCAGTTACCATGAATTGCTCTCAGTCTGAATCTCCAGCAAGACACTAGCTCCAGGGATACTAACTTGGGCTGGTGTGTCTCCTCTTTCACATAGTGCCAGTATGCTGACTGCTTGCTTCCTCCTGAAGAGTGTCCCAGGAGACATAGTAGTCACAGTGCTTCCCTGCAGGAACTTATGAATCAATGGGAATTACGTGCAGGGATACTCTGAGAACTTCCTGTACCAGAAGCCCTTGTCCTTCTGGGTGATCTTTTCTGTTTGTTGCTATTTCTTCTTGACTGTAATGAAATTTTAAGTAGAAAAAGAGGATCCAATTAGGAGTGAGGACTGGTTTCTTTCTTTTCTCATGCTGGGGATTGAGCCCAGAGATGCTCTGCCACAGTCCTGTTCTGATTTTTTTTTTTTTTTGACAGTCTCTCATATGTTTCTCAGGTTGGCTAGGAACTTGTGATCCTCCTGCATCAGTCTTCCAGTCACTGGGATTAACAGACATTTACCACTGTGTCCATGCACTGATTTCCTTTCTGGGCAGGACTGCAGAGCACTGGTATTGAGATGGCTTGGTCATCTTCATCCTCATTAGTTATATGTGAGAATATGGATTTTTAAAATATATTGCATGTGGCCTCATGGTTGCAGGCACTACTGTTCTTAGTCATCCGTAGAGTTGAAGAAAGCTTTCCATTTGTTTCTGCTTCAACTTTCTGGGTCATCATCCCTATTTTTTTCTGAATATCGTACCTATTGATAAACCAGTTTTCTCACTCTAATTTTAGTCCTGGGGTCTTAAGATTCCCCTAGAAGGGGCTAGATGTGTAAAAACATCACCCTACAAATTCACTTAGAGCACTGTTGTAAAGGTGTGAATATTATTATATAGGTGAACCCTGTTCACCTAACCACCTCAGCTTCCCTTCCTTCTCCCTCTTCCGTCTCCTATTTCCATTGCCAGCCCTGGGTAGCTGGTGGGCTATTTGAAACATTTCCTCTCCACAGTTCAAAAGCCCTGGTTCATGTTCAGACATCTAGTGATCTACTTTGCTGGTAAATGAAAAGCCATCTGGCCTAGAGAGGTTGGTTAGATGATTTATAGTGTTTTATGATTCTAAAAATTAATTTTTGTTTCCCTGATACCTTATACAGATCAGGTTTCTGAGATGAATGGAAAATACATCAGAATTTCAGTACCTCCAAACTCAATTGAACTCTCCCAATTTACTGGGGCTGACTCATGTATATTTCAAAGAATTATTTACTTTCATGGTTGGGAAGGTCCAGACAGAAAGCAGCTTTCAGTGTTGGTGGCAACAGAAAGCATACTAATAAGTGTTACTCATCCACAGTAAATTATAAATATAATAATAAAGGAAAATTAAACTGCAGTGTGTTTGGGTGCTTGCTCCATTGCCATAAATTCATACTCTCATTTCTTCTCTGGAAAAGAGTAGGTGTGGCAGAAAGCATTTGTGAAATTCCATTATCATTTTTAGAGAAAATTGTTCTATTAAATGAGTCAGGATTCAACTCTTAGAATCCAAATCTCAACTTACATGTGTGAAACATTTAATTCTAAGAGTGAACATATAATATCATAGAATTGTTAGGATTGTAAGATTTATTAGCCTTAGCCCAGATTTTCTAATTTGTTGTTGTTGTTTGTTTGTTTTGTGGTAAGGAAAGGCTGCTATAGGCCAAATTCTCATATCTACTGGAAGGGAAGGGTAAAAATTTTCTAACATATCTTCCCAAATTTTCTTTTGGTACCAGGAATTGAACCCTGAGATACTTCACCACTGAGCCAGATCCCTAGACCTTTTTATATTTTATTTTGAGACAGGTCTTGCTAAGTTGCTTAGGGCTTTGCTAAGTTGGTGAGGCTGGCTTTGAACTCATGATCCTCTTGCCTTAGCCTTCTGAGCCACTGGGATTACAGGTGTGTGCTATTGGTGCAAATTTTCTTATTCTTTCCTTGACATTTAACCTTTGTACATGCTTATAGTTAACTTGCCATGCAAATTTTTTTTTTATTTTTATATAGCTAAGTTATGTTAATATACTCTTTGCTGTTTTTGAGATTTAACTCATAAAATTCTTAAATATATAAAACAATAGTTATAAAAAGCCTTCTACAAGATTTTTATTTTAATATTTAAATGGATTGTCTTTATTTCTTAATGTTTGAATTTAACATTGGGAATCTATTCTGATGTATGGTAGACAGTTTATTTGCAAGTTTGTAATTTTCTAGCCTAACCACTTGTACTTCTAATATTTTTTAAAAATATTTCTTTAGTCTTAGTTTCTTTTCTTTTCTCATTTCTTTCCTCTAATATGGTCTCTACTGTGTCTGTTTTGTCTGACAGTCATTGCAATGGATTTTTTTTTTTTTTTTTTTTTTTTTTTTTTTTTTGGTGCTGGGGATTGAGCCTAGGGCCTAATGCATGCTAGACAAGCACTCTACCAACTGAGCTATACCCCCAGCCCACAATGTAATCTTTTTTTTTTTTAAGAGAGAGAGAGAGAGATAATTTTTTAATATTTATTTTTTAGTTCTCGGCGGACACAACATCTTTGTTGGTATGTGGTGCTGAGGATCGAACCCGGGCCACACGCATGCCAGGCGCGCTACCGCTTGAGCCACATCCCCAGCCCCAATGTAATCTTTTTTTAAAGATGACTTTTACTTTTTTCTTGGTTTCTTTCCAGAATCCTATTAGTTTCATTTCACCTCTTCCTGTTGTTTGGGCATCTGTTCTCTCCTTTGATCTGACACACTTTTCACTGAATTCTGTATTTTTCACTTCTTTGTGATTCTTTAGAGTTGCCATTCCTTCAACAATTTTTTAAAATTCTTGTTATGAATTCAGACGATGTTTTCCTGCAATGGTGTTGGAACATTTTTCTGCTTTGTTTTTGTCCTTCTGCGGAGGTATTTCTGCTCTTGTCTTTTTTTTTCTCTATGATATCTGGTCATGACTGTGATGATTGTTTATATACAAAACATATTCGAATAAGTTGGCTATGCCTGCACAATCCATTTGAGGAGGACTGGGAAGAAGGCCTGGGAGGTTTCAGGTATTTTTCAGGACTTCTCAGCACAAGGGCTCCCTTTCTGGGCTCCCCAGTATTTATGCAGCTAGATTTTCTTTTGTCTCTCAGCACCAGAGCCCTTGAGCTAGCCCTTGTGGTTCCCCACCAGGCCCAGGTGCTCCAGGCCCACACAACACATCATTTGGTATAATTTGACTGGTTTGGCATCTTTGGGCCCTGCCCAGGCTTAGAAATAAATTGTATGTTTTTCCTCTTTTTTATTTTGTTAAATATGTAATGGTGGGTGTTGGGGAGGGTGGTTATTCACTCTCCTCATTATTTGAGTTTTATACAGAAGAACTAGAACTCAACAATGCCTCTTTAATGAGATAATATGCTGAGAGAGAAAAAAAGAGAAAGATCAAGATTCTCTTTTCACTCCATTTCTGCCATATCTTTTGCCCAGATAAGCCCTATTTCTCTCCTATACCAGAAAGATGTTTTCGCATTTAAGTTCTATATCAACTCAATAATGATCCTTTTATTCCTTGATGAAGTACAATAATCTATTGGTATGTCAGTCTTACTACCTTCTCAAAAAAAACTATCTTTGTCAAAAGTAATGAAACCTGCTAAGGGAATAGTGGGCAACTCTTCCACCAATGTGAAAAAGACAGGAGGCTTGGTGATGAAAACTCAGGTCTGATTCTCCACCTATATGGCAACCAACATCCTACTGGGTTTTCAATGAATTACTAAAGACCGGTTATGCTCCCAATGCTCCCTTATGTTCATTTGGTTTAAGCTATGTGTTGGCAATTTTACTAGGGAATTTGCCCCAAGGCAAGGGGCAAGTCAAAGTCAATCTTAAATCTTGTGTCTGGCTGTGATGTGTGATAAAAGATTTACTGAGAAAGAAGTTGAGTTTAATTGAAAGAAGCAGGTACTTTTCAGGTGTCAGGTGCTAGAGGTAGATTTGTAGATAAGACACAGTTCCTACTCTTCAGATTACTTACTGAAGTGAGTAAGCAGTCACTCCACATCCAAGGAGGTGAAATGATGGACTGAGTAGCCTCTGTTTAGCCTCTTGTCCTGAATGAGTAGGGGTGTGTGTGTGTGTGTGTGTGTGTGTGTGTGTGTGTGTGTGTGTGTCTGGTTTCCTTCTGGATCTTAAGAGTTCTATAACCTTCAGAAGAGAGACCCTTTCTGCCTTGTGTGTGACTGTATTCCCTAATATCCATCAGAGCACTCTCCCCCGCTCCCCACACACAATACTTAAAAAATAAATAAATAAATTCATTTACAGACAGAATTTATTTCTAATTCATCTCTAACATCACTTTATTTTTCTAATAATTATATATTATATATATCTTTCAGAATAAGTAAGGAATAAATATTGAATCAGACAAATTTACTATGCCACTTCAAGTATAAAATATCCTGCACCAAAATGATAAGTTGGAATTAAATCAAATCTATCAGTTATACCTAGAAAATCATAAAAAGTATAAAGATCATCATTGAGAAATAAGTTCAGAAACATAGTTCCTAATATCTTTTTACTTAAATTGTGTATGTTTTATGGCAGTTTTCAAATGTGAATGGGATTTGGGATTAGAAAGAGGGTTTCATGAATAGGTCCCCCACCTGATTTCTGTGTTTTTTTTTTATTGGTTGTTCAAAACATTACAAAGCTCTTGACATATCATATTTCATACATTAGATTCAAGTGGGTTATGAACTCCCATTTTTACCCCAAATACAGATAGCAGAATCACTTCGGTTATACACCCACATTTTTACATAATGCCCTATTAGTGATTGTTGTATTCTGCTACCTTTCCTATCCTCTACTATCACCCCTCCCCTCCCCTCCCATCTTCTCTCTCTACCCCATCTACTGTAATTCATTTCCCTCCTTGTTTATTATCCCATTCCCCTCACAACCTCTTATATGTAATTTTGTATAACAATGAGGGTCTCCCTCCATTTCCATGCAATTTCCCTTTTCTCTCCCTTTCCCTTCCAGCTCGTGTCTCTGTTTAATGTTAATCTTTTCTTCCTGCTCTTCCTCCCTGCTCTGTTCTTAGTTACTCTCATTATATTAAAGAAGACATTTGGTATTTGTTTTTTAGGGATTGGCTAGCTTCACTAAGCATAATCTGCTCTAGTGCCATCCATTTCCCTGCAAATTCCATGATTTTGTCATTTTTTAGTGCTGCGTAATACTCCATGGTGTATAAATGCCACATTTTTTTAATCCATTCATCTATTGAAGGGCATCTGGGTTGGTTCCACAGTCTAGCTATTGTGAATTGTGCTGCTATGAACATCGATGTGGCAGTATCCCTGTAGTACGCTCTTTTAAGATCTTCAGGGAATAGTCCGAGAAGGGCAATAGCTGGGTCAAATGGTGGTTCCATTCCCAGCTTTCCCAGGAATCTCCATACTGCTTTCCAAATTGGCCGTACCAGTTTGCAGTCCCACCAGCAATGTACAAGAGTACCCTTTTCCCCCACATCCTTGCCAGCACTTGTTGTTGTTTGACTTCATAATGGCTGCCAATCTTACTGGAGTGAGATGGTATCTTAGGGTGGTTTTGATTTGCATTTCTCTGACTGCTAGAGATGGTGAGCATTTTTTCATGTACTTGTTGATTGATTGTATGTCCTCCTCTGTGAAATGTTTGTTCAGGTCCTTGGCCCATTTGTTGATTGGGTTATTTGTTATCTTATTGTCTAATTTTTTGAGTTCTTTGTATACTCTGGATATCAGGGCTCTATCTGAAGTGTGAGGAGTAAAAATTTGTTCCCATGATGTAGGCTCCCTATTTACCTCTCTTATTGTTTCTCTTGCTGAGAAAAAAACTTTTCAGTTTAAGACAGTCCTATTTGTTGATTCTTGTTGTTAACTCTTGTGCTATGGGTGATTTCTGTTTGTCCTTCAACAAAAGATTCAATTCTTCTCAACTGTTTATTGCTCATTTGCAAATAGGGATAAACTACCTCATAACAGTCATAAAATGGTATCCCATCCACAGCCCTCATTTCCTTATCTCTCTATCATGTTCAGTACCCTAGTCTGGCTGTGATTCTCAGAAATAAGAATTTTATTGAATCACAATCATTTTTTTTAACCTAAGTATACTACTTCCTATTTAGTTGAAAGAGATGTTAACAAGAATTCACACTTAAAGTCCTGAAAATTTGTCTGTCCCCCACCTTGTGGATGGGCGTAGCAAGAGCATGCTGAGTGGAGAAACACCCATATTAATGGTATTTCCTCAGGCATTAGCAGTTAACTCTGAAAAGGACAAGTGAGTTGGCAAGGAGACTTGGGTATGAGATAAAAGAACTAGATATTTCCTTATAAACTAATGGCCTGGAAGCCATGTAATTAAATACTATCAAGGCCCAGAAATCCATTATTCCTCCAGGAAGCCTCACAATTGCCTCAGTCATTAGCTTTCAGGGTTTCAGCCTTGACCAGCATATTTCTGGTCTCATTAAAACTATGCATTAGTGTTCAGTGACTTGTAAAAGTAAACTTCCTTCTAGATAGTTTTGTGTGCCTGCACTGTAAAGTGCACCCAAGTGAATACACAACATGAGAAGGAACACAATTTAGAGTTGCCTTCTTTCATCCTATAAATTCTTGTTTATTCTTAATGCACAGTAAACCTGAGTCATGGAACAATCAATTTGTCTTTAGAAAACCTAAAGTTTTGTTTTCTCTTTTTGAAAGAAAATGAATAGTCTACTTGGAGCTTCCATCTGTGAAGAACTAGATTAAATAATATATTTTAAAAATTCTATTGTGTAGTTTTTTTTTTAATTTCTTGCTCATGCCGAGTGGCTTCATAAATTCTCACTTTCCCTTTGTGAATTCTGCTTTTATTGAAGGTGAAGACAAATGAAGACTGCTCATACAAAAAATATAAAATGAATTAAAAAAACAACCGTATTAGTTTGCTAGGTTGCCAAAACAAAGTATGACAAATTGAGTGGTTTAAACAGCAGAATTCTATTGTCACATGTGGAGGCTAGGAGTCTGAAATTATTGTGCTGGTAGGGTTGCTTCCTTCAGAGAGCTTAGAGAGAACAAACTAATCACTATTTATATTTTAAGATTGTTATAAGGACATTGTTTATGGTATCTGAAAATTGGGTGTACTACATGTTCACATTAAGGGATGGATTAAATTTGAGCAAATCCACTACATGAAACAAAATTTACTAACTTGAAATTATGATGCCATTTATTTATTGGAAATGGTCAATAGGTATAAAGTGGTAATAAAGTTGAAAAAACATGTTTGATCCTGTTTTTGAAAATACTTATCCATAATAAATATTCATAAGACTATACACAAAATATTAGTGCTAATTAGTACTGGATAATTCTTTTCTATTTCATAGATAATTATGAAGTAGAAAAGATAAAGATAGATAAATATAGATCATTCTTTTCTATTTCATTCTATTTCTATTTCATTTGAACTTTATTTCATAAACATAAAAATTGACACCCTATCCCTAAAATATTGTTAGATGTGTGACAATAGGTAGAAATAACCTAAAATTAGATAATGAGTACTAATGCTAAAATTTAAGCTACTACTTCATTACTACCGGGGTCAATAGTGAAACACATACTTTTAAGTGTTCCGTATTGTTTGATTATTTGAAAATGTAAGACTGGATATGAAAGTATACTTTGAAGAATAAATAATATTTGACCAAAAAAAAAAAAAAAGAAAAAGAAGAAAGTTCTATACCCTGTCTCTTTCCTTGGCTTGTAGATAGAAAGCTTCCCTCTATGTCTCTTCACATCTTGTTCCATCTGTCCTGTGTTGAAATTCTGCTTGCTCCCTCTTTTTCAAATAATATTGGATTAGGGCCCACCCAAATGACTTCATTTAAATCAACCACCTCTATAAAGACTATCTCCAAATAAGGTCACATTCTAACATAATGGGGGTTAGGACTTCAATATATGAATTTTGGGGAGACACAATTCAGCCCCAAACAGTAATCACTTAAAATATAAGCATTCTTTATCTTTCAACATTTGCCCATGTTAAACAATTTTATCATAATGCAGGCTATTTGGAATCATCTGAAAAGGATTTCTGCATTCTTACGAACATTCAGGTTATCTTCAGCTTTGTTGGATGTCTTATAAACTGCTCCATAAATGGCTGCCTCAATCACTCACTCTAGACAGTGACAGATCATTTCTCATGGATCCAGTGATGTGCACTCTGAGACTATGAGGGATGAAAACTGCCATTCTAAGGTCATGTAGTTAGAACACAGCAGATCAGAGACAGATCTATATCTGGTTGACTCTAAAGCTAATGCTATGTGCACAGTCAATAATTTTTTATTTTAATATGCTCATATTTTAAATAAAGTGGACTTCTTTATTATAAATGTTGCAGGTGTTCAGTAAATAAAATTTAGGAAAAAAACTAAAAATGATGGAGATGAATATTAAAATTTCCAATAATTTTATCATCAAGAGCTAATCAGGTTAAAGAAGGCATGTACAAACATTTTCATAATTCTCTGTCTCTCTCTCCTCTCTAAATATCTGTAGAACTACATATGTAATTTCACATATTGCCAAAAATTCTTTGCCAAATATGTTTTCAGGTCATTTGGCCAATTAAAATTCAACCTTAGTCTTACTGAAGAATTGTTGCTTAATTATGTAAAGTAAGAATTATTTTCATTTTGCATTCTTCTGGAGAGAATATGGCAGAAACTTATAGCTGGAATTTAGTTTTCTTATTGCCTTTCTTACTGCCTTCTCTCAAGTCCTAAGAGACTTAGAGTGCGGACAGAGCACCTTTTGCACTCAGCATTACTCAACACTCTGATTCATCTCTGAAGGAAGGACTTCTACCCAGGCACGAATATGTAGCCTTTTTCCATCCACTCACATTGAATATAAATGGGAATATTTCTTAGGAGAAATGTCTTTTAAAAATATGATGCAAGACCAGGGGTAAAACAGAGATAGTCTTTTTCTTGTGTGGCCTCACTTTGGTCACCCTCCTGAATACAGAGAGTCGCCTGGAGGAGCACAGTGTCCATGGTGACCATATCTAGGGGTCACAGAATGGTTGAAATCCATTCAACCCTTTCAGAGGATGAAAAGGGGATCTAAATCATGTCAGGAGCACACCACCTCAGACAACTGAGGACAGAATCCATGTTCCACACATCCTTTTTGTTTGATGGCAGTATCATAAGATTCCACACCTGACTCCCCATCTTATGTCTTTCTTTAAGCTTTTGTTTTAAAAATTTTAAATGAAACATAAAAATTGTACTAGCCATGTGCAGTGGTGCTTTCCTGTAGTCCTAGTCATTCAGAAGACTGAGGCAGGAAGATCACTTGAGGACATAGTTCCAGGCCAGCCTGGGCAACAAAACGAGACCCCACTCTCAAAAAAAAGTACTTATTTGGAGGGTACCATGTGATATTTTTTTATACCTATACTTTGTATAATGCTCACATCATGGTAAATACATCCACTTCCTCAAATAAGTATTATTCCTTTTAGGAAAAAAATATTCAAAATCCTTGCTTCTAGCTTCAAAAAAATGTATAGTCTGTTATTGTCCTCTGTAGTCATCTTTTTATGTAATAGAATGTAAGAACTTTTTTCACCCATCTAGCTGTCAATTGTTACCTGTTGATCAACTTTTACCCACCCCTTCCTCCCTGCTATTCTCCCTGGACTCTGGTGCCCATCATTTTATTCTCAACTTCTATGAGATTGGCCTTTTTCAGTTACACATATGAGTGAGGTCCTGTAGTATTTGTCTTTCTGAACTTGGCTCGTTTCGTTTAACCCAATGTCCTCCAGTTCCATCTATGTTATTATAAAAGACAGGATTTTATCCTTTTTTTGGGCTCAATGCTATTCCATGTGTGTACATACCACATTTTATTTATCCAATCATCAGTGTGTGGACACTTGGGTTGTTTTCATTTCTTGGCTATTGTGAATAGTGCTGTAATAAAAAATAGCTGTGTATGCTGAAGAGACTTAATTCTCTTATGTTATATACTCAGTAGTGGGATTCCTGGATCATGTTGTAGTTCTATTTCTAATTTTTTGAAGAACCACAATTCTGTTTTCCAATGTGGACTCTACTCATCTCCATTCCCACCAACAGTGTGCAAAATTTCCCTCTCTCCACATCCTCAGCACTTACTTTTATTTTTTGTCTGTTATTTTTTATTTTTAAAATTTTTGGTAACCAGGGTACTTAATCACTGAACTATATCCCCAGCCTTTATATTTTCTACTTTGAGACAGCATCTCACTAACTTGCTTAGGGTCTCACTAAGTTGTTGAAGTGCCTTTGAACTTGTGATCCCCCTGCCTTAGCTTCCCAAGTTGCTGAGATTACAGGCACCTTCCACCACAACTGGCAATCTTGTCTTGTTGATAATAGCCATTTTCACTAGAGTAAGGTGGTATCTCATCGAAGTTTCGATTCACATTTTCCTGATGATTCCTGATGTTGAATAGCTTTTAAAATCTGTGTATCATTTGTATATCTTCATTTCAAAATATCTATTTACATCTATTGTGGGATCTGGGGAATGCTTTTCATTGAGTTGAGTACCATTTATGTATTCTGGTTACTAACTCCTTCTCAGCTGTTTAGTTATTAATATTTTCTCCCATAATGTTCTTTTATGGGCTTGGTTATTTGCAATGCCCCAGAATTAAGAATGGCCCAGGATCACAAATTTTACTCTAAGATATTATAATTTAGCCTACAGCCTTGATCACATTAATAAATTAATCTGGTCTTATTTCTATCTGTGGGTGATATTTTCTTGGTGTTCACTTTGGCACTCCTTGTAGTAGAGTTAAAAGAAGTTCACTATTAGAAAAAGTGAAAAATCTTTATTTTGTTTCTTCTGGTGTAGTGTAGTTAAAAGTTTTTCTACTGAGGATTGAACTCAGGGCACTCATCCACTGAGTCACATCCCCAGCCCTATTTTGTATTTTATTTAGAGACACAGTCTCACTGACTTACTTAGTGTCTCACTTTTTTTTTTTTTTTTTTTGAGACTGGCTTTGAACTCTTAATCCCATTGCCTCAGCCTCCTGAACTCTGGGATTATAGGCATGTGCTACTGTACCTAGCTAAAAAAATTTTTTTGAGGTGCAAAGTTCCTCACTTTGTTCCTGTGACCCTTTATTCTGCCTAGAGTTGACAATCATGTGTCTGCATTCAGACAGTGGATGAAATTATGGCAAATCATCTACTTTATAACCTTTTGCCCTTACAATCTACTCTTCAGATCATTGTGATGAGATTTCTATTCTTATGGAAAATTCTATTCATGGCTAAAGCTTTCAGTAAGTGCTATGAAGCTTAATAACTCTCTCTACTGAATGGGAATAATTATGCAGTGGTTCATAAAAGGCACTCATGGCCTTGTTTAATCATTAGAAAGGATAGAATGCTGATTCTTAAATGTGAAAAAAATTCATAGGTTAAAGAGCCACAATATTGACTAGTTGTCTTATTCCTAAAGCTCCTTGAATATTGAATATTTTAGTATTTAATAATCAAACCAATAATTTGCTATTTGATTTTATATCAGAATGCCTAAGTATTTTTTTTCCAGAAATAAAGCTTCCACATACTCCATCTTACTGGGAAAAAGTAATTTTAAAAGTTCATCCTCAACTTCTCTATTGTTTCACCTAGAGATATATGACATTGTTACCATAAATTATCAAGTTTAAATACATATTCTAGATTATATATGTATATATGATATCAGATATTTTATATATATGATATCAGATTATATATATATATATATATATATATATATATATATATGATGTCAGTAGAATAGAAATGTGAACTGTGAACTGCAAAATATTTTTACTGATTATAATAGTCAGTTCTCATGCTCTTTCATTACTAAGCAATTAAAAAGCAATTAAGCCTGGTGCACTGTGCTCACCTGTAATCCCAGTGATTTAGAAGGCTGAGGCAGGAGGATTGCAAGTTTACAGCAAACCTCTGAAACTTGGCAAAACCCTAAATTCAATCCCTTGTACAAAAAAAGAAAAAGAAAAAAATGCAATCAAAACACTAGCAGAGCATGTGTTTTAAAAATGATTGTAGATTGCTGCAAAGTTTATTGTATTAATATTGGCTAGTTCTCCCTTCCATTTAGAATTTTGAATCTTGATCATAAATAATTTGCATCCTTTACATGCCCTTCCCACCCCCACCCCATAAACATGGCCAGTAGTATAACCCTCTAAACTGATGAGAACTCTTTGTTTTCAAGGGACAGAAAAGTCAACTTAAAATAGCTTAAGCAGTTTCCATAATAACAATATTGATGACAACTTATTAGCTATCTTAGAAGGGTACTTGGAGACTTAAAGATACAAGGAATAACTCCAGAGCTGGGATGGGGCTTTTTTCTCCATCAGTCTCTTACCTCTTCTTAGTCTGGTCTGTACACAGGCTCTTTTCACCTGGAAAGGAAATGGCAGCATGGTGTGCTGTAGAAAAACCTCTGTCTCCTCTTCATATCTAGAGCTATCTACATCAACACAGAGAGGGATTCTGCTGGGCTATGGTTTGGATCTTATGTTTACTCTTTAGACACATACTACTAATAGGAAATGAGATACTATGACAGTCTGTTCTGGTGGCTGGGTGGTGAGGATCTGGAATAGGATCCCTGCCAGAATCCTATGGAACGACGATATGATGGTTTCCTAAAGGACAGGAAGCTAAGCAGTCAAAAACACTTTGAGTGGCTGTAAGCCATTTCCCCTTTCTTTTATCTCTTTTCCCTAAGTACCCAGAGTTTTCTTTTCCCTAACTCCCTTCCCCTCTCATTTCTTGCATTCCAACTGGAAATTTAACTCATAAATAATTTTTTTCAGTACAGGACAAAAGCCTACTGCTTTGTTATATTTCCAGTTTCAATAGCTAAAAGAAAGTTTCTGGTGTTCTTTCTCACCTTCCAATTAGATTATAACTCTTGGAAAAATTAAATGGTTAAATTCAGGTACTATATTCACCTGAATAAGTCATGGGTCCTGAATGACAGAACTGGTGTTGGTCTTTGTGTGGACGCTGCATCTTGGAGCTCCTGCTAGGTCATTCAGCCTTCAGTTTTCCATTTGCTAGATCATGCACTGGTCCCAGGAATTCTGGGGAATGGGGAAGGTTGAGGACTCAGAGGTGCTCAAAGTAGCAGCTACTTGTTAACCAGGACAGAGACCATTTTAATATTTTGTAATGATATGTAACTGCTGATGATTCAACATGGATTACTACCTAGGTAAGTAGGATTAACAGTTACTTAATAGAATTAATCCTGCAAAACTGACATTGAGAGTTAAATATTTAGAACATTGACCAAAGATGATGTCCTTTTAAAGTAGTTGTTTTGAAGCTTGTTCATTTTATTTTTCTTTCCTGCATGTACTTCAAGTAGACCACTAAATCCCTTGAAATTGTTTGCATATTTTGGTGACTAATATATGCCTTTTGGGGAGTAGTGAGACAACCTATCATTTTTACCATGTTCTCAAACAGACTAATCACTCACACACACACACACACACACACACACACACACACACACGAATGTTAACATATTAAGAATCAATGTCATAAACTTCAACTGTAAGTAGGTAGAAACTTCAAGCATATGTAAGAGTGGTGTCATATAATTAGTTAAATAATCAGCTTACAATTTAAAAAGAAATAGGATCTTGGCCGGCCTAGCCTTATGAAATTCTACAGAAATGTTCTTGCTGATGCCTAAAACCCCATTTCTATGCCTATTCTTGCAGCCACATTAATCATCAGATTAGGGGGTTTGTTTTGCATCCATTCAGCTTAGCCCATTACCAGTTCTTGTTTCTGTGAACTCATGGGTAAAAACTACAAATAATCTTGAATTATTAATTGTGATTTTTTTTCACAAGCTAACAAGCTATGAAACAGTGCTTAATATAAAATATAATCAGGCCTGTATCTTGTCTGCTTCTTTTACAGAACCATTAGCCAGAAAAGCCTCAATTTGCAATTCACAATGAAGAAAACTGGCTCAGACTTTGGAAGGAATGTATAATACACCAAAAGGTTAAAAGTCAAATGGGGTCAAGAGCTGTCTCTTTGACAAATAGTGAAACCTAACCTTTGGCTCCAGCCAGGCCAGACTATGCCCTTAGAGTTACTAAAGATAAACAGCTGGCAAGGAACAAGCCATTATTAAGGCTGAAGCTCAAACAGTTCTAGGGAAACTTCCTTAAACAGTTCTGCATGTGCTTTATCTTCAAACTTCTTAGGAACATTCATACAATATGAAAGTGTACTGCAGAGGCCCACGCAGTATGGGAGAAATGGTACACAACTGTATCACACACAAAAATCCTCAGGTGCCACCTTATTATCAGAGTCTAGGACTTGATTTTCTATAGTATTGACAGTTTCTTCTTGATAATTACATCTAATGATCAAGCTCAGGATTTCTTGCATGAGTCTGTTTCTTTTGAAAGAATATGAAATTTCACTATAGCATTTTCCCCTTGAGCAGATTTCTAACAGTCCACTTTTTTCTTAACTGTTTTGTTTTTGTTCACTTACAGTGGTGGAGATGGGACCCAGGGTCTTGCACATGCTAGACAACTGCTTTAACACTGAGCTCTACCCCTGTTTTATTTTTACTATTTACTATGTCTTATCAAAAGTAACACCAATTCCAAAATTATATAATTCTTTGGTATAAGGTAGGGGAGAAATTTTGTTTTAAAGGTACTTGAGGTAAAATCCTAAAAGATCCTGGGTTCCTTCATTTACTCAACAAATATAGTTTGTATAATTGCAAGTTAGGCATCAGGGATATTCACAGTGGTAAACAAAATTGACCCAGTCACCTCTCTTAGGGCATTTATAAATGGAAGAATCTGACATGAATTAATCAGGTAAACAAATAATTTTATAGAAATAATTAAATATGAGAGCTATAAAAGCAGCGGATGAGAGAACTTTGATAAAGAAGTAATAGAGTGCATTACCTCAGACTGAGGGAGGAGAGGTGTTACGGGAAGCTTCTCCTAGAAAGAGTTATTTAGTAGTGACCAGAAGAGTGAAAAGTAGTAGGCAAAGTAGGAGAAAGAAAAGCTCAATTGAGGAAGTACATGCCCAAAAGGCAGCTGAGGAACTGACAGAAGGCCAGGATGGCAGGCACAAGTGGGAGAGGAAATGGCATGAAATGCAGAATGAGGGAGCAGCTGGGGAGGGACAGCGAGATTCCCAGGAATGTGACATCCCACTTCTTTCCATACAAAGGTTGGATTGCACTTCCTGGCTCCTGTTTAGTGAGGCGATGCTACTAGATCTGGCCCGTGAGTTCTGAACACCAATGATTCCAGGCCAGTTCCTAAAAATAAGCCTGGTAATGGATCAGATCATCTCTGCAGTGGAGCCGCTCTCAGAGCTGGTGGTTAAACATTTATCTGGCTGTTTTAGAGGTGAACAAGGCCTAGACCAAGGCACTGGCAGACACAGTGTATGGCAAGGTTTTCATTTTTTGGTTTGCAGATGGCTTGCTTCTTATTGTATCCTCATGTGGTGGAGAGCAGAGAGGAGTACACTTCCTGATTGGTACTTTTAAGTCCCCATTTTTGAGAACTCCACTTTTATGACCTAATTACCTCCCAAAGGCCCTACCTTCTTCGTGGGGCCTAGGGTGTCAATCTATTTGGATGTGGGGGAACAGAAGCATTCAGTCTATCACAGAGAGGGTCAGGAAGAGGAAAGGAGAGGTCTATTTCAGAGACTGAATTGGGAGGCAAAACTATTTTGTATAATACTGCAGTAGGTTCTGCTATAGTGAGGGGTAGAGGGTGAGTGGGGAGGACCCTCCCTAAAGAGAGGAAGAAAAAAAAGCATGTGAAGGAGTGCCCATGACTTTGATGCAGCCACTCTTTTTAGATTCTAATAGACTCATAAAAATAATGAATCTGAGAAAGTTTTTCTTAGTCACTCCCCACTGCACTGAGAAGTTGTCCAGAGTTGTCCAGAGGGGCCAGCTGTTTGTCAGACCTGCCTGCTCAGAACTCAAAGAACATCTGACCTGGTCAAGAAGGCACCTGGCCCATCTTTCAATACATGTTGCTCTGCACTTTGGGTAGAGATGTGTCTGAGGTATGGCTGGAGATGTAATATTGAACCTTCTCCCATTAATGCCTTTGGGGACATTTTGTACTTCACAGACCCTCACCAAAGTTAGACCAGAGGAATTACAGTAAGCTGTGATCTGCCAATTATTTATGTTTACCTTGGGGTGTGCAAAGACATTAAACAGGGTACCTGCTCATGAGTAATTTTAAGATCACCATTTTTAGACCCTTGATTTCCATATGTTCCCTTTCTTCAAACAGAGCTACCAGTGAACCAACCCAGCTGGAGTTAAAAGTTTTCCTTCCCCAACTCCCCTTTTCATAATTGTCACTCTTATAAAAGAAACAGCTGCTCCCTACCTTTAACTTCACTATGGTTTATCGGTATGGAATCTAAAAATGTTGCCATAGAAATGAAATATGGGACAATTTGAAATACTGTCCTGGGAGTGGTATTAAAAATGAATAACTCTAATGATTGAGTAAAAAGTTCTCATGCAGGAAGAGTGATTATTGAATCTTTGCTTTTAGAAGAGTGAAGGTGGACCAACTTCAGATACAAAGCTGATAGTTGAGGATGACTTTTGATATCACATCACTGCCTTTTTTGGCAATGTATCAAGATTTCAAGAAATTTAATGATGTTGTTGTTAACAGAACTCCTCTATCTCCATATGCTTATTTATAGAAGAATTTACCATAAAACTAAAATATAGGAGTAAAATTTTTGCTGAGCTTTTATTTTTCTCATTCTAGTACAAATAATCTTGTAGGTAAATTTAAGATGATAAACTCATTAAGTGATGAATTTAAAATTAAATTTTAGTATCTGTAATAATTATTAAAATATATGAAATGTCTTGAATAATTTTATACTAAACTCTGTGATTGTAATGATAATCCCTCAGAAGCAAAATTTTAACACTTAAATCATTATGATCACAGTGTTTATCTGTATATGTTGTGAGAATATATTGTTTTTGAGATTCCATATTTTTTGAGAATCCATATTTTTTGAGATGGATAGATAGATAAATGGTACACCATCATGCCAGCACAATATATTTTTCTATGATTTTTATTGGTTCATTATATTGTACATAATAGTGTAATTGGTTGTTTCATATTTGTATGTGCACAAAATTTAACAGTATAATTTGGTCAATATCATTTCCCCAGTAGTTTCCCTTTTCTTTCCTGTTCTCTCCCACCATTCCTTATGTCTACTGATCTCCCTTTGATTCTTAAAAATCAAATGTCAATTTATGTTCTGATGTTACAGAGAAGTATAATAGTTCTCTATAAAATGCTTTCAAGGTTAAATATACTACAAGTTTTATAACATTTTCAGAGAAAATGAATTATAAATTCAAGAAGAAACAGTAATAATATTTTTTTTCTGATATGGAAGACTTTATAATGTGTTTTTTTAAAGGATAATGGGATGTACCAAATTATCATGGCATTTAGATTTCATTGGATGCTTTTTTAGAATAGTTAACAATTTTATTTTAAAATGTCGGTTTTACAACTGGATAACTGATCCCTTGCAAATATTTAAACCTATATTGAAAAGAAAATTAGATATTAGCTTATGGTTTATCAAGATTGCTTTAGATCATATTATACCAAAAAGTTGGAAAGTCACTTATTACGAATTTCTTCCTAGGTCTTCCCCAAGCCTAGATATCCTCCTTTATTGTTGTCTGCCATAGCCACAATTTACCAAATGTTGATCATTAGCATATAAAATATACATAGAAATTTAAGAAGTGGGCTTGACTGCATAAAATATTATCATTTAATCATAATCCATACAGAATTATAACCTTGAAGAGAATTATTTACCAGTGATCTTTGGATTTTGGGGGATTAAAATTTTGAAGTGATGTAACTTGAAAAGACTAATGTGAGTATCCAGAGAGGGACCTGCTGGAAAAACCTGGGGAAAAAAGAGCTTTTGATATTCCTTGTCAGAGTGAGGGCCCACTATCCTGTGGATGAGATAGATAACCAGGATACAAGAAGATGAAGGTAGGGTGCTGGAGTTGTGATTCAGTGGTGGAGAGCTTTCCTGGCATTGTGAGGCCTTGGGTTCGATTCTCAGCATAGAAAATAAATAAATAAAAGATCCACTGACAACTAAAAAATATTTTAAAAAAGAAGATGAAGATAAAGATAACCAAGATAAAGAGAATATGAAGAGAACATGTTGATTAAAATATATGAGATGAAGAAGAGCAAATTAGGAGAGGGTGGAATTTATTTTTCAATAGTGGAAAGTAAGGTAAAAATAGAAAGAGGAGTAAACCAAAAAAAAAAGGTGAACCTATAAAATTCATGGCATGATAAAATATGCTAAATTTGAAACAATAAATAAAAAAGTTAGAGACAAATGGAACCAAAGGTTAGAAATAAAATTGGAGCAAATATAAAGGTAAAAGAATAAAAAAATAAATAAATTAATTAATTAAAAAAATAAAAATAATAAAAAATAAATAAAAATAAAAATAAAAAAAATAAAGGTAAAAATAAACGTGGGAAGCAAATAAAAATAAGAACTAAGGAAACAAATTTTGAACTAATGAATGTAAAATAATCAATTAAAACTTTTGAAAAACAAATAGCAAAAGAATTGAAAGGGAGAGGTTGATTGAAAAAAATATGAATAGAAAACAAGAGTTCATAGCACAGTGCTTAGTACTGAGCAGCCAGAGAGCATGTGGCCTCTTTTTTCTTTTCCTGCCAATGAAGCTTGGTAACTTGTACCATTCATGTTCCCATAACACACCCAGCTGAAAAAGATTGAACCTGGCCTCAGCAAGCAGCGACCCTGTAATGCAACACTGGAGATTCCTGCCTAGAGGAATCAAGTTAGTGCTAACAGGACAGGGTGGCCGTGACTGGGATCAGAGAACTTAGTGTCACCCTCTAAGATGCACCTGTTTTATAATGCTGCACAAGCTCAAGAGGAAGGTCTTAGAAAATCAAGGAAGGTCCTGCATACAGAACAGCGCCCTTTCCCCCACTTCTCTGCTTCCAAACAGCAACAAGTCTGTAGCCTCCAGCATTGGATCTGTGTATTTGAATAAGGGACTTTTTTTTTTTTTTGATAGGTACCAGAGATTGAACTAAGGGGCACTCAACCACGGAGTCACATCTCCAGTCCTATTTTGTCTTTTATTTAGAGACAGGGTCTCCCTGAGTTGCTTAGTGCCTTACTTTTGCTGAGGCTGGCTTTGAACTCGTGATCCTCCTGCCTCAGCCTGGGATTACAGGCATGTGCCACTGCGCCTGGCTGAAAAAGAGACTTCTAACATCACTCTGTCCATTCCATGTGGTACTGCAATGGATGAGAATCTGAGTCTGAGACCAGGTGAAAATCCAGAGTGCCCTGAAAGTACATGCCACCAAGCAAGGGAAAGGAAACCCTCAAAGATATGGATTATGTGGGAATAGACTAGAGGCAGTTGGTTGAGTGGGAGTGGCACATTTATAAATCTCACCACCCACTTTTTGTTAGAAGTAACTTGTTTTTTGATTGCACTGTTTTTCCCAGAATGTCACAGTCTCCTAACCACCACCACCAATTTGCTATAACAGTATCCATTCTGGAAGTAGAAATTCTCTTCTGCCTTGGGCCCTGTCAGTGCAGCTAAATCAAAGGCTACTGGGACCATTATCTTGTCTTACTATGATCTCTTTTTTGACATGCTCACTAGTGATGAATGCATTTTATCTAAAGCATAGATATGCATCTGAAATAACGTGAAAGACTCAATCAACTGCTTAAAATCTGACTTCAGCTATGTTGAGGAATTCGATGCTACCCTCTTTCAGTGTTTCTTAAGTAGAGTACCTGAGAGTAATTTGTCAGATTACTTGGTGCCTTTTCTCAAAGATACCTGTCTTATAAGCATCATATCCTTTAGTATGTTTTTCTGGAAATTTTTGTTCCTGGGAAGATCACTTTGCATTAAGACATGTATTTCTAAAAGCAGAGAAATATCTGAATAAACTAAAACATTTATATGTAAATGAGAATGTGAATGTATGCATACACACATTCATATTTAGTAGTGCATCAGAGTTTTTCATTAAAATACTAGGTAAGAATATCTGATGTGGATAAGAAAATAATTTCCCTGTAAAAATAATGAACAAAAAGAAAAGAATCCCATTATGTCAACACTGGCATCATGAGTTATGCCAATACTATATTTCAGGGATGACTTTATTATAACCATGTGATAAAAAGCAAGCATCAGCATAGATTGGAATGTTTCACTTTATGGATATGAATGTTACTAGTCCTCACAAAGCCTGTGAATACAAATGAGATTACATTAATGCCATTGTCCTAGTTGCAGTATGTTTTACCCTCACATCTGCATGGCTACAGTACCTGGGTCTCTTCCCATCCTCCCTGCTTCCCCTTTCCACCAAAATCTCCTTTCAGTGTTTCTGAAAGCCCCAGATGTTTTAAATGTGCTGAAGACAATTATGTTCCTTGTTATCCTTCATCTCAATCAGTCTATTTGCCGTCCTGCAGAGGAAGCCTGTCATGCAAGGGCAGCTACTCTCAAGTGTGTTTGATCACTGTGACCACAGTGATGCATCTGTGGTCTCAGATACTGACACATATGAGATGGTGGAGGAATTGAGCTTCTCCCCAGCTGCATGCTGTATTTTGTTATGTGGACCATAATGTATAACTTAGAGGGAGTTTGTTGTTTAGTTTTGTTTTTAGACATAGATGTTTTGTCATCTGACTCTAAGCCCTCTCTCCATTTGGGCTAAACACCAAATTCTCATCAGGGAGAGGGGAGGAGGAAAGGAAGGTGGCAGACACTAATGTTCCCCCACACCCTCACTGTACTGGTTTTGGGAGGTAACATAATAAAATATAGACTGGCTGACTTCAACTACAGAAATGAATTTGCTCACAGCTCTGGAGGCTGGCAATGTGAGAATCTGGTGCCAGCATATTTGGGTCCTGGTGAGGGCTCTCTTCCAGCTTACAGATGGCCCCATTTTAACTTTATTCTCATACAGAGGAGCCAGCAAGAGCTCTGGTATCTCTTCCTCTTCTCATAATAACACATTCCCTATTGGAATAGGACTCCACCCTTATGAAGTGAAAAAAACCTTATAGTTTTGGGACTCCCCTTCAGGAAATTAAGTCTCTGGGTAATAAACCAACTCCTTCCCTCCTCTGGGTGAACGTGAGTTTAGGGGAAATCTTTCTGGTCATCAGGCACAGTGCCAGGGCAGGGTCTCTGGGCAAAAGTTGTCCTGAATCTCCCTATTAATTTTGCTAAGTCTAGTTTCATGGTCTTTTGGGGTACAGGAGCCTTTTTCTCAGTGTCTGATTTCTCACAAAAGAAGAGAAATCAATCTATGGATTGCTGCTGAGTTGGTGTGCCTGTGATGGGAAGGAGGATCCAGTTTTTCCTACTCCGCTGACATTGCTTTCTTCCCACTCTGTTCTGATATACCCTACATTCCCAACATTTTGAGAATTTAGGCATTTTTACTATATATTCCATCAAGTAGTATAGATTCCCCAGCTTTTTCTTCCCCAAAGTGCTATAGTTTCTTACAGTGAACAAAAAGATAGTTTTGATTGCTTATGGGTTCCCTTTAAATTAAATAGACTTCTTCCTCCTCTCCACTTTCTTCTTTTTTATCTTCATCTTTTTCTGGATTAATGACATCATGTATCAAGTCATTAATCTTTTTTTCCAGGCACAATCTTATATGCAATTACTTGATTATCTCTACTTTTCAAAAGTTCTGTGAGTCTTTATTGGTTCTATTTGTACCAAAGAAGGAAACTTCCTGTTGGAGAGGTTAAATAACTTGCCAAATTCTGACAGGGGAGTAAATCATTTAGTTAACAGTAAGAATCAGAACAGATTGGTCCCCAAACCTGTGTGCTTTCTTCAACCTCTTGATCACTCAATGGTCTTAATTCTAATGATAGGAGCTTACCACATGGGCATTACACAGCCATGTCACAGATTTGGTTGAGGTGGAATTCCTGAAGTTAAGGGAATGGAAGAATTCAAGAAAGAAGATTAAGTTTTTATGCTACAGAGAAGTTATGAATTCTATGACTATTGTCCTACCTGTGCTCAAAATGGATTTGGAACTTGGCTATTTGCTGCGGCAAAACCTCTCAGTTTCCTATTTGCCTGAATTGATGTGCATGTTCACTTCCACTTTGGCAGGTAAGCTGAAAAGGAGTTTTATAGCACGGATTTCCAGTTGATAGTGTTACATTTTAACTGGTCTAGGTGTTTTTCTTTTAACAATAGTGTTAAGAGAAGGGAAATAATCTAGACAAGAGAATTTTGAGTGTCATGGACAGGATTGTGTGCCCTCCCACACATTCATATGTTGAAGCCCTAAACCCAATGTGACTACACTTATTTTTTATTTATTTTTAGATTATTTTTCATTTTCACATTAAAAATTTTTATTAGTTCTTTTTAGTTACGCATGACAGTAGATTATATTTTGATATAATTATATAAACATGGAATGTATCTTATTCTAATTAGGACTTCAATGTGATTCATTCCAGAGGGAATAGATGAAAAATCTCAGCTCTCAGTTTCACCCCAGGGAGAGGCAGAGTTCACCTATGAGTCCACTGCCCCAACTTCTCCAGGGCTTTCCAGACAACTAGCATCTGTTTTTACTAATCCGAGGGTCCTGAATGGTATGCATAGTCTAATTGCATGGGCAGAATGTAGACAGTGGTTTGCCATGGCTCTGCCTCCTGACTCAGCACAGAGTGAGGTAAAAAAACCCACAGCTGCCTGTTCCTCCCTGGGGAGGGAAAGCATGGGTGGAGGCCCCCAAACTCTCCACTTGGGTTGTCTAGTGGGGGTCCTCTACCATGCAGGGGCTGTTCACAAAAACTGGGGATAGGTGGAGTGCCTGCATTGTCTAATGCATAGATACAAGTGCAGAGTCCGGGAAAATGAAGAACCAGGCAAAGATGTTCCAAACAAAGGGGCAAGATAAATCTCCATTAACTGACCCTAATGAAGTGGAGTTATATGATTTATGTGACAAAAATTAAAAACAATTTTCATAAAGATGCTCATTAAATTCATGAGAGCAATACATGACATAGATGTAGAAACAACTTTTGTGTAAAGCTGAGCCTGCTGGTGCATGCCTGCAATCCAGGCTCATTGGGAGGCTGAGACAGGAGTATAGCTTGAGCCCAAGAGTTAAAGACCAGCCTGGGAAAGACAGCAAAATCCAATCCCACAGAAACAAACAAAAAGCAAACTTTGTACCCATTGACAGATGAAGAAGATGAGAAAATGTGGGATGGATACACACACACACACACACACACACACACACACACAATGAGATAATGTTCAACCTTCAACAGAAAATTCTGCCATATTTGCCAAAATGGATGAACCTTGAGGGTGTTAAACTAAGTTGAGTAAATAAAAACACAGAAAGATAAATATTGCATAATTCCATTTAACTGCCCAAAATAGTCAAATTCATAGAATGAAAGAGTAGAATTGTGGTTACCAGGGCTGGAGGGAGGGAGAAGTGGGGAGTTACAGATTAGGCAGGATGAAAGGCTCTAAAGATCCTTTCGAGTGCACCTATAATCAGCAACAGGTATTGCACACTTAAACATTTGATAAGAGGGCAGATCTTATGTTTAGTGTTCTTGCTATAATTAAAAATAAAAAAGAAATATGCAATGATATTCTAATGTATATTTTTGTCAGTTTTTTTTTTCTGCTGTGACCAAAGATAATGAACAAGAACAATTGGAGGAGGAAAAGTTTATTTTGGTGCTCACAGTTTCAGAGGTCTCAGTCCATGAATGGCTGACTTTGTTGCTCTGGGGCCAAGAGAAAAATCATGGCAGAAGAATGTGGTAGAGGAAAGTAGTTTAAGACCTGGAACCAGGTTGGCTCTACAAACCAGCAACAATACATTTACCTCAAAAAGCCATGCCCCCAATGACCCACCTTCTCCAGACACACCCTACCTGCCTATAGTTACCATCTAGTTAGTCCCTATCAGTGGATTAATGTACTGATTAGGTTAAGACTCTCCTAACCCAATCATTTTCCCTCTAAACTTTCTTGCATTCTCACACATGAACTTTTGAGGGGCACCTCACTTCTAAACCATAACCTGTGTTCTTTCTTCTCTCAATTAGAATTTCTAAATGCTATTATTTGTATATTTGTGCAAATATACAAATAATAGCAGTTCATTTGTTATTATAAGACACAAAACAACTTGTGGAAATTAAAGGGAGACTAGTATATCTTCTTACCTGGGGGGGCGGGGGACTGAACTTCCTGCCATCTCCTTCAGTCCTAGTCTTTGTTCACAAAGGTACAGTGACCTGTGTGCTAAGCCAGGCCAGTCTCCTGTGCTATTTCCCTAGCTTGCCACATCAGTGCACTTTGAGGATCACATGTTATTTCCTAGGAGAGAGTACAAAATACTTTGGGGTTAGTGGAGAATACAGGACAACTCAGCTTCCCCCCACCCCCATATTTATGAGACCTCAGGAAAATACAAAAGTAAAATGCAGACTTATATGAGTGAATACATCAGATGTCAGGGGAGGGAATGTAGCTGTGTGGAGAGGGAGGAAAATGCGATCTTTTTATTGAATTTGTGTTTGAAATTTCTATTTCCTCTTTCAGTTTATTGTTTTATTGCTCATGATCATTGAAGAAGCACCAGAAATTTCAGAGATGCAGAACAGTTTCTCTGGAAAAAAAATATCGATGGTAATAGATGACGACATAATTGTGTGACAGTAAAGTGCTGTACTGAGTGTTAAGGTCTCTGCTAGATTATAGAAAGAACACGAGTAGATCAAAGCACAACCATTTTCCTTTGCAAAGTGTCTCAAGAGAAAACAATGCAAATCAGTATGGATGGAAGCAAATGAGATTAGGCAAAAGAAGGGATTTAAATAATATAGACTAAGCTGGGGTAATGGTTACAAATGAGGTGACTCATCAACAAAAGCATAAAAGAGAATAATCATTGTTTCACTTTAGCTTTTTTGATCATTTTCCTGGGATGAGTTTGTTTTCTTCAGCAAGGAGTCAAACACTACAAAATGAACAAAGAGTTCATAATTACATGATGAGTTGAGTTAAATGATTTTAGACCCCTAATTGAATATTTTAATTCTCTTACTAAGTCAACCATCTACATCATTGTAACAAACTGAATTGGCTGTAGAAACTCTCCTATGTTATGACGAAGTGGTCCCAAAATAAACTAAATGGAACTATCAAACAAGAATTTATACTGTGTTATGAAATATGCTTATTTAAAAACTTCTAACAAGTTTGAGGTCATATACCCTTTTTTACATTATTAAAAACCATAAGATACAATATGAAATGTTCATGTAAAACAAAAATATCGTACTTAAAAAAGAAAACAGACATACACACACACACACATACACACACACACAGACATACACATGCTCTATTTGCAAAAGCCTAGCTATTAGAGAATCTGGATTAGGCATGGATTAAATCTCACGTACCCAATTTCTTAAAAATAGAATAAAAAGCTTCTTGGCACAAAGAAACTTATATCAGACACATGCATTTTCAACCCTTGTGAATTGACCAAAAAAAGAAATTCAGAAGACCCTGAAGTCACAAGTGTATTCAAGGTTTGTTAGAAATGATTCACTACTGTATTTGGTTTTCTGTCCTACATTAGAGCAGAGGCTTTGCCTAGGGCGAAGGATTACCTGCAGTTTCTGTTCCTTTTGCAGTCAAGCCAGTGTGAGATGATGGATAAGTTGTATAGAACTGCAGCCTCACCAAATGCCCTTGAAAACACAAGCAAATAGAGGACATCACATTTCATTACCCAACCCTGATGAGGCATGACATTTATATTGGGAACAGAAATGCCAATATAAGTGAAGGGTTTTGAAGTGGCCCTTTAAGGCAAGGTGATGAATTATCCATTGATTTAATTTAAGATGATGGAGAAATAATATACATATAGTTTACTTAGGAGATTACATCCTAATTGTTTTTAAATGACATATTCCCAGTCATTCGGGCAGCTCTAATGCTGATAGTGACAGGCTAATGAACAAGTTCAGTGGTCTTTGTTGGATAATATCAATTCTTATAAGAAGAAGAATGGAAAATAAGAAGATTGAAAGGTGGGGGCAGTCTATGTGTCATTACTGCTGCCTGGATTTCTTCTAATGGAGAGCTGTAAAGAGCTCTGGTTATCCATGTTTTGCTCTCATGTGAGAAGTAGCTGTATAAGTGTCATAAACTCTGAAGCTAGACAGCTTGGTTTCAAATCCTAGTCCTTCGAATCTTACTATCTGTGTAACCTTGTCCAAACCATTTAATTTCTCTATGTTTTTATGTTTCTCATTCATAAATGAAGAAAACAATAAAACTTATCTCATAGGCTTTTTTGTCAAATATGTAATCCATAGAACTATTTAGAGAATTTTTCTAGAATATAGTACGCCCTCCATAAGTTAACTGTTATGGATGCAAATTTTTAAAAAATGATAATATTATTCCTATCTGATTATTAAAGTGATATGTGCTTATTATTCAAAAGACATGTTTTGGAGAAATGTAAAAACAAAAAAAAAATGACTTGGAATCAATTTGCCTGCCTGTAATGACAGTTAACACTTAGGTATTCATCCAAATGATTTTCTGAGTATGAAACACATATAATGAATAGAATTGTATCAAGAACACATCTCACTGGGCCCATCTCCTGCTGGTCCCCACTATATCCTGTCCCCAGAGGAGACATACATATGGAACCAAGACACTCTTCTGTCAAAATCCATGTTTCTTAAAAGCATTATCTTCTGTAACACTTTTCCTGAATACCACATTCTCTTCTGAATCCCATTCTTATTATTCCTCTGTATATATTCCATGGGACTCTTACACCTTTGCCTGTCAAGCCAACAAATTTTGGTGGAATACTCCTGCACCAGGCACTCTTTGAGGTATAGTGTCACAGTGGTAAACAGGGAAACAGTTCCTGCCTGCAGGGAGCTGTCAGTCTTTGGGGAGAAGAAATCCACTCATAAGTAATCACTCATATGCATGTATAATTTACAAGGAGTGGTAAGTTTCATAAGGGATATTACAGAGTAGTTGCTCTGCAGTATATTTATCTATAGGGTGAATTACAAATAATAACAAATAATAGAGATTTACATGTTAAAATTCTTATCATTGTAAGAATAACAATTGGGAGAAAGAGGGGAAAGAAAGGCAGAAGGGAGGGAAGGATAGAAGGAGAAAATGTGAAAGTACTGAGTGCTCTTTATTCAAAGTGAGGAAAGAGGATTGTCTAAAACGAAGCAGTTTAAAAAGTAATATCAAGTCTTCAGTGTTTTCATAATCTCTCAATCCTATCAAATATGTATATATATATATATATATTCATGTAAAATTTAGCAAGTCTATCTTCAAGTTATTTTTCTTCTGTTAGCATCAATTACAAGCAAATTTAATAAATAAAAAAAACAAGCATATAATCTAATTATTTAGGAAAATATTTATTCCCCCTCTCTCCATCTGTCATAAGGAACCATTCTTATAAAGATGTTGGGAATCATTGGAATCATGTAAATGTTTTTTCTGGAAGGGAGATTATAATTTTTTTATGTTCATTGTTGTAATTCTCCTATATGTAAGTTATTTAAGGTAAATATGTATCAAATTTTAAAAAATGATTTTCTTAAGAAAGAGAGCCTGGGATTGAAATAATTATGCCACAATGGTTGTCATGAAAGTTGCTTTGACAGTTGTCTTGGAGAGTAAAATGCCACATGTGACGTGCTGAACACAAAGTCTAAAATGCGTTAGGTGCTAAATAAGGTAACTCTAACTGGATTTCGAGTTGTTATTTTTAATGAACAAAGGGAGGGGGAGGCAGGTGAGGCTTGTATGACAGGGAAGGCTGACATAATTAAGCCTAGGAAGGAAGATGGTGATGATGGTAAGGAAGTTCAGAGAAGAAAGGGAACAAAATAGTTCGATGGGTGGATACAAGGAGGGAAATGGAACAAAGAAAACTAATATATTGGGGAAAGTTCTCTTAAAAGCAGTTTTCATAATCATGTTTTTCTTTGCACCACTGTGGGCAGAGAGGAGCCTATATTGCTTTGCACTGAGTGATTCATAGGCCACATTATATTGATCTTTTTGAAATAACCAAGACCCTTTCTTGTCCCACTTTCCACACTTTACTGGGTCTTAATCAAACACTAAAATTATTTTCTCAAACCTATTTGTGAAGAGATAAAAGCATTATTCTTTCGTCAGAGTGGATCTTAATATTCACATGAATATATTCCTTTATTGAGGTAACTTCTTCCTTTCCCATTTATCAAATTCTAATATTACGTGGGCACAGACTGAAAAATGTGCCTTCCCAACCAAAATGTTAACTCTTATGAAGCTCTGTTATAATCCTAATGGATAAAAGAGAATAATTTAGGCAAATCATATTAACTTTATTATTCCTTTTTAAAGATAATGTTCATTAAAATATTTTAAAATATGAATTGGTTTAAAATATTAATAAGCTCATTGCATAGTAATGTAAAGAACATATTTTATTAAAAGGCTGTATTTTCTAAAGCAAAACCTTTTCTAAAAAATGCAGTAGTTTTTAAATGTTGCAAAACCCTTTAACATCTTACATTTTTCATATTGATACATCATAATTGTACATATTATGGGGTACAATGTGACATTAAGTACAATGAGAATGAGATTAAGATAATTGGTATTAACTCAAACGTTTATCATTTGTTTGTGTTGGGAATAGTTTAAAACAACTTTATCAAAGTAGTATGAACATATCTATATGGAGGTTGAAAGAGAGAGAGAGAGAGAGAGAGAGAGAGAGAGAGAGAGAGAGAGAAATCTGTGCTGGCAATCAATAGTTTTCTGTATTTTTCCCTCTTTGTTTCAATAGTGTTTTTAACTCACTTAACATTTACCATTTACTCTTTTATCTCTGTCTCAAAACACATGGTTTTACTCCCATTTTTCACTTTACATGATTTATACTTTGTCCATTGACTGCTTGTCCTGAAAGAGAAGCACCCACCTGTCTCCCCTTCCCACAAGCTCTCAGCATTACACCACATCAGTATTCATAGTTTTACCTGCTTTCCTTCTATAAATTTAAGTTATATCTTAAAAATTCCACATTCATGAACACATTTTTTCTTCTTGTTTTTACATAAAAGCAGTAATCAAAATTCTTGTTTTTATTTTCTTTTTAATGCTTAAAGGCAGGAATGTTTTCTGTATGGCTGACACCATTGTGAAACATAAACCCCTGCATTGAATCACCTTACTGAGCCTGAACCACATTGAGCTACCCTCTACCTGCACTAACTTGTGTCCCTGAAAGTGTCTCAGCCCCATGCTGAGTCTGTCAGGGAGAAAACAACACTGCCAATCCACAAAAAAGTATATTTCTACACCCTTTCAGAATATCCCAATTACCTCTTCTGTAATTATCCTCATACCCGTGGATCCATGAGACCCCTACCAACCTTTTGACTTCCCCACAACCCCTATGTGTTCCCTTTGTTCTCCCTCTAAGAACCTCAGGCCCCTTTGGTTTAGGGATGCTGCACTCTCTCCCCTACTGCAGTAGTCTGGAGACCACTTGTCACCTTTAACAAGTGTCTCATAACATTTCTCTTTAGCCCTTGAGGAAAGTTAACTGTTAATCTTTCGTTTCCTTGGCTTTTGACTATATGGACAATCACTGAATAGATCATCCTCTAAAAAAATAAAGCCACATTTTACATCCTTTCTACATACATCAATATCAATATATACAATATTAGGTAATTTTTTGGTTAGGAGAAATAAAGAGAGTGAAGGTTTTCATAAGGATCATCTTGTATAAGATGTGTTTCCTACCCTCCATGTTATATTTGAATATTTTTCATTGTTATTAAATGTAGATGTAGCTAATCACTTCTAATAGCTGAACATTCATTTGCAGTATATAATATACAGCTTATTTAATGAGCCCACATTCATGAACACATTTTTTCTTCTTGTTTTTACATAAAAGCAGTGATCAACACTGTTGTTTTTAATTTTCTTTGTAATGCATAAAGGCAGGTATTTTTTTCCTGTATGGTTGACACTTAGAAATGCAAATTATTTATTGAAAAGTATATACATTTTTAGTTACTATACATATTGACAAGTGACATACCATCCAAATTCCATTTTAAAAATATCTTTATTTCTTGATATTTTTCATTAGAATTTTTACTTTCTAGTCTACGAAATGGTACAAAATTGCTTTTTAAATCTACATTTCTATGATTGTCAGTGAAACTCTACACAATATGGTTTGTTTAATGATTCATTTTCTCTTCCATTAATTGCCTTTTCAAATTGTTGTCCCCTTTGTTTACATTGGGTTATCCTTCCATGGTTGGTTGATTTAGAGAAGTTGTTACATTTAGGATTCTAATTACTTTTCTTAAATGTATTATAAGTATTGCATATTTCAGCTTTGCTTATGGTGTCTTTCTTGTCCAAATTGTTAGAGTTCTGTGTACTCCTATTTATTATGAGACAGTAAAAAGTGGTGAGTGAGAGAGTAGTGTCTGGAGATGGATGGCCTGTGTTAGAATTCCAGCTCTGACATTTACAGTTATATGTACTTGGGAAAGAACATCATCCCTTTTGCATCAGATTTTCTCACCTGTAAGAAGACATAGTCATAATGTTTACATAGGGTTAGTGAATGTCTAAACAAGTTAATTTATTTAAAGATTTTAAGAGGGCAATTAACATTTATAAAATTTCCCTATTTTTTAATATTGATTTTCTTTTATTGATTTTCTTCATTAGCCCAAAGTTATATAATTTCTTCATTCTTATTTTAACAATTTTATATTCCTTTTTTCATTCCTATCTGTAGTTTTTATTATTTCAAAAAGGACTGTAACTTTTATTTTTTTCCAAGTGGGTAACTAAGTATTCTGTCATCATACACTAAAAGGGCCGTATTCTCCTTGTTTACTTGAAATGTCACCCTTCTCATAATGAAGTTTCCGTGTTAATGTTTATGTTTCCCTCTGTACCTGGTCTTCTTTGACCTCTATTCAGTTCCATAATTAATTTGCCTAGTACTTTGCCAATACTGTCTTTGATTATTACAGATTTATACAAATCTACCTTAAACTGCTAAGAGTAGAAAAGAGAAGATAGAATAGACTTAAGAAGAAATTAAAAGTGACACAATTGAGAGGCTGTTTGATGCTGACAATGAGAAAGAAGAGTAGGGCTGACTCCTGAGTTACTCAATTCTAGCTGGAGGGATGATAATACCACCTAGGGATAGAGAAAGGGGAGGCAGACCTGGTGACTGTGGGAAGATGGTAAATTAAATTTGAGCATGTTGTATTTGAGGTTCCTCCCAAATATGCAGGTAAGAGAAAACTTGAAGGCATTACAGGTTGCAACTCAAGATGCATTTTGGGAGTTATCAGATGTTGGTTGCAGTTAAACTCATGAGGATGGATAAAATGGTTCTAGCAGCATAGGATGAAGTGGTCGCTGTAGTGGCCTTCTGTATGACCCTGATATCCTTTACTTATAGTAGCTGGACAGATTCCTGTGGTAGCCTTAGCTTCCTGCTCCAGTCTCTGGCCTTTGCTGTGGATCATTTCAATTTGTAAACTTAGGTCCTTAAACCCTGGGAGTATAGTATTTGATAATTTATTTTCTTCCATTTCTCTATTCACTTATTCCAGCAATATTGGTTGGATGTTGGAACTCTTAGATGATCTTCAATCTTTTATCTTTCCTGTCTTATTTTTTATTTTTCTCTTTAAAAATATTCTACTTAGAAATTGTTTCATACTTATATTCTACTCCTTTCATTTGATGTTTTAACACTCCTTTTATACTTTTTACCTCTATCTTGTTGTCTGATTGAAATATTATTGTGATACCTTGGTTTTGTTTTATTTAACAATACTTTCTTAACTCTCTCATAGGATAGTTATCAGAGGTATTTACAAATTTTCTTCCCTTCTCCAGGTCTGGGAGTGTAGCTCAGGGGTAGAGTGCTTCCTTGGCATGCACAAGGCCCTGGGTTTGATCCCTGGCATCACATTTCTTCCCATTTCTTCAAGTTATCCCTGTTTCATCTGGGGGCATTTTATCTCTTGTGTCTTGGGCTGTCTCTTTCTGGGCAAGCTTTTTTCACATGTCTCATGAATCAATGAACCATGATTATCTTTTTCTCCATGTTTAAGGAATGAAAAGCTGACTAGACTGTGACTTGCACTTTGCTCTAGAGTGATATGACTGTGAATTCAGATTTACTGGGGGATCAGAGCCTGCCAAATTGTGGGAGGGCTGCCATTATTATTCATAGAGGGCTGCCATTATTATTATTATTATTATTATTATTATTATTATTATTATTATTATATTTTAGTTAATTTTTTGTCTTTAGTAAAGAATCCTCAAAAATATTTCAGTCTTATAGAGGGACCTAACTCTGGAGGCTCCTCCTTCCCACAGGGTTGGGCAGTGGGTACCTCTATATATAGGGACTTGTTATTATAACATGTTTTATCAGCCACCCATGCCTAAATTCCCTCATGGTTTCATTGTACTTGGTGTTTTGGAATTCTAAGCCTTTCTGGTTATGCAAGACTCAAAAAGACTCTCTGTTTCTCTCTTTCCTCACCCCATCCCTCCCTCCTCCTCTTCTCCTTTATACCTGTTTAAGCTGTGGTTTCCTCTTCTGTTCTTAATTAGCTATCACTTATCTGCTCGTCTCTATACAACTATTGAATTCTTGTTTTCTAATGTTTTCTCTTCCAACAATTCTCTCTTGTTGTCATTATGGCTTTTTATTTTTAATAAATTGCATGTGAACAGATTAACGAGAGACTGGAAGCCACTCTAGGTATTTTACATAAGACAGAATAGTAAAACACAGATAATTAAAAGTTTGCATAGTAATTCTAAGACCTTGGAGTTAGAGATTCAGGAAATCTACAACTAGAATTCAAGAAACTGGGTGGTGCAATATCATAGGCAGATGCCACCATAGTTCTCAGGTCCCTACAGCAGAAGAGGAGACAATCCTCAGCAAACACCATGTTTTATGAGCTTCACCAATTATATAATATCATGTAACCACTGTTACAGTATCATGCACAATCAGGTATTCACATTTGAACTGAAAAAAATATGACAATGCCAGAATAGGTAGAACTTCTATTTCCACTGATGATTTTAGTTTCCAGAAGAAGCTTCAAGCCATTCATTTGGTATGAGTGGCACTTTTCCAAAACATAAATAGACTTTCACATAAAGGTTTGAGTCAGCGTAACTATTGAAATTTCTAGATAGAAAAAAATAGGATTAAGGATTTATTTTTCTTTGTAAGAATGAACAAGGAACATTTTCATCTTGTGGTATTATCATATGGCATCTATGTTACGGATGTAAATACTCCCATTTTCTTTATTCCCTAAAATATTTTAGGGGGAAAGAATTGGCAGTGTGAACTTTGTATTGCATTTTAACGGTAACCTTGTACATTATTATCGAGGTGTTCTGATTTGTATGATCTTTCTTCTCCCAGCTCTTGCTTAACTTCATTCCATAAAGGAGTTTCTGGCAGAAATGCTATTTAGCATGCTCTTAGGTTTATATTATCTTCTCTTCCCCAGGAGACAGGTTAAAAGCATAGATCACATTTTCTGGGGATATTACTTTCATTTATATCCTTATAAATTTGGATAGACAATTTTATAACAACAGTGCTAAAATACAAAACAAAAAACAACTAGCATTTGTGAGGTATAAATAATCCTTATGGGGATGTTATTATTTAACACCAAAGGCATTATTTCTTTCATTTTCATTATTTTGGTTTGAGCAACTGCTTGCAGAATAGCAGTCTCTTACTGCAATTTGAAATCAGCAGAACAAACACGAAAAATCATGAGTACCTAGAGTTTAGTATACTATCATTTAAATCAGACTTAGGTTGAGTTTTAGTGACTCCAAGAAGAGAAAGGAATGAGAGTAATCAACATAGTTTAAAATGCTCAAAACATTAGTTATGTGTTCAGGAGGCTTTAAAATCTCATCAATTTTTAAAGTGTCCTTGAAACATCAATTTTTGATACCTTAATGTTCTATAGGTTTGGTTGAATTGAGGGTTAATTTAAAGTGTTTTCTTCTTATTTTTGTACACTTAACATAGTGATACTAGAACCAATAAATCATCATGCAGATTTTTGAAGTCTGAATAAGACTCTTTACAAAAGGAGAGTCATGCTTATACAAACATGTTATGTGCAATTTTATTAACTATAAGCCTTTTCTGTAAATAGTTAAGCTCTTTTTCCCATTAATATGAACATACTCAGTTGTAATATTATGTTCCCAATCTACAGACAGAACTATATAACTTTCTATGAACATGATATTTATTTTCTTCAATTGAAAAATGGCTTTGGTCACAGGTACCTACATATAAATACCATTTCAATATACCTTTTGTGAACAAAACACAAGCAATAAGACTCCAGTATTGCTGGGCACAGTGGCATATGCCTATAATCCCAGCATAATGGAAGGTGGGGGCAGGAGGATTGTGAATTCAAAGCCAGCTTCAGCAATTTAGTGAGACCCAGTCTCTAAATAAATTAAAATATAAAAAAGGCTGGGGGTGTGGCTCAGTGGTTAAGTACTCCTGGACTTAATCTCCTGTACCAAAAAATAAAAAGACTACAGTATTACATTTACACTAATTATTATTTTGCTCATTAATTGTGGAGTGCTGGGAACCATACAAAACAAGTGAAATAACTTCCTGGCTCCCATGAACCCATAGATAGCTAATGAGCGACACCAGAATAGAAATGAGCAATAAGAGCAGTAGGTTTTTTAGAGTGTACAGTGGTTTAGTAGAACTGGGGAGGCACTGGAGGAGACTCCTGAAGAGGAGAGGGGGAAGGTGAGTGGAGAAAGGCTTCTGAGAGGAGACATTGCAGAACTACTGAAAGGTGAGAGAGATCCATCCAGATATCACTTCTTTTCATTTTTTTCATGATTAAAGGCCACTAGCATAATTTAGGCTTCAAAGGTCAAATGCCTCATTATGGATGACTTGTGTGGCCTTATGTAAAGACAGAAACATCTTAACCTGGATTGTGTTGCTTTCCACGTTTTAACCTGTGGCTGTGTGTATATATGTATGTGTGTGTGTGTGTGTGTGTGTGTGTGTGTGTATATATATATATATACTAAGTTGGTTGTTGGCCTTTATTTCCACTTTACATAGCATCTTACTGTTAATCTTGGCTTCATGTCACTTCTACTTTCATTGTCTCAATGTCTCTGAGTTTCTAATTTATTCTGTAGATAATTTGATTTCATCTAGTAGATGCTGGCATTCAATTACACACAAAAGTCATAGAATAACTCAATACTCTTCTTTTTCTTAAGGTATAACTTAAATATCAATTCTGAAAAAAAATTAATGTATATGAAAAAAAAATCATTTCATTTGGAGTTGTGAGATGTTGAAATAGTTTTCCTAAATTAGATGTGGGTTTTTTTTTTTTGTGCCACCTAAGGAAATCTGTAGGTTAGATAAACACTGAATTTGAATAAAATAGATTTAGTTCTACTTGGAGACAGAAAGTAATGATCATATCAGGTTAGAGCTTGTGTGTTTTCTGTGTGTGTGTGTGTGTGTGTGTGTGTGTGTGTATACATACGTACACATACATGGTGGCTTGCGTGTGCAAAATTATGATGATCAAAGTAATTGCCATAAAAAATCATAGATTATAAAAGCTGAAAGGGGTACTTTATTTTAAAAGATACAATAACCCAGGCCCAGAAAGACAAAATTGGTTGCTCCAGATTGAACTCAAAGCCCAGAATCTGGGCTTCTTCATTTCTCTTTGAAAATATATTATGATGTTTTTCAAATTCCAGATATATGGAACCAGAGAACAAGAAGAAACCATGTGATCATCCAGAGCTCATTTAGAGTCCCTGCCTCCTACACTAAAAATCCTCTGCTGTCTCTTTTCCACTTACATTTGCAAGAAAAAACCATTTAGCCTAAACACACTGATCACTGCAGTTGGCCTTGCTTTTTTCACAGATTTCCTTGTAACTGCTGCCTTCTTTCTTCTTCATCTTTCACAATACAACAGACATCTAAAGAGAGTCTCAGTGGAAACTTGTTTAGGGGTTAATACTTCTGATTCTCAGCATAGCCTACAAGCCTCATCTGGAAAAGATGTCTAATGCAGGCCAGTCGTCTTTTGTGTTTTGAACTGAGATAGGAAATGCTGTAATGAGTTCATTCACAGGAGACCCAATATCTTACTTACAATGAAGAAATCAGGCAATTTTCACGATGAGAAGTGGGAGTATGATTCATACATAAATTGGTATTTTCTTTTATGAGTTTTTTTGATGTGGCAGTTACCCAAGTCTTGGGCTGAGTTGAGATGAAAGGCAATGGGCAGTTGCTGAAGGGTTTCTCATCTACCTACAATTTCATTAGGAAAATCATAGCAAGGATACAGAAGTTCATGCTGCTTCCTTCTTTTATTAGTGTCTATTTGTTGTCTTTCTCTCCCTTGTCGTCTGCTCTTAATCTCTTCTTTCACCTTTTCCCCTTGCTTTCTTGTTAAGCTTTTCTTTCTTTCCCTTTATTACTCTAAGTACTTTTCTTCTGTTGCCACCGCTCTCCGTGTTTCCTCTACCCTGTGGTGTATGAGGAAGACTACATACAGCACAGGTTTAGAAAACAGTCCCTGTAGTCATACTTCCTGGCTTTGAATCCTGGCTCTGCCACTTTCTAACTGGGTGACCTTGGGCAAGTCACTGAACTTCAAGCTCCTTCAGTTCTCTCATGTCTTACATATAATAGTTTCTATCAGTCATTATAGGAAGAAATAAGATATTCTAGGAAAGTGTTTGGGATAAGCAGCTGTTTTTATAATCCACAGTCATGACTTTCATATATATGATTCACATTAATGTTTGTGCCCATATGTACATTTTCTGTAGAGGGTTTAGTCTTTGTATATAATGTGACATGTGTAATTTAGTCATTTCATTGTAATGAAATGGAGTTTTGGTTGTTATAAATTTTTGTCTCATTTTTTATTGGTGCATTATAGTTGCATATATATTGATGGGATTTGTTGTTACATATTTGTACATGCACATAATATAACAATATAATTTGTCCAATACCACGACCCAGCACTTCTTCCTTTTCTCCCCTGTCTCCCTACCCTTGGTCTCTTTCCTGATCTTCCTTTGATTTTTAGGAGATCCACCCCCACCTTTCTTTTCCTTTTTGTTCTCTAGCTTCCACATGTAAGAGAAAACATATGACCCTTGGCCCTCCGAGTTTGACTTATTTCAGTTAACATGATGGTCTCTAGTTCCATCTGCAGATGCCATGGTTTCATTTTGTTTTGTGACTAAATAAAACTCCCCATTTTATATACATACCACATTTTTGTTCCATTCATCCATTGATGGACACCTAGGCTGCTTCCATAGTTTGGCTATTGTGAATTGTACTGCTATAAACACAGGTATGTGTATCACTGTAGTAGGAGGACTTTAATAATTCTTCAAGGTAAATACCAAAGAGTGGTATAGCTGGGTCATTTGTCAGGGGTTCCATGCCTATTCTTTTGAGGAGTCTCCATGCTGATTTCCATAGTGGTTATACTATTTTACAACCCCATCCATAATGTTCCTTTTTCTCCACATCCTCCCCAGCACTTGTTATTATTTGTATTCTTGTTGGCTGCCTTTCTGACTGGTGTAGGTGCAATTTACACAGCAAAAGAAATGATTAGGAATGTGAAGAGAAAATCCACAGAAGGGGAGAAAATCTTTGCTAGCTACTCTTCTGACAGAGGATTACTGTCTAGAATACATAAAGAGCTCAAAAAACTTTACACCAAAAACCCCACAAATAACCCAACTAATAAATGGGCAACTAAACAGACACTTCTCAAAAGAAGAAATACAGATGGCCAACAACTATATGAAAAAATGTTCAACATCATTAGCAATTAGGGAAATGCAAATCTAAACTACACTGAGAGTAAACAACTTTTTACAATTATTTATCTTTGGCCTTGAAAAAAAACTGTGAGGAAATCAATGGCTGAGACACATGTACCCCTTAAAGACATTAGACCCCCTGACTCCAGTTTGTTCCTACTTTGCCTAGATCCTGTGTACAGTTGTCATTGTTGCTGGGAGTTGGAGCTTCCATGAGGCAAGGAGAGAAGTACCTATATGTCAACAGAGACTTCATTTGTAAACTACTGAGTTTTTTTAAATACATTCATTCTATTCATCCATTTTTGTGTGGTGTTGAGGATTGACCCAGTGCCTCAAATGTGCTAGGCAAGCACTCTACCACTGAGCTACAACCCTAGCCTCTTAATGAGGTTTTACTTTTGTGATTTTATACTTTCCCTTTTCCTCAGAGTGATTACTTCTGAAAATAACATTCGGAGCAATTTGCAAATTAATTATTGGTATTTCTATAAGAGCCAGAAATGGTAGGAAGTATAAAGCTGAAGTTACTTATGTAAGTCTTTGATTTTTTTATGAGCTTTTATATTAATCAATTAAAATAATGAAAATATTTCACTTGTAGTGCGAAGGGATTTTTTTCTTCAACAGACTTGTGAAAGAATTTTAATTTGAAACCGGAAAAGAGCTCAGTCCTTACAATATTACCTAATTTGTTTTGAAGTAAACGGAACAACCATGCAAATTTAGGTTAATGAGAGAAAATTAATATCTATTATTATTAATTATCTCACACAATAGGGGGCTGACTTGGACAGTTAAGAAAAGTAATTTATTGCACTGTGACATTAGTTTTTAATTTTTCCTTTTTGGGAGATGTGACTGGGAACTGAACAAAGGGGCACTCTACCACTGAGCTACATCCACAGCCTCCCACCATTTTAAAATTTTGTTTAGAGACAGAGTCTTGCCCAAAGTGGCCTCAAACTCTCAATTCTCCTGCCTCAGCCTCGGGCGTTGATGGAATTACAGGTGTTTGCCATTGCACATGACTTTTTTCTTTTCTTTGTGATATGGGCTCTCACTCTATTGCCCAGATTGTTCTCAAACTCCTAGGCTGAAATGTTCTCCAGAGCAGCTGGGAATATAGGTATGTACCAGTGGAACTAGCTTGTGACATTTGTTTTGAATGTGCATATACCTAATTTCAACTCTACACATAGCCCTTAATTGGTCATTTTGTTTTAAAAACATGAGCTCTTACCAAAAATGCCTGTGGTTAAGAATAGGAAAAGAATCCCCACAGAAGGTATAGCTCTTGAGTCACAGTTGGATATAACCAAAATGGAAGCTGATTCATTCATTTGATCAACCTTATGATGAGATAAATGACATGGGCTGTATACACCCACTGTTTTAATAAGGCAAATTTTATTTTAGGTGGAATTTCTACCCAACTAGTGCACATCAGCACTTGTCTTTTATTTGTGAAGGAAATTGTTGAGGGAGTAGAGGAGAAACCTACAGCTCCCGTTTCACTAGGAGGAAAGCAAGCCACAGCTCATGTCCTGGGGCTGTGTTGGCCTTTTTGTCTTCTCCTACAGCAACACACATCTATGCCACGAAAAAGAGACTTTGCATTATGTGTGTACTGAGTTATAAGTCATTACATTGGGAAAACTCAAATATTCTGCCTAGAAGCAAATAAAAAAAAATGGCTTGTGGCTGACGGAGGCCATGGATAGATCAATGGATCCAGTGTTCTTGTACTAGTGAAATTTAAAGAACTTCATCTCAAGAAATAAGGAAAATTCAGCAAATTGAAAAGGGAAGTGTTTCCAGTTTGATAAGTGAGCGGATAGAGAATTCAAAACCTATGTCTAAACAAATGATAAAAATATAGCACTTAGGATATAAACAAAATTCATTTCTATGACAGATGTGTTCAGGAATGTTAAGTGGGGAAGCATTGTGCTGTCACTAGCTGTTTATTTGTTCTCATCCAAAAGAGAATGAAAGGAACCTCAACACAATAGCAGATGTTCCTCCTGGTGGCTGCTATAATTTTACCACCGAGGAAAAGGCATTACCTTTTCCACAAGTCTAGAAAACATCTTGAAAATCAGCAAATATAAATGAGTAGGAGGGTGTAGATTAAAGATATGTGATTATGTGATTTCAGGTCCACAGACGTATATGGAAACTTGGAAAGGAAGTGGGAGGAGACAGAAGAGCAGATATGTTAACACCAGTGTACTGTGTTTGTTAATTAGATAAATTATAGCTGCTTTTGCCCCCAGTGTCAAGGTGAGAATGGGTAACTAGGGAGTGAACGAAAGGATAAATTAATTTGTTCCACTGTAGTAATATTATAATAGTAACCATCTCTCTCTCTTTCTCTTTCTGTGTGTGTGTTTATAAATAGATCTAGATATACCAGATGAGATATATATATATATATATATATATATATATATATATATATATACCTTAAATATATAGAATCACTTTTTAAAAATATTTATTTTAGTTGTAGATAGACCTTTATTTTATTTAGTTTTTTTACATGCAGTGCTGAGGAGCGAACCCAGTGCCTCACACATGCTAGGCAAGTGCTTTACTACTGGGCCACAATCCCAGCCCTAGAATCATTTTTTAAATGAATAAGTATTTATGCTGAAACAATTATAGAGAAGAATCAATGCTTAAAGACCACAACAATGCCATTTCAAAATCATGACTAATCAAACCCTCAAAACACTTTACAGCATTTTCTGAAGGGTTGTTTTCCCAGGTCCTGAGATACCATTTTATTATTCTCAGAGCAGACTTTTGACCACTCAAAGAATCAGTCATTGAATCTGAAGAAATGGGGAAAAAAATGGATACAACCTGTAAGAAAAAATATGTAGCCATAATTTTTTCCCCAAAATCTTCAAAATGATAAAAAAATATCCCTTTCATGTTTAACATACAATTTCATTTTGTATCAATTTGGTAATAACATATGTGAGACTAAAAAGTTGTCTTAAGCTCTTCTTGTGTTGTTTCAGAAATCACTTTAAAATAAGAAGTGTCAGGATAAAAGTTGACTGTGTATGTTCTATATTTCATAGCTACCTTTGATTTCTTCAGCTAAAGAGTTACACATAAATTGATTAAGAGTCAAATGCTTTCATATTTTGTTTGTCTCTTTTGTAACAATTTTCTAATTATTTTTGGAATAATTTGTCCAATATCTGTCTTCAGTATTCCACAAGAAGCTCTGTGAAGGCAGAGAGTAGTCTCCCTCTTGCTTACCTGGAATTTTTAGAACATAGCACAGTGATTGACATATAAATATTAGTAGAAGCAATGATTAAATGAAGAAATGGATAAATGAGTACGTGGATAAGTATCAGTGAGAATCAATTTTTAATTAATTGGTTTAAAACTGAAACTAATAAGGGTATTTTTAAACCTTAAAAATGCTTGTAAAGATGTGGTGCCTACAAAACAAAGATAACAGTGCTCATCCTGTCTCTTTGAAATGTTATGAGATTGCTTGAGAATTGTATTTTTTGATTATATATCAACTTTATGTGTGTAGGAAAGGTGAATTAATAGGTGCTATTTTAATGTATTGTATTGCATATACTATTCTCTGATTTCCTAAACTTCAGACTTTAGTGATGGCTTATTATCTCCCTGCCACTACCCACCAGATAGTGTTATCTGTACAAACCCTTACTTTGGTCTTCTGCTGTGATAAAACACCATGTGTACATCCTATCTGAATTAACCTGGCATGCAGTTAATTGAGTGAATACTAGTTTTCTGATCTCTAATAACATATTCCAGTGGATCCCATCCTTATAATCAGATAATGATAATGTTTATTATTAAATAAAATACTTAGAAATAGTTTGCTTTTATATGTTTTTTTCATGATTTTATATGTTTTTCCTGCCCCACCAAAGGCATGAATGAAATTCTAAGACCATTTATAATGTTTGTAAGCATGGTTTGATTTGAACAAACCAGTAAGACCCTGAAGTGGCCAAGGCAGGGCTCACTTGGTTCATTTACTAGATTTCATTCAATCCCAGAGGTAGATGACCCAGGCCTGTGTGGACGTGAGGGTAACTAGGCAACAAAGTGCCTCAGTCAGGCCCCAGGAAAGATTTTTGTTTACTTTTTGGTAGGATTACAACATTGACTTCAATGTCTTGAAACTTAGGACTTATTAATATTTTCTTCCAAATTCTTTAGACTTTATAAATTCCCCAAGGTTCCTTTAACAAGATTTTGAAGGTATGAATTTATGTACCTTCTTGGATCATCTATTCATGGGAATTTGCAGGGAAAGTTGAATAAATTATTAGGTTAATGATCTGTGTAAACTTACCAACATATTTTCACTCTCATTAGCCATCCTCTTTTGAGTTAATGTGATTCACTCTGCTCATGGGCTCACATATTTTTTTTATCCTTGTTATAGAAATCACCATATGTCAGGGGACTGAATGTTGCTAAAAATAAAAAGATTAAAACTCTTCCTCCTTATAGTAGCCTGATTGGTGGGTTTTGATACTATTATGTGCTGTGGGTCTGTATAAGGGTGTGTGCGTGAGCTTGGGGACATTTTTACCAGTGATAACACATTATTTAGGATGTTTTGAACTATGTTTATCTCTGGATCTTGCAGTTGCTTTCTCATGGTTGTTTTCTCGGAGAACTAACAATAACACCCATCAAGTATACATGATAGCTTTTATGTAACAACCAAAAATGAAGATACTTTCTTTGAAACAATATTTTAGTTGTAGATGAGCACAATTCATTTATTTGTTTATTTTAATGTGGTGCTGAGGATCAAACCCAGTGCCTTATTCATACTAGGCAAGTACTCTACCACTGAGCTACAGCCCTAGCTCTGAATATACTTTTGAATGATTATGAGGGGCGATGACTATAATATCTCAGCCAAATTTCACATTAAAACTCATTGGTTATTGTTTAATAAATTTGGTTGCTTTTAAATTCTGTATGCTTAAGACAATCATAAAGGGTAGAATTAACTGATTTTCTTGTTTTGTAGCTTTTAAAATTACAGTTTAAATCATCTGGGAACATTGCAGGGGCACTTGTAGAAAAGCCAGTAGTGGGGATAATAGATAGCCAAAGACTTCCTAGTGTCAAGCCCTCAGCTTGATATGGACTTTTGGCCTCATGATTTCTCTCAGTCTGCTTTGCACTAAAATTGTTGGGATCAAGTGAAGAAGCCCTCTGGACCCCTCCCAAGAGCTAATTTAGTTATTTGATATAATGATTTGAGTCTGGGGATATAGTTCAAATGATAGAGTGCACTTGAGCTTGCCTAGCATGTTTGAAGCCCTGGGTTCACCCTCACCATCACACACACACACACACACACACACACACACACACGCACACCCATACACACACAGGAATTTATATAATGATTGAACCTTCTCAGTTTGGGAGCAGAAGTGGCCACACCCTGAACTTTGTAAGATGTATCTATCATAATATTTTCACAAATCCAATATCAAATTTGTTTTTAAATTATCACATTGGTTTGATGAGCCTCAAGTATTTCTAGATCATATTATTATTTTAAATTTTTGAGTAAGACTCAGTGTAAACTGATGTAAGAAGGTATAAGAATCACACAGAGTTTGTATCCTGATCTTTGCAATGTGATATAAAGATGAGCAAATTATTTAACTTCTCTGGGCCTTACTTTCTTCATCTGTAAAACAGAGATAACAATTCCTCCCTCAGAGGACTAGAACTAGGATTCAATATGCATGTAAAATACCCACCAGAGGTCCTGCCTCAGTAAGCAACTACCAAGAGTGATATTTAATCAGTGTTCACGAGGATGCACAGAATGGCCTTCCAGAGTGCTTTCTGGAGACAATATGAAATGTTCTTGATCCAGTGGAGGGCGGTTTATTCACCATGAGGACTCCAGAGTTGTGTCTGGAGTCTTTTCAGATTGCACATTATCCCTGAGGTACAAGTTTTAAAGTATTGTAAATATCAAGCACACACTCATTCCTGTCTTGTGGAATGAGAGTGTGTGATATGACTCTAATGCTTTCAAACTGCCTAGTGTTGTGAATAACTATAATAATGATTGATAATTTTTTTTTAATTTAGCAATAGATGGACACGATATCTTTATTATTTATTTAATTTTATGTGGTGCTGAGGATCAAACCCAGTGCCTTATGTATGCTAGGCAAGCGCTCTACCACTGAACTACGACCCCAGCCCTGATTAATACTTTTTAAAGTTATGACTACCTGTGGTTGGCTCAATAATGATTCCTGAAAATGTCAATGTCCTATTTCCTGGAATGTGGATATGTAAACATATATGGCTGCTATGATTTGCATAAGCATCTCCCAAAGGTTGACCTGGTAAAGAGGTAAGGTCTAGGTGGAAATCTTTAGGTCACTGGATTGTGCCCTTGAAGAAGATAGTGGGACTCTAGTCCCTTCCTGTTTCTCTATTACTTCCTGGCCTTGAGGTGAACAGTACTGGTGCTCTACACACTGCTACCATAATGTGCTGCCTTTCCACGGCCCAAAAGCAATATGCCAACTGATTATGGACTGAATTGTGCAAAATTGTAAGCCAAATGAAACTTTTTTTCTCTATAGTTTGTTTCAGATGTTTGTTGTAGTGATGGAAAGCTAACTAACATGGCAAATGGAATTAAATATCTTACGATGGGTAGACTATCTTTGATTATCCAGACAGGAGATTACCTTTGATTCTTATAAGGGGCCTCATAAAAGAGAGGCAAGAAGAAAGGCAGTGCTACAATATAAGTAGAAATTGTGGTGATATGGTAAGCCAAGGAACGCTGTTAGCCTCTAGAAGTTGGAAGAGGACAGGATTACCCCTGGGCACCTCCAGAAGGAACTCATCCTGCTAAAATCTTTATTTTACCTATTTGAGACGAATATACAACATCTGATATCCAGAATTGAGAGAGAACCAATTTGTGTGTTTTAAGTGTTAGGTTTGTGGTAATATGCTATCAGGGCAATGGAACATAAATCCATTTCCCATCCACAATCCTTTGCCACTAGAGATGCCTTTACCATCCTCAGAAACTTTGGCAAGCTTCTTGCCTTTGCTTATATGTGCTTCTTGCCCCTCTTCACGATTCCTGTACCATTGCCCTTCTCATAGTTTCTCTACTCAGCAAATTCCTATTTATCCTCAGAGAGGGGCACCAGATCATCAAGATAAAGTTTATTAGCAAAGAGAATGGTACTAAGACTCCTTGAAAACTTTGTGGTCTTTTGTTTATGGCAAATAAAAAGGGCTCCGAATTAACACTACATATTCTTTTTATTCCATCCAAGAACTATGTCTTAGGAATCTTTCTATTGGAGAACAAAACCAAGAGCAAACTATTTCTATTTCCCATATGTCTTTTGCCAAGCTTCTGCCTACACCTTACTTTCATCATGCTGATTCTGGAAATTGTGTTGATGACTGGGATCTAGGAGGGCCCCTTGACTCATCCAGGCAGTGTGAAAATGCTCCCCACAAAATACCCTTCACCAGCCTCATGAACAGAATCTCTAAATCTTTAGATTGTCATGAAGAAGGAAGAGCATATATCTGCCTTTCGTGTGGGTGAAGTTAATTATTACGGAGGTTAGCAGTTAAAGTTGATGGCAAATCCTGATTCTTGACAAAGCTGGCTTATTTCATTCACTACTTCCCCCCCTCTATTGTGTTAAAAACGCATAACAAAATTCACTTCTTTAGAAAGCCTATTTTGAATTCCTTGAGCATAAAAGTGATAGGACAAGCATAGCATTTTCCTTCGTGTTGAACCAACAACATTGACTTTTGAAGGTTGAATGTATTTTCTTTGAAATTTCTCAGGAAAGCTCTTTAAAACCTGAAGGGATCACTATGAGTAGTGGTCAGAAATGAACCACTGGGGATTTTCATGTTCTAGGTCTCTGTATACAACCCAACATAGAATTTGTAGACATTCAAAGGAAATGTTGCTAGTCTCTCAATGAACATTAGTGCTTTACCAAACAATAACACAGATGAAAGGTCAGACCCTTGGCCAAGGATGTATAGATCTCAGTGAGTAAGGACTCAATTAAAAGCATATTGAGAGAGCTGAGGATGTGGCTTCCTGGTAGAGAGCTTGTTTAGCAAGCACAAGGCCCTGAGTTTGATCCCCAGCACCATATACATGCACACACACACACATGCACAATTATGCTTGGGAGGGGAGATATTGTGTATAGACCTGGACACAAATATTTATTTTGCTAAATCTGGAAATGTTTTCTATTCATAAATGGTACTTTCAGGAAAGCCAAATGCTTTCTATAAAGACATCTTATTTGGTGGTGACAACCATAAATTGTCCACAGAATAAGGCCATATTGTTTTCATGACCTATCTGAAAAGACAGAGATCTTTCAAGAAGAAAACTGCAATTTTTCAAAGTGTGTAAATATGGATTTCAAAGATGGGTGCTGTTTCTATTTCTAAGGAGTCCTGAAAAGTAACAGTTTCCCAACCCTATGCAGTATGTGATATCTTTGGTTTTACATTCTCTTCTAAAAAAATAGAGAACAAGGAACAAAAGGGAAGAAATAATACATTTTTTAATGTTCTACTCTGAGGAAGGGTCTATGGTTGGTGCTTCATTATAAGTTATATTATTTAATTCTCACAACTACCTAATTTAGTAAATTATCTTTAATTTATACTTTAAGGAGCTAGATCAGAGAGGTTCAGTAATTTGCCTGGAAGTGTAAGATTTGAACACTGGTCTGAACTATCCTTTTTTTTTTTTTAAGAGAGAAAGAGAAAGAGAATTTTTAAAAAATACTTATTTTTTAGTTTTTGGTGGACACAACATCTTCATTTTATTTTTATGTGGTGCCGAGGATCGAACCCAGTGCCCCTCGCATGCCAGGCGAGTGCGCTACCACTTGAGCCACATCCCCAGCCCCTGGTATGAACTATTCTAAAGCTCACAGTATACTCTACATTACACCAAAGCAACATATCATTGGAACAAGCACCTTTCTCATTTAGAACAAATAATTAGTTGTAAATACATATTCTGTTCAGTTATGAAATGGCTCAGAATATATAGTGTTTTGAGGTGGTCAAATAGACAAGTTAAAAATAGCATTGTAAATCTATAGACAAAAGCACAATACAGAAGTATAAATTATGTAGTTAATTTTGTCAAAGCAAATATCTTGAAATCAGTGTGACTGTATACATAGATCAAATTAAATAGGTAAATGTCAAAACCACTGCAGTCTAAAGAGGATTAAATTTATATTCTAATAGTCATTTATTCTATTAATCCTATCTTTCTCAGGGTCATCATTTATCTTCCATGTAGCCTAATCTATAATAAGATTTTATTGTATTTCCCTGAATTACCAAATTCTCCTATTTTCAAAGCTGTACTGAAAAGATAATTTATAATGTCTCTCACTAACCAGTTGATAATAAAGTATTTCCTTATAACCTCTCAAGATAATAGCCAGAAAATAAGCTGATTTGTATAATTCTTACTTATAACTTTCTTAAATTCACTAATAGCCTATTGTATAATATTTCCTATACATATAATTATATCATATTTTGTCTATTTCTCTATGGGATAAAAAATTCATTATTTTAATCCTATAATGGATGATAGTCTCTCCTTTCTCTCTTTCTTCCTTCTCCTTCCTTCCAGCTCTCCCTCCCTTTCTCTTCGCTATCATAATTTTTCTTTTTCTCATTACATTGTTTGCTTAATTTCAATAGGTTATTTCAGTAGTTACCATACATTTCCTGCAGTTTTTAAATGCAGAGTTTCAGTAAAAGACTCATTGTCTTAACATGAGGTTAAAAGATTGATTTCAATGATTTATGTAAACATATTACTTTTCATAAGGCAGCGTTAGCAGACTGAAATCTGCTTTGTTTTAATTTAAACTCAGATTTACAGGGAGATGAATGTGTAAATTATCCCTGTGTTTCTTGCTGTAGCTGTTGTGGATTTCCACAGCAACCTGCAGCCTTGCACTTAGGATTCAACAGTATTTTTGGCTCCTGTGTTTTCCTGACTCTCCTTTGGATTTCCTCTGTGATGGCAGGATGTGCTGGGAACTGACTTGGTGGTGAAGCAAAGCAAATAGCCTCTGTCATGTTTCATTTCCTTCACAACCTATTCACTACATGGAAGAGCTTTAACATTTTTGTTAATTAATGTTTTTCAATACAAAAGATTCTTCTGGTATCTGTAGAATAAAGTAGAGTTTCTTTATTCATGGTTGGCTAATTCTCTTTACCCCTCTCCCAAATAAATTTTAGAGATGCTGAAAGTTTCAAGGGGTATACATATCTCTGAATAGAAAGAAATAATCTCTTTCAGGAATAAAATATGAAGGATCTGGGGTTGTTCACTATATTTGCATGTTCTACACTGTTGTATTTTCAACAAAGGCATTGAATTTTAAGATGCCATATTATTTATGGGTAAAATATGATATGGAGTGTATTTTAAAATTATGTAGCTTTTTAAAGTTTGATTTATGCTGACTTCAAAATGGGACTTTGTAATTTTTTCTGAGCATACAAATGAAGGTTTTACTAGAAAAATCTAGTTTACAGTCTTCAGCTCTATTGATCCTGGATGTTAATCAACTGGGAAGTGTTTGGGTCATCATTGATTGGAGATAAGCTATGTGATTAGGATTCAGAACATGGGGATTAAATCAATTGCTCCTGACTCCTGTCCAATGCTTCAACCAAGAGCTTTAGGCATTAATGGGTGATGGTTAGAGTGATCATATAGTATTCATTTATGCTCTAAAAGCTCAGTGCTGCATGTTTCTAAATTCTTTGGGATTTTAGATAGCCAAAAATGGAAAAAGTGCTTCACAGTACAGGAAGCTCCCACATCACTGGGGTGATGCTGAGACTTCTATGCCAACAATGATATCACACATGACTTCCCCCATCTATCATGTTACCACCACACACACTTCACCTTCATCCTAGCTGCAACAGTAACCTAGTGAAATTGCAATTGTTGATGTAGAAGAATTCTTAATCATTTAACAATAGTTATAGGCATAAATAAATTTTCAATTTAATGGAGAGAATAGATATGTACTTTACCAGTTGTCCTGGAAAACAGTATGTGTTTAATATATTAAAATAGAATCACCATTTATAATAGATGCTTATGAAATCTGATGAGAAAGGATTAGGAAAGACTGGAGAAGTTTCCGTGGGCTTACCCTCAAAACTTAGTTATTCAGAAGATCAACCTGTAATGAATGTCCAGAATGCAGGTATCATAGGAATGCCATATTTGGAAGATATAATATTGAGATCAAAGATCAGAGGGGGAAAAACACAGAGGTTTTTTTTGTAAAATGTTGAGTCATGGAAGGTCTTAATGAGAGCAAAGGACTGTGGGAAGAATGGTCAGTAGAGAAATATAAACTAGAAATATCAATTAACATTTTTCTGTTGTTGTTGGGATTTTTATTATAATGTGCCTTGGTGTGGGACAGTTGTGATTTTGTATACAACTTTAAGAAGCCTGTAGGCTTCTTAAATTTGGATTCCCAATCCATTTTCCATGTTTGGAAAGTTTTTTGATATTCTTTCATTGAAGAGATTGTTCATTCCTTTGGTTTGGACCTCTGTACCTTCCAATTAACATTTTATGGAGTGTGTTTATTCCTATCCTAATAGATTAGGATTACTTTCTGCAGCCAATAGCTACCACATAAAGTTTTGAGCTAGGAATGAGATTCACAGGTATTATTTAGTGGATGAATAGAGGGAAGGAACAAATTTACTGAGGAAAACCAATTAGAAAAATTTAAAATAGTTTAGGCCAGCAGCAAGAGAGGTTCGATTCGGGGCAGTGGTTTTTGAATTAAAGAGACAGACCTGAAGAATTTTACAAAGGTGGATGTTGAGAGAAGGGGAAGAAACATAAAAGATAGATGAAAGAAGCAGGGAGAACCAAAAGGCTGCCATCCTGGCAGACTCCAGAACAGAAGAAGAGTGTCTGCCTCTGAGGAGACATGACACATTTGGCAACTGGGGCCTGGGGTGCCTGTGTATAAATGAAAGAATCATTTTGTAAGTGGAGAAGTGGGAAAGGAGCATGGAAAACAAGAGAAATATTTCAGGGTCCTCTGCTTAGAATTGAATAATAGCATGATGGTATGAGGAACAGAATATAGAGCAGGGGTCCTTAGAGTAGTCCAATTTATTTGTATGCCAAGAACACCAAAACAAAACAACAACAACAACAAAAACCCAAAACAAAACAATAACAACAACAAAAACCCAAAACAAAACAATAACAACAACAAAAACCCAAAACAAAACAAAAACAACATTTTAACCTTGATCATTTGGTGGGAGGGTTCAATGTATCTTTAGTTTCAGATGTTTAAGTTTTTAAATGCAGATAGATTCTTCATTCTGTTCCATGGCCTAATCTCTCTTGAACTTCTTCCTGATTCATTCATTAATGGGCAAGGTGATGCTCAATGGAGATTCATTTATTCCACCAACAAATCTTTTGAGTGCCCACCATGCACCAACCACACACCATTCCAGGCCCTATTGTCACACCTGTGACTGAAACTGACTAAGCTGCTCAAGGAGCTTACACTCTATTGAAAGGGAGGTAGACAGTAGACAAGTAGCAACAGAAGGAAGAGAAAGTCAGATAATAAGTACTGTTAGAAAAACAGTGATGAATCAAGAGGTAGGGGCATGAAAGGGATGGTCAAAGAAGCTTTACTGAAGAGGGAACTTTTGAACTGTGTCCTGAATAAGAAGGAGGATACATTTGTGCCAAGAGCTGGGGACAAGTCACCTGGGCAGAAAAAGATTGCATGTGTAAAGGTTTTTAAGTGTGAGGGAGGAAATATAGAGAACAAAAAGAAAGCTAAGAAAACATGGTGCAGAATAAAATTGAAATACTGAGCAGGGCCCATGCTGAAAATCATTAAAGATTGTAAGCTAGAAGATTACATGACCAGATTATCTGATTTAAGTTTTTAAATGATTTCTCTGCCTGGTATATAAAAAGTGGCTTGCATGGAGCCAGAAGTAAAATTGGGTAAACAAATGAAAGGAATGGAAGGAGGATCTGTTTAGCTGTTAAGAGAAATGGATAACCAAAAGATGGATTAATCCCTACAGCATTGTTATAGAGTTCGTCATCTCCGTGTATAATTAGACTGCATTAGACAATGGATCAACTACGTTAGGTACAGCATTACTGTCTTCTAGTTGTGGCATGACTTTATTCTTAGAAACCAAATTCCTGAGTACATGTGAACGTGAGCATTCAGGAAATAATTTTAAGATATTATGAGCTGGCAGGACATAGTGGTGCATGCCCATGATCCCTGCAACTCTGGAGGCCAAGATAGGAAGATCGCAAGTTCAAAGCCAGCTTGGGAAACTTAGTGGAAACCTGACTCAAAATAAAAAGAGCTGGAGGTAGAGCATCTCTTGGATTCAATTCCAGGTACAAAAAAAAAAAAAAAAAAAAGAAAGAAAGAAAAAAAGAAAAAGGAATAAGAAGATTGTGAGCTGTGGGTGGGGAGCACCTTTCAAGAAGGCCAGACTCACACATGGAAGGATGGGACCACCTTGTAAGGTTGCTTTTGTCTATTCATCATCTTGCTGACTCATCAGTGTACTGGTCTGCTTGTCCAGTTCTACATCAAAAAAAAGTCTGTGTTCTACTGGCTCATGTTTTTATAATCCCATGGAAACCTTCAGAAAGAAATTTTTAATGAATCAGTGTGCATAATGATTTTGTTTTGTGAGTAATGCTGTATTTTTGTCATATGTAAATGAACTGAACCTCAAATTATTCACTTTGATAACTCTATTCAACTCTAAAATTTCTGTTTTATGTTATAATTTTGTCACCCTCTATAAAAACCATTACCACAGTTTTACCTTTCAATAGTTGAATGAGAGTGTTCAGACTTTTGAAGGGGAAATGTGCTAAATAAACAATCCCATAGTACTCACCATTTTGTGACAACTGTGAAAAATCAATTAACTCATAATATTTAGAGCTCTTCTCTCTTGCTGCTGGCCTAAATATTGATCATGATGTCTTTGTCATTCTTATGGAAATAATCTAATTTATTGTTGACTTAGAAAATTCTAAGCCTGAATACTACTTTCTAATAAACAATAATCCATCTAGGTTGTAAAATAGGTTTTCTGTCTTTTCTCATTATAATTTTAGTTAAAGTAATGAATATTAAAATACTGCATTTTGCAAAAATTTTGTTTTTCTAAGTCTTTGTATATTCTGGGAAAAATCAAGGGAAAAAAAAAACATTTTGGAGAAATCTGATGGTAAATGGGAACAAAGGAAGGATAAGACCATATTTTCTTTATTCAGAGTTAAATCCTCAGGATCTAACATACCTGTTGGCACAGTAGAAGCTCAAAACAATTTTGTTTTTTTTCCATATTTTTATTGCTGCACTATAGTTGTACATAATGATGGGATTTATTGTTACATATTCATATATGTATACAATGTGACAATTTATATACCAATAACAATAATTTGACCAATATCACTTCAAGTATTTTTCCTTCCCTTCTTCCTCTCCCTGGTCCCTTTCCTCTGGTCTACTGATCTCCCTTCAATTTTCATGAGACCCCTCCCCCACCTTTCTTTTCCTTTCTCCTAACTTCCACATATGAGAGAGAACATATGACTCTTGACATTTTTTCTGAATTTGTCTTATTTTGCTGAATATAATGGTCTCAAGTTCCATCCGTTTCCCTGCAAATTATATAATTTAATTTTTCTTTATGACCGAATAAAACCCCATTTTGTTTTTTTTTTTCTGTTTCCTGTCTGCTTTTTTTTTTTTTTTATTGTTGGTCGTTCAAAACATTACATAGTTCCTCATACATCATATTTCACAGTTTGATTCAAATGAGTTATGAACTCCCAATTTTATCCCGTATACAGATTGCTGCATCACATCAGTTACCCTTCCATTGATTGACAAATTGCCTTTCTAGTGTCTGATGTATTCTGCTGTCTGTCCTATTGTCTACTATCCCCCCTCCCCTCCCCTCCCCTTTTCTCTCTCTACCCCTTCTACTGTAAATCACTTCTTCCATTTGAATTATCTTGTCTTACCCCTCCTTTCCTCTTATATGTCATTTTGTATAACCCTGAGGATCGCCTTCCATTTCCATGCGATTCCCCTTCTCGTTTCCTTTCCCTCCCACCTCTCAACCCTGTTAATGAAAATCTTCGTCTCAAGCTCTTCGTCCCTACCCTGTCCTTGTTTCCTCCCCTTATATCAGAGGAGTCATTTGGTATTTGTTTTTCAAAGATTGACTAGCTTCACTTAGCATAATCTGCTCTAATGCCATCCATTTCCCTCCAAATTCTATGATTTTGTCATTTTTAAATGCAGAGTAATACTCCATTGTGTATAAATGCCACATTTTTTTTATCCATTCATCTATTGAAGGGCATCTAGGCTGATTCCACAATCTTGCTATCGTGAATTGTGCTGCTATGAACATCGATGTAGCAGTGTCCCTGTAGCATGCTCTTATTAGGTCTTTAGGGAATAGACCGAGAAGGGGGATAGCTGGGTCAAATGGTGGTTCCATTCCCAGCTTTCCAAGAAATCTCCATACTGCTTTCCAAATTGGCTGCACCAATTTGCAGTCCCACCAGCAATGAACAAGAGTGCCCTTTTCCCCACATCCTCTCCAGCACTTATTGTTGTTTGACTTCCTAATGGCTGCCAATCTTACTGGAGTGAGATGGTATCTTAGGGTAGTTTTGATTTGCATTTCTCTGACTGCTAGCGATGGTGAGCATTTTTTCATGTACTTATTGATTGATTGTATGTCCTCTTCTGAGAAGTGTCTGTTCAGGTCCTTTGCCCATTTATTGATTGGGTTACTTGTTGTCTTATTGTCTAATTTTTTGAGTTCTTTATATATTCTGGTTATTAGGGCTCTATCTGAAGTGTGTGGAGTAAAGATTT